>NC_077228.1:366543150-366858650 GCF_027887165.1 Monodelphis domestica
CCTATTTATGTCCTTGCATCCTATACAGTTTGTCACTGTTCCCTCTAAGTGTACTTTTTTGCTGCCCAGGTAATAACAAAAGTTTTTAAGAGTTACCAATGACCTCTTTTCTTATAGGGATACATATCATTTTAACTTATTGAGTCTCTTTAAAAAAAAAGGTGTTTTTTTGTTTTGTTTTCTTTTTCTTTTTTCCCTCTTTTTAAATTACTTTTTGATGATTCTCTTGAGTTCTGTGCTTGGACATCAACTTTTCTTTTTAGGTCTGGTCATTTCTTTATGAATTCTTGAAATTATTCTATTTTGTTTAATGACCATACTTTCCCCTTTACTAATATAGTCAGTTTTGCTGGGTATTTGATTCTTTGTTGTAGACCTAGTTCCCTTGCTTTCTGGAATATTATATTCCATGCCTTTTGGTTTTTCAGTGTGGATGCAGCCAGATCTTGCGTTATACTCACTGTGGTTCCGTGGTATCTGAATGACTTCTTGACAGCTTGTAATATCTTTTCTTTGGTCTGATAGTTCTTGAATTTGGCTCTAACATTCCTGGGTGTTGTCAGTTGGGCATTAAGTACAGGAGGTGATATGTGGATTCTTTCAGTCTCCACTTTTCCCACTTGTTCTAGAATATTGCGGCAGTTTTCTTGAATAATTTCCTGTAGTATTGTGTCCAGCCTTTTTCTTTTGTCATGATCTTCTGGTAGACCAATGATTCTTAAATTGTCTCTCCATGAACAATTTTATAAGTCCTCTGTTTTGTGACTGAGATACTTCATATTTTCCTCAATTTTTTTCCTTCTTTTGGTTTTGTTTTATAGTGTCCTGCTGACTTGTGAGGTCACTTAATTCTAGTTGTTATATTCTGGTTCTTAAAGACTGGATTTCATCCTTAGTTTTTTGGTCATCCTTTTCCTTTTGGTATGATTTTCTTTGAAGGTCATCTTTCATCCTCTTTACCTCATCTTTCATCTCCTTTTTCTCATCTTTCATCTTCCTCACCTCATCTTTCATCTCCTTTGCCTCATTTTCCAGCTGGTTGATTTTGCCTTTCAAGACACCATTTTCTTGTTTTAATTCAAGTGCCTTTGTTTCCAGATGACTTATCTTAGTTTTTAGGTTCTTTCCCCAATTGTCTTCAACCTCTCTTAATTGGGTTTTGAATTTCATTTTCAGTTCTTTCAAAGCCTGTATCCAATTTGCTGGGATTTCTGATTTTTCCTTTGCTGATCCCTCCCCCTCTGTTTTATTCGCTGTTTGCTCATTACCTGTGCAAAAGCTGTCTATTGTAATTTCTTTCTTTTTCTGTTGTTTGCTGGAGTTTACCCCTTCTTTGCTCCCTGTATTTGCCTGTGCTCTTGCTTGTCTCTCTCTTTTTTTTTTGTTTTTGTTTTGGGTCTGTCAGTACCCCTCTTGGAGCTTTGTCAGATCTCTTGGTACAGTCTCTAGGGGAGGAATGTTAGCTTCCCTGTCCTCTGGAGGCTTTTGATTGGATTAAGTTCAACTGGGTTGGGCTGTATGTTCTCTGAGGCCAAAGACTCCTGGAAAGCTGGGCCGCCCAGGCTCTCTCCAGTTCTCTCCAGCTGCTTCTCAGCTGTCTGCAATGTTCTCCAGTGCCTTTGCCTGCCTCCCTGAGCTCTGAGGAGTCCTGATGGGGTTAGGTTCAACTGGATTGGTCTGGATGTGCCCCAAGGCAATGTTGAGACTGGAGCCTGATGGAGGGACCCAGCCACAGCCCAGGTCACTCCCTGGCTTTCTTCCCACTGTCCAGGCTGGATGCTCGGTGCCCAGCTCCCCACTGCTCACAATGTAGACCCTCCAAACCAGCACCTTTGCCCGCTCAGATGTTCCCACTGCCCCTGAGGGCTCAGCCCTCTGGGTTGGGGGGATGGGTCCTGGGACCTTCCCTCTGCCTTCCCCTTAGACCCGAGTATTTTCAGGTTCTGGCTTTTGGGGGGCTTACCTTTTGATTTGAGTCCAGAAGGAGGGTTCCCCACCTCTGTCCTGTTGTTCAACTTGAATTTTGGTGCCTTAGGAGCATTCAGTCTGTAATTGGTAAGGAAAGGTCTTCCGCGAGGTCTGAACTTTTGCAGCTTGCTAAGCAGACATCTTGACTCCCATCTCAAATTTGTAAAATAAGGGAATCATTTCTCAATTTAAAAATGGTAAAAGTATACAAATAAGTAATTATCAAGTAGAAAAATCAAAGCTATTAACAATCACATGAAAAGAATATTCAAAATCATTCTTGATTAAAGAAATGCAAATTAAATCCCATATGAAGTGAAGTATCAACTCACCCCTCATACAGGATTGACCAATATGACAGTAAAAGAAAGTGATAAATTCTGGAAGGAATGTGACAAAGTTAAGACATGAATCCATTGTTGGTGTAGTTGTGCACTAATTTAATCATTCTGAGGGAAATTTGGATATGTGCCCAAAGGACTATTAAACTGCTCATTCTCTTTGAACCTGTAATATCACTAGTGGGGATGTATAACAAAGAGATCATAAAAAAGTGGGAAAGAACCTACTTGTAAAAAAAATTGGCAGCTCTTTTTATGGTGGCAAAAATTTGGAAACTGAGGAGATATTCATATATTGGGGAATGACTAAACACATTGTGGTATATGATGGTGATGGAATACTATTGAGCTATAAGAAATGATAAGCAAGGTGATTTCAGAAAAATCTGAAAAGATCTGCAGCAACTAATGCAGAGTAAAATAAGCAGAACTGGGAGAACATTTTACACAATAACAATAACATTGGATAATGATTATCTGTGAAAATTTGTCTACTCTCAGCAATACAGGGATCTGGGACAATTCTGATGGACTTATGACAAAGAATGTTATCCAACTCCAGAGAAAGGACTGTTGTACTCAGATGCAGATCAAAATATAATATCCTTCTCATTCATTTGTTTAGAGTTTTATTTTGGAGTTTGGTTTTATATGAGTTTTCTCTTACAATAGTGACCAATATTGAAGTATATTTCACATGATAGTACATGTGTAACCCAGATCAAATTGGTTCCTAATTGAGAGTGGGGAGGGAAACAACATTGATATTGTAACTTTGGAAAATGTATGTTGAAAATTGAAATTACATTTACTTGGGAAAATAAAATATCTTTTAAAAAAGAAACATGAAAATGAGCATTCAAAGAAAGGGCATAAATAAACATTAATATTGGTGATTCTCTTATTGGATATCATCTTCCATAAGTTATTAGTTGTTTGCTTATTATTGGTAAGTCTTTGTGAATTATTAATAATGCTTTCCACCATTCTTCTTACCTATAATTCACTATGATGTCAAACTTAACAGATTTATATTGGAAATTACTTCTCTTCCTTCTTTGCAATTTGAAGCTTCCTTGATTATATTCCCCAAAATACAAACAATTATGATTTTAAAATTTTAAACATTTTAAACTCACCCACGAAATGGAAATGTATTGCCAAAAGATTATAAATCAGAATCTGAAAATGTTGTTTACAAGAGACACACTTGAAAAATAAAGACTCACAGAGATAAATAAGGGACTAGAGCATAATTCATTATGCTTTAGCTAAAGAAGGCATGTTAGCAGTCCTGATCCCAGAAAAATCACAAGGAAAAATATACATAATTGAAAGATATAATCAAGCATTTTTTTTATTTTGTTAAAAGGTGCCAAAGACTTTGGAAGTAAAATAAAATAAAAATTACTTTAAATTTTTCTAATAAAAGCTGAATTTATCAGATACATACAGGGAAACAAGTCAAATTCATAACAATAAGAGCTTTTACTTAATTAATAAATCATCTGCGAGCACAAAGAGTGTTTTCCAGAAAAAGAAATTAAAACAATCTGTAGTATATGGAAAATAATATTCTAAATCATTATTGATTAGAGCAGTTAAAATTAAAATGACTCTGAGGTACAACCTCATAACTATCAGAAATGACATATTCTGGAGGGGGTATGGGAAAATTAGGTACATTAATGCATCGTATGTGTCACTATGAACTAGTGAAAATATTCTGGAGAATAATTTAGAACTTTGTCCAAAGGTGTATAAATCTATCCATACCATTTGACACAGAAATACCAACAAGATTGCTGTCATATTCTTTATCTAGGCACATTGATCCATTTTTCCAGCCTAATGTTAAAAGACTCCCCATTATAATCTTAGATCATATCATTTTACATCTCAAAAATCATCAATGATTCCCATCGCCTTAAGTTTAAAATTTAAAAAATTCTTTATCATGGCATTTAAAGTAGTAACCAAGACATTTATTTTCATTTCCATTTTTACTTCCTTCTTCATATATTCAAGTCACATGCTGTTCAAATTGTTCAAAATATATATATACACATATGTATATATATACATAAAAAGAAGATATCTATACATAGATATCTTCTTTCTCAAATTTGGCATTCTTTTTCCCAATCCTAGGTATTTCCATTGATTAACATCATTGCAAATCATTCTTTTTTTTCCTATTCAGAATCTTTATACACCTTTAAGGTTCAGCTCAGTTGTTAATTATACAATATGCATTCTCTCATCCATCCTTTAAATATTTTCCTTACATTTTTCTAGTTAATTTTTAACTGTCACTGTTAGAAGATCTTCTCACTGTACCACCACAATCTATTCCAAATTATCCCTGTATGTAAATATTTTGTATCTTCCCTCATCCTTAAGCCCCTCTCTCATACACACACACACACACACACACACACACACACACACACACACACACACACGCAAAGTTGTTCAATGGAATTTAGGGACAATTACATGGTGCAGTTAATCAAGCTAGACTGTGTGACCCTGAGCAAGTCACTTAATGTCTGTATGCTTCATTTCCCCCATGATTACAGTTAGAATATAACCAGGGTTGTTGAGAGAATTAAATGATAAAATAATTAAAAGGGCTTATCATACTGCCTGGGACATAATGTCATAATGTTAGCTATCATTATTATTATTATAATTACATAAGTTTGTCAACTACAAAAACAACCTAATTTTTTCATCTACAACCAAGTACAGTGTCTTGAACATAATAGTCATTAAATAAATATATTTAGTTTTTTAATTAAATTAAATAACAAAATTATAGTTTACATAAAATATGAAGTCTCTGAGTGAGTACTTCAGGATTTCTCATAAATTATAGAAAGTTTATGACATCTATTTAAATACCTTAGATGTTTTTTTCACTTAATACAGGATTTGTGTCAATATCTGAAATGTTTTAGTTTTTTTTGGAGGTCTTTCAGATAAGTGCATTTATACTGTACTACTTCTGTGATGCACCATGGATAGGATTAGTGCTAAATTTTCAGACTCTGTCCTATGAATCCTTCAGCTTACCAAGAAAAGAAAAACATTTTTAGCATTGCTATCCTTTCCTATCATGTCTATCATAAGCTTCCAAAACAATTCTCAGTAAAACTTAGATTTCTTGCCCTTAAGGCATTTAAGGATTAGTTAGGCAAGATTGCAAAGTTTCCCAGAAATCCCGTCATACCTCTGAATTTACTTTTTCCATCAAGATAGTTTCCAAAGCTAAATCAGGCAGTTTCACTTGATTAACCCCCTCCCCCAGAATGGAACTTCTCTTTGTAGCTTTGGGGATTTCATTAAGCCTTTTGTTCCTCAATGAATTCTTACATGATCAATAAGTATGCAATAAAGTCAGTCTTAATTACCATTTATCTGATACCTACTTTCTGCTAGGAATAATTCTGTTTTGGAAATTAAAAAAAAAAACAAATTTTCTCCATTTAAAGAACTTCTTATCTAATAAGGGAAGATAACCTAAGAAGTTGACACAAACAAGTATTGTCAAGGAAAAATAAGAAATACACAGGAAATCAAAGGTAATGAAGACAAGGTGCCAAATTAAGGAGTTTCCTTTAGGGGATAATTTATTAATTGGGATTTGAAGGATTCCATGAAAATCAGTAGGTATAAAAGAAGAAAGAAAGCATTCCAAATTTAAAGGACAGCTAGAGAAAGTGTCAGAAAAAAAAGATCAATGTTACTGGATAGAAAAGTACCTGAGATATGGGAGGACAGGAGAGGAGACATAAAATATAAAAAATACAGGAAAGGGCTTTATGTGGCCTGAGTTACATTAATCTTTGAACCTCAAATAGAATATTTTCTATTTTATCTTAGAGCTGATAAGGTGTTATTGGAGTTTATTGAGCAGAGGGAGTGACAAGTTTTACCTGCACATTAGGAAAATCATTGGTTTGTTAAATAGAGAACTTATTGGAGAGAGAAGAGAATTCTGCAGGCCTAACAAATAGTTTATTGAAATGATCAGCTTGTAAATTGATGAGGGGTTACATTATGGTGGTAGTACCAGGATACAGAAAAGGGCATTTATGAGAGATTTGGAAAATTGAATTAGTTAGTCCTCAGAAACAAGTTGGATGTAGGTGATGAGAGATTATGAGGATTTGAAATTAATACGAAGAATGTGCTTCTGGAAGCCTGATAGTATGGTGTGATCATGAACAATAAGAGGGACATTTTGTAAGGGAGGAAAATTTAGAGGGAAAGAAAATGAAATCAGTTTGGCTATGTTGATGTCAGAAAGAGTTAAATCTGACTTCAGACACTAGCTGTGTAATCCTATGGGTCATTTAATCTCTTGTCTGTCTTAATCCATTGGAGAAAGAAATGGAAAATCGTATTAGTTTCTTTGCTTAACCCCCCCCCCCCAAAAGATAGATATTATAGTTGATGGAGTCAGGAAGACTCAAAAATGACTGAACAGCTACAGCAAAGATTCTCTTTATCTCTTCTTTGGTCAGAAACTGTATTCTTATCCATCAAAGTGACTGATAATACTTTTCTGTGTTCCTCTAAAGTATTTAAAATATAATGCATTATGTCTAAATCATCCATCCCTTTTTACCTTATCTTATGTTTATGGTAATAAGAGTTTATCACCTAATTTCTTCTAACATTTTACAGTTCTGCCAGAAATGATTTTTTGTTAAATGGTGAGTTCTTATACCAACATTCTGGATCTTTGGATATATCAAACGCTAGATCACTATAGTCATTTACTCTGGGGTGTTGTGAATTTAATATTCCATTAATCTCCCACTCCACATCTTAGTATGATTGTTTTGATGATTAGCGTTTGTCCAAACAGTTTGATATCTGATGTTGGTGGCCATCTTCCTTCACATTTTCTTTTTTTCATTCATTTTATTTTGTTTACAATTTTTGTTCTTCCACACTGATTTTACTTTCAATTTAAAAATATATATTTATTTATAATTTTTCCCATGGTTACATGATTCATGATTTTTCCCACAACTCTTTGTCCCCACCTCCCAGAGATGACAAGCAATTCTACTGTATTATACATATATCATTGTTCAAGACTTATTTTCATATTATTCATATTTGTAAAAAAATATCTTTTAACTTCAAAATCCCAATCATATCTCCATCAAACCACATGACTGATCAAATGTATTTCTTCCTTGTATCTGCTCCCACAATTATTACTCTGGTTGTGGATAGTGTTTTTTTCTCATAAGCTCCTCTGGATCATCCTGGATCATTGCATTGCTGCAAATAGAAAAGTCTATTACATTCTATTGTGCCATAATGTATCAGTCTCTGGGTACACAGTTCTCCTGGTTCTGTTCATTTCACTCTGCATTAGCTCCTGGAGGTCTTTCCTGTTCACATAGAAATATTTCATTTCAACATTCCTTTCGGCACAAAAGTATTCCATAATCATCAGGTACCACAAATTGTTCAGTCATTCCCCAAACTATGGCTACCCCATCATTTTCCTATTTTTTTGCCAACACAAAGAGCAAGGCTGTCAATATTTTTGTACAAATAGTGCTCCTTATTATCTCGTTAAAGTAGAAACCCAGTAGTGGTATGGCTGGATCAAAGGGTAGGCATTCTTTTAAAGCCCTTTGCACATAATTCCAAATTGCGCTTCAGAATGGTTGGATGAATTCACAACTACATTACAATGTATTTGTGTCAAAATTTCACAACATACCCTCCAACATTAATTATTTTCCTTTTTTAAGATATTGGCCAGTCTGCTAGGTGTGATGTGGTTCCTCAGCACTATTTTAATTTTTATTTCATTAATAAGAATGGATTTAGAATATTTTATGTGCTTATTGATAGTTTTGATTTCTTCATCTGAGAACCTCATGTCCCTTGACCATCTGTCAGCTGTGTAATGGCTTGAATTTTTGTAAATTTAACTTAGTTCTTTATATATTTGAGAAATTAAATGTTTGTCAGAGAGTTTTATTATAAAAATGTTTCCCAGGTTGTTGTTATCCTTCTAATTTTAGTTTTATTGGTTTTGTTTGTACAAAAACTTTTAAAATTTTGATATAAACAAAATCATTCATTTTACATTTTGTAATGTTCTCTGTCTCTTGTTTGGTCTTAAATTCCTTCCTTTCCCACAGATCAGACAGGTATACTATACTATGTTCACCTAATTTCTTTATGGTTTCACTTTTTATATTTGTCATTTACCCATTGTGAATTAATTTTGGCATAGGGTGTAAGATGTTGATCTAAACCTGATTTTTGCCATGCTGTTTTCCAATTTTCCCATAAGATTTTTTTAAAAAAGTGAGTTCCTGTCCCCAAAGTTGGGATCATTGGGTTTATAAAAAAAAAAAAAAACTAGCCTGCTGAAGTCATTTACCCCTAGTCTATTCCATTGATCTACCATTCTGTCTCTTAGTCAGTACCATATTGTTTTGATGACCAGTTATATAGTACAGTTTCAAGATTTTAGTAGGATTTTCATTTTTATTATTTTAGCTTGTCCTACCCATGAACAATTAGTTTTTACAATTAGAATTAGTTTTAATTCTGTGAAGAGTGTTTTCTAGTTGTGTTCATAAAATTCTCCTGTTTGTCTTTGCAAAGAGATTTCTTTTTTTTTTAATATATTTTATTTGATCATTTCCAAGCATTATTCGTTAAAGACATAGATCATTTTCTTTTCCTCCCCCCCACCCCCCATAGCCGACGCATAAGTCCACTGGGCATTAGATGTTTTCTTGATTTGAACCCATTGCTTTGTTGATAGTATTTGCATTAGAGTGTTCATTTAGAGTCTATCCTCTGTCATGTCCACTCAACCTCTGTATTCAGGCAGTTGCTTTTTCTTGGAGTTTCCACTCCCATAGTTTATCCTTTGCTTATGAATGGTGTTTTTTTTCTCCTGGATCCCTGCAAGTTGTTCAGGGACATTACACCGCCACTAATGGAGAAGTCCATTACGTTCGATTATACCACAGTGTATTAGTCTCTGTATACAATGTTCTCCTGGTTCTGCTCCTCTCACTCTGCATCACTTCCTGGAGGTTGTTCCAGTCTCCATGGAACTCCTCCACTTTATTATTCCTTTTAGCACAATAGTATTCCATCACCAACATATACCACAGTTTGTTCAGCCATTCCCCAATTGATGGGCATCCCCTCATTTACCAGTTTTGGGCCACCACAAAGAGCGCAGCTATGAGTATTTTTGTACAAGTCTTTGTGTCCATTATCTCTTTGGGGTACAGACCCAGCAGTGCTATGGCTGGGTCAAAGGGTAGATATTCTTTTGTCGCCCTTTGGGCATAGTTCCAAATTGCCCTCCAGAATGGTTGGATCAGTTCACAGCTCCACCAGCAATGAATTAATGTCCCTGCTTTGCCACATCCCCTCCAGCATGCATTACTTTCCTTTGCTGTTATGTTAGCCAATCTGCTAGGTGTGAGGTGATACCTCAGAGTTGTTTTGATTTGCATCTCTCTGATTATAAGAGATGTAGAACACTTCTTCATGTGCTTGTTAATAGTTTTGATTTCTTTATCTGAGAACTGCCTATCCATTTCCCTTGCCCATTTATCAATTGGAGAATGGCTTGATTTTTTGTACAATTGATTTAGCTCATTATAAATATGAGTAATTAAACCTTTGTCAGAGGTTTCTATGAAGATTTTTTCCCAATTTGTTGTTTCCCTTCTGATTTTAGTTATATTGGTTTTGTTTGTACAAAAGCTTTTTAGTTTGATGTAGTCAAAATTATTTATTTTACATTTTGTGATTTTTCTATATCTTGCTTGGTTTTAAAGCCTTTCCCCTCCCAAAGGTCTGACATGTATACTATTCTGTGTTTACCCAATTTACTTATGGTTTCCTTCTTTATATTTAAGTCACTCACCCATTTTGAATTTATCTTGGTGTAGGGTGTGAGGTGTTGATCTATTCCTAGTCTCTCCCACACTGTCTTCCAATTTTCCCAGCAGTTTTTATCGAATAGTGGATTTTTGTCCCAAAAGCTGGGATCTTTGGGTTTATCGTATACTGTCTTGCTAAGGTCGCTTTCCCCCAGTCTATTCCACTGATCTTCCTTTCTGTTTCTTAGCCAGTACCAAATTGTTTTGATGACTGCTGCTTTGTAATGTAGTTTTAGGTCAGGGACTGCAATGCCCCCATCATATGTGTTTTTTTTCATTATTTCCCTGGATATCCTTGATCTTTTGTTCTTCCAAATGAACTTTGTTATGGTTTTTTCTAAATCAGTGAAGAAGTATTTTGGGAGTTCAATGGGTATGGCACTAAATAGATAAATAAGTTTGGGTAAGATGGTCATTTTTATTATATTGGCTCGTCCTATCCATGAGCAGTTAATGTTTTTCCATTTGTACAAGTCTAGTTTTAGTTGTGTGGCGAGTGTTTTGTAGTTGTGTTCATATAGTTCCTGTGTTTGTCTTGGGAGGTAGATTCCTAGGTATTTTATTTTGTCTAAGGTGATTTTGAATGGGATTTCTCTTTCTAGTTCTTGCTGCTGAGCTGTGTTGGAGATATATAGAAAAGCTGATGATTTATGTGGGTTTATTTTGTATCCTGCAACTTTGCTAAAGTTGTTGATTATTTCAATTAGCTTTTTGGTTGAATCTCTAGGATTCTTTAAGTAGACCATCATGTCATCCGCAAAGAGTGATAACTTGGTCTCCTCCTTGCCTATTTTGATGCCTTCAATTCCTTTATCTTCTCTAATTGCTACTGCTAGTGTTTCTAGTACAATGTCAAATAGTAGAGGTGATAATGGGCATCCTTGTTTCACTCCTGATCTTATTGGGAATACATCTAGTTTATCCCCATTGCAGATGATATTAGCTGTTGGTTTTAAATATATACTGTTTATTATTTTTAGGAATGACCCTTCTATTCCTATGCTTTCTAGTGTTTTTAATAGGAATGGGTGTTGTATTTTATCAAAGGCTTTTTCTGCATCTATTGAGATAATCATGTGGTTCTTGCTAGTTTGCTTGTTGATGTGGTCAATTATGTGGATGGTTTTCCTAATGTTGAACCAGCCCTGCATCCCTGGTATGAATCCTACTTGATCATGGTGAATGATCCTTCTGATCACTTGCTGGAGTCTTTTTGCTAGTATCCTATTTAAGATTTTTGCATCTATATTCATTAGGGAGATTGGCCTATAGTTTTCTTTCTCTGTTTTTGACCTGCCTGGTTTTGGAATCAGTACCATGTTTGTGTCATAAAAGGAGTTTGGTAGAACTCCCTCTTTGCTTATTCTGTCAAATAGTTTGTATAGTATTAGGATTAACTCTTCTCTGAATGTTTGATAGAATTCGCTGGTGAATCCATCAGGCCCTGGGGATTTTTTCTTAGGAAGTTCTATGATGGCCTGTTGGATTTCAATTTCTGATATGGGATTATTTAAGAATTCTATTTCCTCTTCTGTTAGTCTAGGCAGTTTGTATTTTTGTATATATTCATCCATTTCTCCTAAATTGGTGTATTTATTGCCATATAATTGGGCAAAGTAATTTCTAATGATTGCCTTAATTTCATCTTCATGAGAGGTGCTGTCCCCCTTTTCATCTTTAGTGCTGTGAATTTGCTTTTCTTCCTTCCTTTTTTTAATTAGATTGACCAGTACTTTGTCTATTTTGTTTGTTTTTTCAAAGTACCAGCTTCTTGTTTTATTTATTAAATCAATAGTTCTATCACTTTCGATTTTATTAATTTCTCCCTTAATTTTTAGGATTTCTAATTTGGTTTTCTGCTGGGGGTTTTTAATTTGATCGCTTTCGAGTTTTTTCAATTGCATTTCCAATTGATTGATCTCTGCTCTCCCTTGTTTGTTAATATAAGCATTCAGGGATATGAATTTACCTCTGATTACCGCTTTGGCTACATCCCAAAAGGTTTGAAAGGATGTTTCGCCATAGTCATTTTCCTCGATGAAATTATTAATTGTTTCTATGATTTCTTCTTTAACTAAACGGTTTTGGAGTATCATATTGTTTAATTTCCAATTGGTTTTAGATTTGGTTTTCCATGTACCATTACTAATCATTATTTTTATTGCCTTGTGATCTGAGAAGGCTGCATTCATTATTTCTGCTTTTTTGCATTTGTGTGCTATGTTTCTGTGACCTAATGTATGGTCAATTTTTGTGAATGTGCCATGTGGTGCTGAGAAGAAGGTGTATTCCTTTTTATCCCTATTTATTTTTCTCCATATGTCTATTAATTCTAATTTTTCTAAGATTTCATTCACTTCTTTTACCTCTTTCTTATTTATTTTTTGATTTGATTTATCTAAATTTGATAATGGTTGGTTTAAGTCTCCCACTAGTATGGTTTTATTGTCTATTTCTTCCTTCAATTCTCCTAGTTTCTCCATTAGAAATTTGGGTGCTATATTATTTGGTGCATACATGTTGATTAATGATATTTCCTCATTGTCTAGAGTCCCTTTTAACAAAATATAATTACCTTCCCTATCCCTTTTGATCAGGTCTATTTTTGCATTGGCTTTATCAGATAGCATGATTACCACTCCTGCCTTCTTTCTATCAGTTGAGGCCCAGAAGGTCTTACTCCATCCTTTAATTCTGACCTTGTGGGTGTCAACCCGCCTCATGTGTGTTTCTTGAAGACAACATATGGTAGGGTTTTGGATTCTAATCCATTCTGCTATTCGTCTACGTTTTATGGGTGAGTTCATCCCATTCACGTTCAAAGTTATGATTGTCATTTGTGGACTCCCTGGCATTTTGATTGCCTTCCCTAATTCTAACCTTTTCTTCTTCGGCTCTACCTTTTAGTCCAGTGATTTACTTTGAATCAGTCCCCCTTGTCCCCTCCCTTGATGTTTCCCTTTTTAGTCCCTCCCTTTTTGTTCTCCCTCTACCCCTCCCCGCCTTGGTTTTCCCTTCTCCTTACCCTTGTTGGGTAAGATAGAATTCAAGATCCCAATGGATCTGGATGTTTTTCCCTCTCAGAGTTGATTTCCCTGAGATTGAGTTTTAAGTAAACCCCCCCCCCCCTTCCTCTCCTTCTTATAGGAGTTTTCTTCCCCTCCCCTTCCCATGTGAATCTTTCTGTGAGAAAGATTATTCTATTTGGTCTTTCTTTACCCCCTCTTTATACATTACATTTTCCCCACATATTAGTATACATAGATTGATATAAATGTAGTCCTTATAGAAGAGAGTTTGAGTAAAAGAAGAAGATAACATTTTTCCCCTTTCCTTAATATTTACCTTTTCAGGTATTCCTTGCTCTTTGTTTTTCGGTATCAAACTTTCCACAGAGCTCTGGTCTTTTCTTTGCAAAGAGTTGGAAGTCTTCTATTTTGTTGAATGCCCATACTTTCCCTTGGAAGTATATAGTCAGTTTTGCTGGGTAGCTGATTCTTGGTTGGAGACCCAGCTCTCTTGCCTTTCTGAAGATCATGTTCCATGCCTTACGATAATTCAGAGTAGAACTTGCAAGGTCTTGTGTGACCCTGATTGGCATTCCTTGCAAAGATATTTCTAAATACTTTATATTATCTAGAGTGATTTTAAATGGAGTTTCTCTTTCTAACTCTTGCTGCTGAATTTTGTTGGAAATATACAGAAATGGTGATGATTAATGGGGTTTTATTTTTTGTGTTGAAACTTTGCTAAAGTTTCAAATTATTTCCACTAGCATTCTGGTTGAGTTTCTAGGATGCTTTAAGTAGACCCTCATATCATGTGCAAAGCAGTGATCATTTAGTTTCCTCATTGTCTACTTTAATCATTCAATTTCTTATTCTTCTCTAATTGTCACATCTAGTGTTTATAGTAGAATTTTATTAATAGAGGTGATGATAGACATTCTTGCTTCACTCTTGATCTTATTGGAAAGGCTTCTAACTTTTCCTCATTGCAGATGATACTTGCTGATGGTTTTAAATATATACTATTTATTACTTTTAGGAATAGCCCTTCTATATCTATACTTTCTAGTGTTTCTAATAGGAATGGGTGTTGTATTTTATCAAAGGCTTTTTCTGAATCTATTGAGATAATCTTGTGATTTCTGTTGGTTTGGTTGTTGATTTTGTCAATTATGTGGATGGTATTCCTATTATTAAACCATCCTTGCATTCCTGGTATAAATCCCAACTGGTCATAGTGAATAATCCTTATGCTAAATTGCTGTAGTCTTTTTGCTAGTATTTTATTTAAGATTTTTTTCTTCTGTATTCATTAAAAAGATTGGTCTATAGTTTTCTTTTTCTGTTTTTGGTCTTCCTGGCTTTAGAATCAGTACCATATTTGTGAGAGAAAAAGAATTTGGAAAGACTCCTTCTTTGCATATTTTGTCAAATAATTTGTATTGTATTAGGATTAATTGTTCTTTAAATGTTTGTTAGAAATTACTTGTGAATCCATCTGGTTCTGGGGATTTAGTCTTAAGAAGTTCCTTGATGGCTTGTTCAATTTCTTTTTCTGAGATGGGGTTATTTAAGTATTCTATTTCCTATTTTGTTAATCTAGGAAATTTATATTTTTCTAAATATTCAAGCATTTCACCTACATTGTCACATTTATTGCCATATATTTGGGCAAAATAGTTATTAATTATTACCTTAATTTGCTCTTCATTACAGGTGAGATCAC
The DNA here is from genome assembly GCF_027887165.1 of Monodelphis domestica. Classification (NCBI taxonomy): domain Eukaryota; kingdom Metazoa; phylum Chordata; class Mammalia; order Didelphimorphia; family Didelphidae; genus Monodelphis; species Monodelphis domestica. Next base: position 366,558,152 of record NC_077228.1, read on the forward strand.
TCTTTTCATCTTTGATACTGTTAATTTTCTTCTCTTTTTTTATTAGAATAGCTGGTACCTTGTCTATTTTATTTATTTTCCAAAGTGCCAGCTCCTAGTCATATTTGTGAGTTCAATAGTTCTTTTACTTTCCATTTCATTGACTTTTCCTTTAATTTTTAGCATTTTCAATTTAGTTTTTATCTGGGGATTTTTATTTTGTTCTTTTTCTAATTTTTTAAGTTGTAAGCCTAATTCATTGATCTCCTTCCCCCTTGATTTTGTTGCTATAGGCACTCAGATATAAATGTTCCCCTGAATACTGCTTTAACTGTTTCACATAGGTTTTGATACAATCTCTTCTCATAGTCATGCCCTTTAATGAAGTCCATAATTGTTTTCATGACTTCTTTTTTGACTCAACAGTTTTGAATTATTATATTATTTATTTTTTCCAATTAATTTTAAACTTTCTTTTCCAGGGACCTTTTTAAATGTAATTTTCTCATTATGATCTGAAAAAAGATGCATTTATTATTTCTGTATTTCTGCATATGTTTGCAATATTTCTATGTACTAGTAAATGGTTGGTCTTTGTATATGTACCATGTACTGCAGAGAAGGTATATTATTTTTATCCATGTTCAATTTTCTGCAGATATCTAGTAATTCTAATTTTTCTAACATTTCATTCACTTCCCTTACTTCTTTCTTATTTTTTTTCAGTACAATGTATCTAGTTATGTAAGGGGAGGTTGAGATCCCCCACTGGTATGGTCTTACTATTTATTTCCTACTTAGATGCTATCCCAATTTGGTGCATAAATGTGTATTTATTTGTATATTGTATATAAATGTATAATTTCATTTGTTTATAATATGTTTTAGCAAAATGTAATTTCCTTCCTTATCTCTTTTAATCAAATCAACTTCTACTTTTGTTTTTTCTGGTCTCATGATTTCTACTCATTTTTTTTTCCTTTTGATGACACAAAGAAATGCTGCTCTAGCCTTTTACCTTGAATCTGTGTGTGTCACTGTGCTTCAAATATGTTTCTTGTACAAAACATAGTAGGATTCTGGTTTTAATCCACTCTTCTATATGCTTTCATTTTATGAGTGAATTCATCCCATCCACATTCAGTGTATGATTACTAACTGCATATTGCCATCCTTTATATTTTTCCCTTTAAATCCTGCTCTTTTACCTTTCTCTCTCTTTCCCCTCACCAATATTTTTGTCACCCCCCTACTTATCCCTTCCTCCAATTACCTCCCTCTTTCTTTGTCTTATTCCCTTTATACTTCTTTGTGGGGTAAGACAGAATTCTCTACTCCCATGTGTATCCACATTTTTACCTCTCTGAGCTAGTTAAATTGAGAGTATAGCTTAAGAATTGCCTGTCATCACTTTTATCCTCCCCTTCTTATCAATATTTTTCAAACCTCTTTATGTTATATAATTTACCCCATTCTACCTATCCCTTTCCTTTTCTCTCAGTGGAAACTTCTCTTTCAGCCCTTGATTGATATTTTTAGATATCATTCATATGCATACACATAATATCATATAGATATAATGTTCCAAATCATATATATGTATGTTTACATATACATCATATTATCATATATCATATCATCATAATCAGCTTACTTCACCTTTCTGAGTAAATTCCTTCTATCTTCTTTACTACTACTAAGAGTAATTTAGAGTTAGGTTCTTTTTTGGTTGTTTGTTCATTTTTCTATCTAATTTTAGGTAAGCACTGCTTTCTGAGAAGTTGGGGTACCCTATTAAACTTTAGTCCTTCTTTGATGTTACTTTCAGCTTATTTTCTGGATTGGTACTAGTTTACAAGATGATCTGAGGGCTGAGAGCTCTAAGAGCCCCCTAACACTGCTGATTGAATTGACCCTTGAGATTTTTATAGCTTGAGATACTGATAGAAAATGAAATTTTGAAATTGAAAGAATCTGTCACTCATAGGTAGGGTCCAAATAGAATATACAGAAAGTAAATTAGTAGAGTGGAATCTGTTTTTTATTGTATTGAAGTCCAGGTATAGATGTGCATAATTTGGACTGAGATTCAAGTATTTGTTTCCAAGATATAAATATAAATCTGTCCTAAGTAAAAGAAAAGCACACTCTCCATAATAATGCTAACAGTGGGAATTTAGCCATTAGCTGATAGAAATATTTATATTAAACTAAAATTTAGTCACTCACAGTTCAGCAGCAAAAAAAGGGCACATTAAAAATGAAACGTGCATTTGGGCAAAAAAAAATACAGCAAAAAAATAAAGTTTCCAACATCTTTATTGTACTGAATTACAGAATTTCCATCTTTTAACTCTGAATTGAAGTCAAACTCAATAAAACTTCTCATTCTTTGTAATGAATATTTTGTCATATGTTTTATGTGGCAATAAAAAACCCCCTCTAATTTAGTAAACTCACTCATTAAAATAGCTACCACTTGAGACTTTAGAAAAAGTTTTAAAAAGTTATCACAGAACCTAGCAAGGAAAGCAATTTTTAAAATATAATTGAAATAGAGAATGAACACACTCAGTGATTTGTATAGAAGCAATTCTTGAGCTAATAACAGTAGTTTTATTTGCCTTTCTGCCCAGTTTACTATCATTCATGAACTTAATTCTTTATAGTACTTAATGATCAAAGATGCTATATAATATAAAGTTCTGCTTTATTGTATTTTATATGTGGTACATTAATATCTATTGTGTTATTATGTTTCCCTCCATTCGCTACATGAGCTTTCCTAGATAGGATTTTACAAAATTGACAAAATGAAGACTATAACCCTTAATATCTTAACTTTATTGTCACCAAACTATTTTCACCTCGGTCTTCTAAATATACTCATAAGCTCTCTAATTAGTAGACAAAATGCATACAAATACACACAGATCATATATATATAAATTGGATGCGTACCATTAGTGAATATATATAAATTTTTACATGCACTGCTGTGACATATAAGTGTATGTGTGAATTGTGTATATGCAGACACACATATATATAAATGTATTTTATGTATATATGAAAATGTGCAAGTAAATACACACACAGACACACACACACACATATACTTTTAGTTAATTGTTTTGACATTCATATATTTAAGACAGGACATACTTTAGTTTTCCCAAAAACAGAGAGAGTTAACAACATAATTGGATTGGAAGTCCTTTGTTGATATATTCTAGTTGAGTGACCATGGGTAAGGCACTGAAATCCCTATAAACCAGAAGTCACTCTCTGTAATTTTGCTATTAGTTATTTGAGAATCTTTATCAATGGAAGGAATTTCCACACTAGGCATTCTTTACATCTGTAAATCATATGACTAGATAATTGTCCCCCTTGCAGAAATCCCTCCAAAAATATTAGTTTATTTTAATAGCATTATTTAAATAAAATGTCCTAACATTTTTTTTTTTACTTTGTATAATAAAGCAAATTATAGAAGAAATTTCTGCTCTTCAATGGCAACTAAGGTAGTAAAACAATCCTTTGGGGGATAGCTGTTGTTCAAACAAATATACTTTTTTTAAAGTAAGGTTTATTGAGAATAAAATAATAATTATAAAATAAATATTATAAAAGTCTTGCACTATATGACTAAGATATTCATCTTAATACTCAGATGAAGTCCAGCTGTCAAGAAAAGTAGAATATTTTAAGGTTATAGGCTACTGTGCAATTTCTCTGCTTAATAAAGCTTTACTTTCCTGGCATACAGTATGTCTTAATTTCTTGACATATCCTCATAAAATAGAAATTTTTGTGCCATAAGAAAGAATTCAAGTGGAATGTTTGCCAAAGACTGACAGGAGTGGGTTTGGTAAAGGAAATAAAAGTAAGGAAATATGAAAAATCACCCATATAGTTTTTCAAATTTAGACAAAATAGATTTATTATATTAATAGTCTGGTTGGAAAAAATATATATACTCCATAATTTTTGTTATTAAGGTTTGGAATATTTTAAATGGCATTATTTATCTTAAATCCTTAACTTTTGTGTGGTCTCATTTTCAATTTGGGCATATTGAAGAGGATGGTTATAGGAGTTTAGAGCTTTTCTTTTCATTTTATATTTGAAGGGTTTAAAAGTGTTTAAAAGCTCATACTAATATATGATTTTAAAAATGACTCCATATCTAGTTTTCTTATTCCTTCTATCTTGTCATTTCAACTTAATTCTTTCATTCCATTTCTATTTTAGAGTAAATTTAGCCACCTTTGAAGATATTTTCCTCAATGTGTTCATTTGAGTTCATGAATTTTTTTTGAGTCAGAGTTTTACCTTTTACATTTTTTATTTATTTGTGGAGATTGATTTTTCTCCCAGAGTTTGACCACTTTCTATTAATTGTTTTCTCCCCAGTATTTTTCTTGTTTACAACCATACCTATATGCTGTTATTCCTCTTGTCCAATATTTACCTTTTTAATATTATTAGTGCATTGTGTTCTCTGAGTCCTTAAGTTTCAGTTGTATTCTAGTTGCTTGACAAACGGGTCCAATGAAAATAACTCTCTATTCATTGTTTTAAACAAAATAAGAATACACAAAAGATGCATTTGAAAGCTGAACATTTAATAACCATTCCTCAATAATAACCTATTCATTCAGTTATTGCTAATTATGATATCAGGCCAATACAAATTAATGTTTATTAATGGATGGTAGAGATGTTACTAGACATAATTTTCAAAGATTAAGATTATTTGTAAATATATATGATAAAATAAAATGATTTGTGACTTTCTCATAAAGGCTTTAGAATACTAATTGATAGTAAATGTCATGATAAATAAGTCAATAATATATTTGATTGTCCACATATGAATCAGAGTGCAAAAATTATGTTTAGAATTTAGAAAATGTTCAAGGTTCACAAATTACTTTCCAAATAATATCTTTCAATAATCCATGGAGATAAGTGTCACTATGATCTTCATTTTACAGATGAGGAAACTAATGTTGACAAAAGTTAAGTAACTTAATAATGTCAAAGCTAGTGAAGTATCTGGATGTTATCTCAGGTATTTCTGACTCCAGATTCAGTACCCTATTGGACTTTGACCTGAATATAAATATTCTGCATCTAAACATTCTTTTTCATTCATAAGTTGATGTTACATTTTCAATATAAATTGAATAACTTAAATACTTTTAGAAATTATAAAACATTGCCTAAAACATATGACCTACAAAAATTGTATTCTAATACATAGAAACAATGAAAATCTATGAACAAATTCTTTTCCAGAGTTCTATGCCAATGCCCTAAACATTTGGGAAACTGAAAATTACAGGAAGTAATGTAATGTGGAAAGATCACTAGTTTTGGAGAAAGATAATTGGTTTCAATTCCTACATTTGTTGTTTGACTTTGAGTTATTATTTTAACCTCTCTGGCATTTCATTTACCTTATAGGTAAAATAAAGTCAGTAGATTAGATCTTCCTCTAGGATGACCTCAAGGTTAATAGTCAAATACTATCAAGTTGTTATGTACTCTTGAAATTCACTTTTCAAAGGCAAGTAGAACATAAGCTTCACCTCCCAACAAAGGTAGTAGCTTTAAGTAAGGTTTCATTGATAGACTTGATTCTGCTTAGGACGTATTTAGCTAAGTTTAGAGAATTTCTTCAACATAAAGTTGATTGTACGATTATGAATTTTTCATGAAGGTCAAATTATCATACATAGAACAGTTGAAATCTATATCTGATCCTGATGAAATGAACTTTCAAATTTAAATATGAGTAATAATCATACAGAAAATGTTATTATTGAAGATTCATAAATGTGTATATGCATATTACACACATATGGTGATATGAATACATATGTATATATATACAAATCAATACATGTGTGTATCTATCTATCTATTATGGAAAGAGGTGGTATTAAGGATCTTAACTCAAAGGAAAATATATTTAAAAGTAATAAAGTCCATACTGATGGGAGATAGAAATTTTCTGACTATGATAGATAACTATTTCCAGAAATTTCTATATATAAACTACAAATTCCATTTCATCATCCTGATAAGGAAAAAGTGATAGGAGATAGAAATCTGTGTCAACACAAACTAAATTAAAAATGTAGGCTTTTGAGCTGATGTTATCTTTTTTATAGAATGTCATTTCTTTGGTTAATGTTCTTTATTTTATTACAAAAGTTTATAGAAAAAGTGTAGGAAATGATTGAAAAGGAAATAATAAAAACTACCCACGAGGGCACAACAGTGAATACAAATATCTATTTTGTTACATAAACTTCATTGGTCACCACTTAAAACATAAATGCCAAAATATATTTATTGAATGAAATTTATTTTTTTGAGTTTAAAGACAAAATATCCATATATATAAATATATATATGTATATATATATATTTCCTCCTGCCTGCATGAGTATCTATTGATATATGTCACTGTATATCAATTATAATAATAAAAACACATATTTGCAAGTGTATTTCTCTATATTAGTACCTGTGTATGCAAACATAAGTTTTATATATATGTTCTTATAATTATAGAGACCATTTAATTTTTCGTGTAAAAATTTTTGAGAAAACTCTAGTCTGTTTTTAGGAGGAGTATTTGAATATGTGATCATATACATCATCTAATAGATATATTTTTAATTTTATAAATTCTCATTATTCTTTTTAATTAATTTATTTGATTAATTTTGAGAATTTTTCCATGGTTACATAATACATATTATTTTTTTTAAAACCTTACCTTCCATCTTGGAATCAATACTGTGTATTGGCTCCAAAGCAGAAGAGTGGAAAGGGCAAGGAAATGGGGATCAAGTGACTTGCCCAGGGTCACACAGCTAGGAAGTGTCTGAGGCCAGATTTGAACCTAGAACCTCTCATCTCTAGGCCTGGCTCTGAATCCACTGAGATACCCAGCTTCCCCCCATATTCTTTTCTACCCCTCCTATGTCCCCTGACCTGTAGCCATCAAGCAATTCCACAGAGTTTTACATGTATCATTGATCAAGACATATTTCCATATTATTAAAACTTCCAATACAGTGATCATTCAAAGTAAACATTCCCAAACATATGCCCATCAAACCATGTGATCAAGCAAATGTTTTTTCTTCTGTGTTTCTGCTCCCCCAGTTCTTTCTCTGGATGTGGATAACATACCTTCTTATAAGTCCCTCAGAATTATTCTGGATCATTGCATTACTGCTAGTAGACGAGTCCATTCTATTCAATTGTGCCAAAGTGTAACCATCATTGTGTACAATGTTCTCCTGGTTCTCTAATAGATATTCTTGAGTGACAGGCTATATATACAACTACTCATAAAAAAATCATACAAAGCAATTAAAATTTAAAAGACATCCAGCACACCACAAAAATCTATCTTTTTTTTTGGTTTACTTCCATTTTAATTATGAGACAGTCTATCTATCTTCTGGCCTTCTCTAAAACAGAAAGAATTTACATACAAGGTCTCTATTAATGCAATTAATAAATTCCCAAAATGGTCACATTATTCAAACTTTTACTATTCAAGTGAGCATTGTTGTTATATATGGTAATTGTTTCCAACCCAATGAAAATATTCATGGAATTAAAAATTTTTTTTCTATATATATTAATGTAATATAACAGTAAAGGATAATGAAAATATTTTTGTGTTTCACATTCATCATAAAGTAATAATAGAAAACAAAATTTAAGTTTGTGTTGTATTTCTGTATGTATGATTAGATAGCAATATATTTTTGTATATATTGGACAATGTATCTAAAAATGTCTTCACTGATCATATAATGAAAGCGGTATTGTATTTTAAAATATTTAACAACATAGCCCAGATCATTTTTCTTTCTTTAAATCCTCATATACATCTTAATAGACACTGAGAGATTTATATTTCAGCATATTTACATACTCTTTAATATCAGGTCATCATCATTATTTATTTTCTTCATGACTTATACAGTTCAAATAATATCTTAATGTTTTACACTATTCAATTTGTATATCTTACATCTATTCTGCATCATTATTAATTTCTTCAAACATTTGTTAATCTAAATTAATAGACAAACTAAAGTAGAAACCTAGGTTCTACAATAACATGTTTATCTAGAAAAGCATAAATTAACAGTATTTATATTTAATTATATTTATATTTTTAACACATCTCAGTTACAACTTAATATGATTAAATTGAGGGAATTTTCTCACTAGTTGATAGTTTGCCACCTCTAATCTGAATGAAAATAATCATCAGTCAATCCTTCCAAAGGCATATTTAGCACTTCCTTATTATTAAGATGTTCTTCATTAAAACCAAACTTTTTTTCTATGTTTGTTATTTATGTTATAATGGTCTTATTTTGAGAGAAAATCTTCAAAACATCTCTGCAAAATGTGACTAAATGAACTTACTTAATATATCCATAAAGCTTTGCAGTTATTTCTTGTTAACCATGGTGAATATTTGTAATGGAATCTTTGGTATTATAATGTTTTCAGAAATCAAAGAAAAATAAATCAAATTATCACCTGTAATCTCAGAAAATATATAATTGTATATTTTCCTTGGGTTATAGCCTTAAAAGTTATAATGCTTCCTTGACCTATTGACTACAATTAAGACATTAAAAAAAGTTTCTTGTGGTAAATACATAGTTTTTGTTTCATCAAACTATGAATCAAGGCTAATTTGAAAAATTGGAATATTAAATAAGGCGAGTAATGTGAAACAGCTAGGTTGTCCAGTAGATAGAATAGTAGGCCTGGATTTAGGAAGACCTGGGTTCAAATATGGGTTAAGAAACTTCCTACCTATCTGACTTTGGATAAATGACTTAATTCCAATTGCATAGTCCTTGCTGTTCTTCTGTTTTAGAATTTATGTTAAGACAGAAAGTAAGGACTTAAAAGTATAAACTAAAATGAGTAATGATTTAAGTGTGATGATTATCCTTGAATTATTTTGACAGTTTTTATAATATATTTTAAAAAGCTTCAGAAACATCTTTAGTCATACATGGCATCTAATTTAACACCAATGAACTGTAATAATCAGTGGTTATGATATGTCAGAATAAGAGAATTCAGGAACCAACCAAAAAGCATCCATTTTAATTTTACTAATTTCTGAAAATTTAGTTGTTGTTCAGGTGTTCAATTATGTATGAGCCTTCCTGACACAATATTGTTTTCTTTCTTAACTCTATTTTATTACATAATTTTCCTATTACCTAGAAAAACATTAACCATATATCAGCCATTTGTTTTATGATATTTTGTAATCTGATTTTTTCCCCTTCTTCTCCCCTCCCCAAAGTGGCAGGTAATATGATATTATATAAATTACACATGTGCAATCATTTAATAAACATTTTCATTTTTGTCATGTTATGAAAGAAGAAGCATATTGTACAAGAAAATACTCAAGGAATAAATGATATGAAAAATGTTATGTTTCATTTTGCATTCAGATTTCATACATTCTTTTCAAGATGGTAGAGATAATTTTTCATCATTAGTCTCTTGAGCTGTCTTGGATCCTTGCATTTCTGATAGTAGTTGCATTCACATTTGATCATCCAACTTTAATGATGTTACTCAGTAACAACATTCTCCTGTTCACTCTACATCAGTTCATATCAGCTTTTCTGGATTTTTCTGAAATCATCCTATTTTTCATTTCTCATGGTACAATAGTATTTTATTACAATCATATACCATAACCTATTCAGCCATTAACCAATTGATGGACATCATCTTTGTTTCCATTTCTTTGCCACTACAAAAAAGCCATAATTTAATAAAAAATTATGCATGTGCTTTCCTTCTTCCTTTGATTTATTTGTGATATGGACTTAGAAGTAGGATTGTTGGTGGCAGAGCTAAGATGGCTGAAGAGTAGAAGGAACTTTAGGATTCTCCCTACTACCAATCACTACAAAGTGTCTAAAAAGACAAAAATCAAAGTCAGATTAGTAAAGGGGCTCTGCAATGAGGACAAAACTTAAAGGTAAGCAGACTGGGGGCATTTCTAAGCTACAAAGGGGTAAAACTACACTTACCAATGTGTGAGCTGATCATACCTCCCTCATAATGCCTACTGCACCAGAGTTAGAATTAGGGCCTGCAATATCTAAATTCTCAGGGACTGGCTGAGGGCACCACAAAACTATTCCTGAGGATAGTGCAAAGTTTCTCATTAAATCATTAGGAAACAATGAAATAAATGGAGCTTTACTTAAAATGAAAAATGACATCAATCTAAAAATCAGCAAACATTATCTGTAAATGAAATAAGGTATAATTCTTTCCAATAACATCAGATATGAAGCAACAAGGCCCATTATCACTATTTCTATTCAATATTGTGTTAGGAAATCAATAATTAAAAGAATTAAAGTAGGCAATGAAGAAAAAATTATTTTTCTTTGCAGATGATATTATGGTATACATAAGGAACTGAAAAGAATCAACCCATAAACTAATCCAAATAATTAAAAACTTTATAAGTTTGCCACAAATAAAATATGCCTACATAAACCACCAACAATTCTATGTGCCAACAAAAAGTCTAATATTAAGGAATAGTAGGAAAATACTGTTAAAATAACTGTAGCTGATATATAATACCTGCAGGAGGTCAATCTATGAAACAAACTCTTGAGCTACATAAAAATAATCATGAAGGGGGCAGCTGTGTAGCTCAGTGGATTGAGAGCCAGACCTAGAGATGGGAGGTCCTAGTTTCAAACCTGGCCTCGGACACTTCCCATATATGTGACCCTGGGCAAGTCACTTGACCCCCCATTGCCTAGCTCTTACCACTCTTCTGCCTTGGAGCCAATACAGAAGGTAAGAGTTTAAAAAAATAATCATGAAACATGTTTCACACAAAGTCAGACCTAAAAAATTGGAGGGAAAAAAACAGTTATCGGAAGGAACCAAAATGGTAGATTAGATGTAGGAGTCCTAGAGTTTCTCTGAAAGCTTTGTCCAACTAACTTGACAGAACTAATGAAAGAACAGTTTGGGTAGAGTCAGGGGTGGACTCAGGATAGAAGAATAACTAGAGAAGCAGTTCCATTTCATGATGAGAATCTTCTCCATACAAGATTAAAATATCACCACAAAAGAATACAAAAGCAAAAGAAACAACAAAGTGACAGAATGAAACAAAATTCAAGAAAATAAAAACCTGAAAGGTAGGCAGAGTCCATCTGGGGATCTGGGGTGAGAGAGTAGCTGAGGCAGCAAGAGACTTTGGCAAAGATTAAAGAGCAAGACAAGAGAAAACTGCAACCCCCAAAACCACCCCACATCTACTGTCATAGGTTCCAAATTTAATACCAAGACAAATTCAAACCCTGAAAGCCAGCCTGGGCAAATAGTGGTACAAGCCAACTCATACACCTTGAAATTTCAAAACTGTGGATAAATGTGGAATCCCAGCATAGGGCAATTTAGACTGAAGGGTGCTGATCTGTGTGGACCCAGAACAAAGCCAGGAATCCTAGACTGGGTTTGGGATGAGGACATAATCCACAGTTTGAGGTGAGGACATAGTTTACAGGGGGAACCCCTGCCCCAGATATTTTGCCTAAAACTAAGGGCAGGGCTCCAGAAAAGAGCAATCCATAAATTTTAACATTCCTTTTAAAATATTTGAATGGTTGGTATTACCTCAAGAAATGAAAAATAGTGCCTCCATGTATCAGAAATTTGTAGCACAGTCACTCAAAGAAGTCAGGAAAAAGTATGAAGGTCAATATATCTGCCAATATTTAGATGATATAATGCTAGCAGAGCTATCTAGTGACATAGTTCAGAACATGCTAGCGGACACCACAGCAACTTTAACTAAAGCTAAGCTAGTAATTTCCCCTGAAAAGATTCAAATTAGACCTCCTTATAAATTGTCTATGAGCAGAAGATTAGACCACAAAAAATAGAGATTCATAGGGATTGTTTAAAAACTCTAATGATTTTCAAAAATTAATGGGTGATATTAACCGGCTTAGGCCTTTTCTGAAAATTACAACAAGACAATTAGAAAACTTGTTTGCCACTCTAAGGGGAGACTCTTCACTGTCCTCACCCAGGGTACTTTCACCCAAAGCTGAGATTGAATTACAAATAGTTGAAGCAGATTTATCAGCAGCTAGATTACACAGGATTGATTCTTCTCTACCTTTGGTAGCATCAGCACAAGGTACACACCCACAGGTGCATTACAATCAAGGGGACCATATAATTGAATGGATAAATTTAGCTAATTAGCAAAGTAGATCACTCATTCATTATTTAGAACTCATGGTACTAATAATCACTCAAATCAGAAAAAGATCCCAACAACTAATAGGTTGTGATCCAGAAACCTATCCATCTCCCTATCACACAAGAACAGATTCAAAATTTATTTGCACAGTCACTATCATGGTAAATTGCTCTTGTAAATTTTATAGGAATGATTTATAATCACATTCCTAGTAATAAAATATTACAATTTGTAAAATTAACTCCTATTATTTTTCCAAAAATAACATCTATGCCTCCAATCAGTAATGCAGTGTATATCTTCACTGATGCATCAAAAATGGTAAAGCAGGAGCAGTTGTAGACAATCATGTGATGTTAATGAACACACAATACAGTTCCCCACAAAGGCTGAATTAGCAGCATAAATACCCAAGTCATGTGGGATTTATGGAGATTTTAATTAATATAAATATTTAAATGAAGGAATTAAGGGAAGGAGAGAGAGAGAGAGAGAGAGAGAGAGAGAGAGAGAGAGAGAGAGAGAGAGAGAGAGAGAGAGAGAGAGAATAGCCAAGCAATAGAAAAGGGACTAGGCTCAAACAAAAGGGCCTAGGCCTGAGCCTAAGGGAGAGCGAATCAGTCTTTATCTCTCACCACAAGATCATCTCTAAGCAAGCTCCAGTCCTTACTTGAACTCCGAACTTATATTCACTAACCCCAACTTCAAACTGCCCTTCCTTTTAAAGAAATTTCCTTTTATGTCACCTCCCCTAAATTTTTTACATCTACCAATCATAGTAGACACTTTTTTTCCCAGGACTGCCCATTCTTTATTCTCATCTTCTTTTGTTCTCACCTTCTCTAGTTAGATAAAATCCTCTGAGAACTTCACACCTCTTTTGTTAATCTTGCCTTTTGTAAGTTGCTTGACTTTTAGGTACTAATTTAAACTTTTTAGGTACTTAGCAACCTTTTGTATTAGATCTAAAAATAGACCTAGCTTAAGGTTCTAGCTTTACTATAAATATGAGTTAGGGACTTTCATTGTTCAATCAGGAGTTTGCAACTTTATCTTCCCCTAAGGCACTGTCTGAGTAGGGTGGAGTAATTTTAAAAGTTCCCAATACATTCCTTATCATGTACCTCCATTGTTAAAAATGAGGAATAGCTTAACCAAATATTCTAAGGTACAGTCTGAGCAGTTTTTAAGATTCACAATGGACAAGCCCCCACTTATATATGTTAATGATACTAAATGGCTACCATACCCAATTTTAGCCAAAGATGTTCCTATGGAATCTGAAGAGGCAAGCTACAATTATTCAGGCTCTACTGTATACCCTCCATTTTGTATGTCTATATTACATGCTGACAAAATCAATGCATTCTGTATGCCTCGTAGAATTCAAGGTTGGATTGTAAAAAATGCTACTGATAACAAATATATAGGCATAGGTATGGGTGTTATAGGAAAAGAAGATAGAACATCTCAGTTGGTAGAGCATGAGACTTTTAATCTCAGGGTCTTGGGTTCAGGCCCCACATTGGATGCCATGTATAGGGGCTGCATGCAGTTCCTATACAATTTACTCATGGGTGGTTACCTGAGAAGGAGAATGGAGAATGGAGGAAAATGGATGAAAAGGTAATAGAGATAGAGGGAGAAAAAAAGGAATAAAGACTCAGAGACAACAAGTTAAATCATGAGGGGTGTAGCAAGCTCTGATGATGCTTCTGAAGAGCAAAAATAAGAGAGGCAAGGAGTGAGAGTGCAAGAGGAGCAAGAGGAGCAAGAGGGAAGCTTGCATGTGTCCCCGAACTTTTATTGGAGATTTTAGGAATGTGGAGTGGGAGGTAATTAATGAATATGTGACATGGCATAGGTATTAACATTGGTTGAATTCATAATCATGAAATCAAAGAGGAGGAGACTAGTCCAACATGGTCTAACAAGTCGAGAGCTAGGACACTGTGGCCAATAATGTCATTCTCAGGAATTCTCTTGTCCTTTGGACTGAAGATTTAGAAATGCAATAACAAATAAGTAACATGACCATGAGTCTGACATATGAACACATAAGATACAATATCAATACATCAGTCATAATTCCATGATGCTAATAGGCCTGGTATGATACAATTACTCTCTCAGGCAGTTGGGAGTTGGGCTCTTGTATTTGGCAGAAACACACCCTCAGAGACACTCTCAGTGCTGGAGAAGGTAACATCTTTTCCTCTCTCTGTGTCTGAGGGAAAGATCTGAAGGAGCTCATTTTTTTCTTTTCGCAACTTGGGAAACACTATTGAATATCAATTGTAGTTTTTATAGATTGTTGAAATCTGAGAAGACCAAAGAAAAACCTAATGATTCTTGTTGAGACTCAACCAGCTAGCCTTTGCTATTTCATAATTTGACGGAGAAGTTAAGATGTATAAGGAAATTAGTGGTAGTTTTTATTTAGATAGCATAAATTTGGGTTATTTAGATCAGGGAGGATTAGTGTAGCCTGTAAATCACAGGAGAAGTGATTCCTTGTGGAAGCAGGGAGTTTGGGGGTGGATTTAGAATCATTTAGAATTAGAAATCCTTCTTTATCCTTATATATTTCAATAAATATTTTATTTTTATAATGAGTCTCTTTATGTCCTTCCACCTGTTCATGAAGGGAAGTTCATATTTGAGCTTCACTTCATCACTGAGGATACTTTTGGTTACCTCTATCAAAAGTACACAAATAGTTTTGAACCAATATTGAGCAGTTTTCCACCAAAATATTTTATTTTTATAACTCACCAGTTATTTTTTACAGAGTGCCTATAGCAACAAAATTGAGAGGGAGGAGATCAATTACTTGGGTCTGCAACTTAAAAAAATTAGAAAAATAACAAATTAAAAATCCCCAGCTATAAACTAAATTGGAAATCCTAAAAATTAAAGGAGCAATTAACAAATTGAAAGTAAAAGAACTTTTGAACTAACAAATAAGACTAGGAGCTGGTACTTAAAAAAACAAATAAAATAGATAAAGTACTGGTTAATCTATTAAAAATAAAGAAACAAGGGAACCAAATTAACAGTATCAAACATGAAAAGTGTGATTCCACTTCTAATGAAGAGGAAATTAAGATAATTATAAACGATTATTTTGATCAATTACATGGAAAAACTATGAAAATCTAGGTGAAAGGTGTGAAAATTTTAAAATATATAAATTGCTTAGATCAACAAAAGAGAAAATAAAAAACTTAAATAATTAGATATCACACAAAGAAATTAAAGAAACCATCAAGGAACTTCCTAAAAATGAATCCATAGTGCCACATAGATTCACAATTGAATTCTATCAAACATTTAAATAGCAATTAATCCCCCAAAAATATAAATTATTTGACAAAATAAACAAAGAAAGAGTTTTACCAAATTCCTTTTCTGGAAAAAAATATGGTACTGATTCCAAAGCCAGGTAAGACCAAAAACAGAGAAAGAAAACTACAGGTCAATCTCATTAATGAACATAGATGCAAAAATCTTAAATAGAATTCTAGCAAAAAAGTCTCCAGCAAGTGATCATAAGGATTATTCACTATGATCAGGTGGGATTTATAGCAGGAATGCAAGGATGTTTTATGTTAGGAAAACCAGGCATATAATTGACCATATCAATAATCAAATGAACAGAAATCACATGATTATATCAGCAGAAACAGAAAAAGCCTTTTATAAAGTATAACACTCATTCCTATTGAAAACACTAGAAAATATAAGAATAAAGGAGCCATTCCTCAAAATAATAAACAGTATGTATTTAAAATCATCATCAAGTATCATCTGCAATGGGGATGAGTTAGAAATCTTCCCATTGAGTTCAGGAATGAAGCAAGGATGCCCATTATAATCCATATTGTTTTATATAGTACTAGAAATTATAGTGGTGGGCTTAGAAGCTGTGAAAGTTCAGACCTCAGAAACCCTTCCTTACCTATCTCAAACTGAAAGCTCCTAGGACACCGAAATTCAAGCTGAACAATAGGACAGACCTGGGGAACCCCTCTCCCAGACCTGGATCAAAAGGTAAGGACCCCCAAAAGCCAAAACCCTAGATCACTCGGTTCTAAGGGGCAGGCAGAAGGAAGGTCCCAGGACCCATCTCCCCCCAACCCAGAGTGCTGAGCCTACAGAAACAGCGGGAATTTCAGGGTTGGCAAAAGGGCCCCAGGGCTGGCTATTTTGAAGGACTCACCTTGAAGCAACCTGAGCCATTCTCAGGGATGCCCAACACAGATGGCAGGGAAACAGAGAGAAGGGGAAAGCCTGTAGCCCCCTGGCTGGGTCTGTCCAACTGAGTCTCAAGGGAGGTCCCAGATTTAGGGCACCAGCTGAACCCAATCCCATCAGGAACACTCAGAGGTACTGAAAGGAGAGAGACCTTATGGCCAACAAAAGGGTTGCTCCGAAGAGCTTACCTTAAAAGTAACCTGGGCCAGTCTCCAGGCATTCAACACAGATTGTGGAGGAGGAGGTTGGGTATTTTTTCCTTTTTTTTTTTGGCTTGGGGATCATTAGGCCCACACCAGCTGAACCTGAAGACAATTGGGAAAATCCCATGAGGAGCCCTCAGAGCATCTGAAAGAACAGAAACAGGGCTGGAGAAGGGCTTACATTGAAAGCAACCTGGGCCCGTCTCTGGGCATTCAACACAGATTGTGGATAACAAGGTTTTTTGCTTTAGGGCTCATTCAGTACAAACAAGCTGAACCTAATCCCATCAGGAGCCCTCAGAGCCCAGGGAGGCCACGACCCCTCCCCCCTTAGAAAGCAGAGTCTTCTGAAAGAACCAGATGAACCTAATACCATCAAGAGCCCTCAGAGCCCAGGGAGGCCACGACCCCTCCCCCTTAGAGAGCAGAGTCTTCTGAAAGAACCAGCTGAATCTAATCCCATCAAAAGTCTCCAGAAAGCAGGGAAGCCCAGGCTCCCCACCCATCCTCATTGACTGCTGGACTTTAAGCCAATCAAAACACTCCAGAGGACAGGGAAGCTCAAACCCCCAACCAGAGACTACAACAAGAGATCTTCTGTTAAAGCTCCAAGAGGGGAGACTGATAGAAGTGCCCAAGAAACAAAGAAAATGAGAGGAACAAGAGCACAGACAAATACGGGAAATAAAGAAGGGGTGAATTTGAGCAAACAACAGAAAAAGAAGAAAGAAACTACAATAGACAGCTACTACTCAGCAAATGGAACGGAAGGGGAGAGATCAGCAAACAATAAACCAGAAATCCCAGCGAATTGGATACAGGCTGTGGAAGAACTCAAAACACAACTAAGAGAGGCTGAAGACAATTGGGAAAAGAACTTAAAAAATAAGATAAGTCATCTGGAAAAAGAGGCACTTGAACTAAAACAAGAAAATAATGTCTTGAAAGCCAAAATCAACCAGCTGAAAAATGAGGCAAAGGAGATGAAAGATGAGGTAAAGAGGATGAAAGATGACCTTCAAAGAAAATCAGACCAGAAGGAAAAAGATGACCAAAAAGCCAGACATAAAATCCAATCTTTAAGAACCAGAATAAAACAACTAGAATCAAGTGACCTCACAAGGCAATAGGACACTATAAAACAAAGCAAAAAGAATGAAAAAATTGAGGAAAATGTAAAGCATCTCATTCACAAAACAGACAATTTAGAAAATTGTTCAAGAAGAGACAATTTAAGAATAATTGGACTACCAGAAGACGATGACAAAAGAAAAAGCCAGGACATAATACTAGAGAAAATTATCTAGTAAAACTGTCCCAAGATCCTAGAACAAGAGGAGAAAGTGGAGATTGAAAGAATCCACAGATCACCCCCTGTATTTAATACCCAACTGACAACACTAAGAAATGTTATATCCAAATTCAAAAATAATCAGATGAAAGAAAAGATATTACAAGCTGCCAAGAAGAAGCCATTCAGATACCATGGAAACATGGTAAGGTTAACACAGGATCTGGCTTCACCCACACTGAAGGACTGAAAGGCATGGAATACAATATTCCGGAAAGCAAGGGAACTAGGTCTACAACCAAGAATAAAATACCCGTCAAAAATGACTATATTCTTACAGGGGAAAGTATGGTCATTCAACACAACAGAAGAGTTCTAAGCATTCATAAATAAAAGACCAGACCTGAACAGAAAATTTAATGTCCAACCACAGAACTCAAGAGAATCATCAAAAGGTAATTAAAAAAGAGGGGAAAAAACAAACAAAGCAACAACAAAAATTTTATAAGAGACTCAATAAGTTAAAATGATATGTATCCCTATAAGAAAAGAGGTCATTGGTAACTCTTAAAAACTGTTGCTATCACCTGAGCAGCTAGAAGTATTACACTCAGAGGGAACAGTGACAAACTGTATAGGATGAAAGGATAAGACATAAATTGGTATATAGATATATGCATACAAAAATACATACACATGTGTATGTATATATATATATATGTATACATATATATATATATATACATGACTAAAGCTACAAAAGAAAAGAGATTATGACTGAAAGAAATGGGAAAAGTAACAAATGGGGTAAATTTGTATGTCACAAAGAATCTCATGGCGGGAGGGGGGAGAACATCAATACACTGGAAGGGTAAAATGGTTAGAGACAGGAAATACTCAATTCTTATGTACTTTGAAACTGACCCAAAGAGGAAAGAACAACCCAATCCATTGGGGAAGAGAATAGATTTGCGCCTTATAGGGGAGTAGAAGGGTAAAAAACAGACTGGTGGGGAGGGAAGAAGAGAGGGTGGGGGGGAAATTTTAAAAAGACTACAGGGGAAAATAAGGGAGGGAATAAGAAGGGAGGGGGGTAGAAAGGGAAGTAAAAAAATGGAGGGAACGGGGGGGGGATGACTATAAACAAACATTGGTATAGAAGGAAATAGTGAAAGAAGAAAAGGCAGGACCAGAAGTAGAAATCAATATGCTGGGAAATACACAGCTAGTAATCACAACTCTGAATGTGAATGGAATGAACTCACCCATAAAACGCAAGCGAATAGCAGAGTGGATTAGAATCCAAAACCCTACCATATGCTGTCTGCAAGAAACACACATGAGGAAGGTACATACACATAGGGTGAAAGTAAGAGGATGGAACCAAACCTATTGGGCATCAAATAATATAAAGAAGGCAGGAGTAGCAATCATGATATCGGACGAAGCCAAATTAAAAATAAATCTAGTTAAAAGAGATAGGGAAGGTAATTACATCCTGATAAAAGGCAGTTTAGACAATGAGGAAATATCTGTACTCAATATGTATGCACCAAATGGCAGAGCATCCAAATTTTTAAAGGAGAAACTAGAAGAGTTCAAGGATGAAATAGATAGAAAAACTATACTAGTGGGGAGATCTGAACCTTCCCCTCTCCAAACTAGATGAATCAAATCAAAAAATAAATAAGAAAGAGGTGAGAGAAGCAAATGAAATCTTAGAAAAATTAGAGTTAGTAGACATATGGAGAAAAATAAATAGGGACAAAAAGGAATACACCTTCTTTTCAACAGTACATGGTACATTCACAAAAATTGACCATATACTAGGGCACAAAATCATTGCAAACAAGTGCAAAAGGACTAAAATAATAAATGTAACCTTTTCAGACCACAGTGCAATAAAAATACTAATTAGTAAGGGTACATGGATAGATAAATCAAAAATTAATTGGAAATTAAACACTATGATTTTCCAAAACCAGCTAGTTAAAGAACAAATCATAGAAACTATTAATAACTTCATTGAAGAAAATTACAATGGTGAGACATCCTTTCAAAACCTAAGGGATGAGGCCAAAGCAGTACTCAGGGGGAAATTTATATCCTAGAGTTCATATATAAACAAATTAAGAAGGGCAGAGGTCAATGAATTGGGCAGGCAAATTAAAAAATTAGAAAGTGAACAAATTAAAAATCCTCAGATGACGACTAAATTAGAGATCCTAAAATTCAAAGGAGAAATTAATAAAATTAAAAGTCAAAGAACTATTGATTTAATAAATAAGACTAGAAGCTGATACTTAAAAAAACAAATAAAATTGACAAAGTACTAGTCAGTCTATTAAAAAAATGAAAGAAAAAAACAAAATTGACAGTATACAAGATGAAAAGGGAGACCTCACCCCTAATGAAGAGGAAATCAAGGCAATCATTAAAAACTACTATGCCCAGTTATATGGCAAAAAAATATGGCAATCTAAGTGATATGGATGAATACTTACAAAAATATAAATTGCCTAGACTAAAAGAAGAAGAAATAAATTACCTAAACAACCCCATATCAGAAAAAGAAATTGAACAAGTCATCAAAGAACTCCCTAAAAAAAAATCCCCAGGTCCAGAAGGATTCACAAATTAATTCTATCCAACATTCAAAGAACAGATAACCCCAATACTATACAAACTATTTGACAGAATAAGCCAAGAAGGGGTTCTACCAAATTCTTTTCATGACACAAATATGGTACTGATCCCAAAGCCAGGCAGGTTAAAAACAGAGAAAGAAAACTATAGACCAATCTCCGTAAGGAATATAGATGCAAAAATCTTAAATAGGATACTAGCAAAAAGACTCCAGCAAGTCATCACAAGGGTTATCCACTACAATCAGGTAGGATTCATTCCAGGAATGCAAGGATGGTTCAATATTAAGAAAACCATCCACATAATTGACCATATTAACAAGTAAACCGACAAAAATCACATGATTATTTCAATAGATGCAGAAAAAGCCTTTGACAATACCCATGCCTATTGAAAACACTAGAAAGTATAGGAATAGAAGGGCCTTTCCTAAAAATAATAAACAGTATATACCTAAAACCATCAGCAAATATCATCTACAATGGGGAAAAACTCAAAGCCTTCCCAATAAGATCATGAGTCAAACAAGGATACCCATTATCACCTTTAATATTTAATATTGTACTAGAAACACTAGCAGTAGCAATTAGAGAAGAAAAAGAAATTGAAGGTATTAAAATTGGCAATGATTGGCAATGAGGAGAAGAAGCTGTCACTCTCTGTGGATGATATGATGAATTACTTAAAGAATCCCAGGGAATCAACCAAAAAGCTAATTGAAATAATCAACAACTTTAGCAAAGTTTCAGGATACAAAATAAACCCACATAAGTTATCAGCATTTCTATATATCTCCAACCCAGTTCAGCAGCAAGAATTAGAAAGAGAAATTCCATTTAATGTCACCCGAGACAATATAAAATACTTAGGAATCTATCTGCCAAGACAAACACAGGAACTATATGAACACAACTACAAAACACTCTCCACACAATTAAAACTAGATCTAAATAATTGGAAAAACATTGATTGATCATGGGTGGGATGAGCTAACATAATAAAAATGACCATTCTACCCAAACTTATCAATCTATTTAGTGCCATACCCATTGAACTGTCAAAAAACTATTTTACTGAGAAGTTAGAGAAAACCATAACAAAGTTCATTTGGAAGAATAAAGGATCAAGGATATCCAGGGAAATAATGAAAAAACTACAAAGGAAGGTGGCCTTGCAGTCCCAGATCTCAAAATATATTACAAAGCAGGGGTCATCAAAACAATTTGGTATTGGCTAAGAGACAGAAAGGAGGATCAGTGGAATAGACTTGGGGTAAATGACCTCAGTAAGACAGTCTTTGACAAACCCAAAGACCCCAGCTTTTGAGACAAAAATTCAGTATTTGATAAAAACAGCTGGGAAAATTGGAAAACAGTGTGGGAGAGATTAGGTTTGGATCAACACCTCACACCCTACACCAAGATAAACTCAGAATGGACAAATGACTTGAATATAAAGAAGGAAACTATAAGTAAATTAGGTGAAGCACAGAATAGTATACATGTCAGAACTTTGGGAAGGGAAAAAATTTTAAAACCAAGCAAGACTTATAAGGAGTCACAAAATGCAAATTAAATAATTTTGACTACATCAAATCAAAATGTTTTTGTACAAACAAAACCAATGTAACTAAAATTAGAAGGAAAGCAACAAATTGGGAAACAATCTTCATAACAAAAACCTCTGACGAATGTCTAATTACTCAAATCTATAAAGAACTAAGCCAGTTATATAAAAAATCAAGCCATTCTCCAATTGAAAAATGGGCAAGGGACATGAATAGGCAATTTTCAGTTAAAGAAATCAAGACTATTAATAAGCACATGAAAAAGTGTTCTAGATCTCTTATAATCAGAGAGATGCAAATCAAAAAAACTCTGAGGTATCACCTCACACCTAGTACATTGTTCAACATGACAGCAAAAAAAAGTAATGAATGCTGGAGGGGATTTGCCAAAGTAGGGACATTAATGCATTGCTGGTGGAGTTGTGAATTGATCCAACCATTCTGGAGGGCAATTTGGAACTATGCCCAAAGGGAGATAAAAGACTGTCTGCCCTTTGATCTAGCCATAGCACTTTTGGGTTTGTACACCAAAGAGATAATAAGGAAAAAGACTTGTGCAAGAATATTCATAGCTGCACTCTTTGTGGTAGCCAAAAATTGGAAAACGAGGGGATGCCCATCAATTGGGGAATGGCTGAACAAATTGTGGTATATGTTGGTGATGGAATACTATTGTGCTAAAAGGAATAATAAAGTAGAGGAATTCCATGGAGACTGGAACAACCTCCAGGAAGTGATGCAGAGTGAGAGGAGCAGAACCAGGAGAACATTGTACATAGAGACTGACACATTGTGGTACAAGAGAATGTAATGGACTTCTCCAGTAATGGCTTTACTACGAGAAAAAATAAAAACTATCCTCAAGTGAGGACAAACTGAGGGAGTAAAAACACCGAGGAAAAGCAAGTGCTTGACTACAGAGGTTGAAGGGACATGATCGAGGAGAGTCGCTAAATGAGTGCCCTAATGCAAATACCAACAATAAGGAAATGGGTTCAGAGCAAGGACACATGTGATACCCAGATGAATCATGCGTTGGCTAGGGAAGGATTGGGAGGAGTGGGGGGAGGAAAAGAAAATGATCTGTTTCCAATGAACAATCTATGAAAATGACCAAATAAAATAATGTTTATTAAAAAAAAAGAATGCAAATCCATCACCAAGAGTCACTGAAGGCTCCAAAACAAACTTGAGATGGGTATGGAGGTAAAAAATGCACAATCATGGAAGAGCTAAAGTGTCCCTGAAGAGAGAGATATATATGAGTAGAGTAAGGATGCAGAATGTTCTGTGACAGTGTTAGTACCCTTTTTTATAAGGACATGAAAAATGACTCCTGTCTCTGGCATCACAAATTTCTAAATTAAAAAAAAATATTTATAATCAAAATAGAGTATTAAAAAGTTTAAGCCAAAAGTTAATCTTTAAACTATAGAGACATGTCTATAATTTATTTGCCAATGCCCCATACTCTTTAAGGCAGGAGATGATAAGAAACAGCAAGGCATGAATTGTTGGGAAATGGAAGGGTGGAGGCTGGCTAGAGATTTTACCTTCACATATCTGTCACACTCCTGATGGATGAAATGATCAAAGGATGACCAGACAAGGGAAGTGGAATAGTTGAATTTTAATTCTAGGTTTATTGCTAAACAGCTCTGTGATTTAAAAGAGGCACTTTCCCTCAGTTGGCCTCAGTTTCCTCATCTGCAAAATTACACTCATGATATGACCTCCAAGTTTATGATCAGCTGTAACATTCCAAGATTATATGGTTAAGGAAAACAATAACTTTACGCTTGTCAGGATTCATATCATTGTTTTCTGTTATAAATCTTCATTCATTCAATATTCATTTGTTGAGTACCTCCTTCGTGTATATGCCAGAATATGTCTGTGATTCTCTTAAGGTGGTTCTGCCTTACTTCATCACATATGTGTGTATGTCAAGTAACCTTTGTTTAAAGAACCCTTGTCTAGCTATTTGGTAAAATCTATGCATGCCTTCTTAGAATAATATTTTTTTGGAAAAAATGGAAGGAAATGCTAATTAGATGTTAGTGAAAAATAAAATAAAAATGAATTTTTTCCTATCCAAGTTTAAGGACTTCTTGAAACCTATCCATATGCCTCTGCTTAAGAATTCCCGACTTAGAAGACATAGACAAGAATTATAATATGTAGTTAGTATAGGTCCTGCTTAGAGATGCATGGATTAATGAACGGGAAATTTAAGTGCTTTACTAAGTGCCAAGGATAATGCTAAGCACTGAGGATACAAATAGAAACAAAATGAGATACTAGGGATACAAGACATGTGACAATATTTAGTTTCAAGGATGATGGCAAGGTCTATAAATCAAGTAGTCCTTAAAGTGTTCTAACAGGTCAAATGACAGTGTGGGGACCATTTAGAGGGCATCATCTTAGGACAGATGATAAGCCCTGGTGGTCTTCTATCTCACCAGAAGCATTATAGTTAATAACACTTAGCTCATCTAGAGATGTTTTTTTTCTCATTTTTCTCACCTGGCTGCCTTGGATGAGATCAGTATTAGGAAAAAGGTAAAAGAGACAAAAGAAAATGTTTTTTCTCCTGACAATTCTTTTTATTGACTATCCTGGGATCTAAACATCTGGGGGGGGGTAGGGAAGAGAAAAAGAAATCAAGATATTAATTTCATTTCTACTCCCTTTTCTTTTTTTTAATTATATTGGTTAAAGGCTTATTTATATGTTAGGTTTTTAAAAGAACTAGGTTATAGTTTTACATATTAGTTCTACAGATTTTTAAAATTTCAATTACATCTATTTACCTGCTAATTTTTAAGATTTCTTTTTTTTATTTTGGTGACTATAGTTTATTTGATGGCTTTCTAATTTTCTAAATTACCCACTCACTGACTTAAAATATAATCTTCAGCTAATCATTTCTTGTTTTTCCTATTTTGTTAATGCATCTTTTTAGGAATATTATTTTTTCCTTCAAAAACTCCTTTAGTTTCATCCTGGGAATAGGATGTGTTTTGTTACTTTCATTTAATATTGCTGTTCATAAGTTATTAGTTGTTTCTATGGTTTGCTCTTTATGCTGTTTTGATTAGGATTTAATTGTCTTCATTTAGTTTTTTCTTTTGCTTGAGCTTCCTAAATTGATTACTTTTTAAATTTTCGTATGATATATCATCTGTAAAGGATATGTTCAGCACTCATGGTTTCTTTTTCATTTATTAATGTCCTAATGCATGATCTATTTTTTAAAAGTATCCCGTGATACTGAAAAATGTGTAAATTCCTGACTGGACCCATTCATAAGGTACCATAAATCTTTTAGTTATAAATTAGTTTGCTCAATTTTATATTTTCCCCCTTAGTGTCCTGTTTGATTTTTGTCCAGTTTCAAGAAAGCAACATTAAAGTATATATTATAATAATTGTGTTGGAACTTGTCTTTTTTTGAAATTCAGATTTTTTTCTTTGTGAATTTAGGAACTATGTAATGTACTTCCTTCTAACATTTCCTTCATAGGTTTCCTTCTCTTCCTTTAACATACAGCTTAGGCAGTATTTTTGTGAAATTCCTTTATGATTTTCTCCCAAAACTGCTGTTGCCCTCCCTTTCCAACTATTTTGTATTTAACTACATTGTATATATTTGCATTATTACCTCTATATTCATGATATATGTATTTTATATGTATTTGTTATCTCTCCTATTAACATGTATACTCACTGTGAGAAGGGATTGTTTTAATCTTTGTATTTTGTATTTCTAGCATCTAGTTCAATGTCTGCTATATAGTAGGTACTCAATAAATACTTGTTTGATTGACTGTTAAAAAAAAGAAATGATAGTGGTAGCAATAAGAGAAGAAAAAAATTGAAGGGATTAAAGAAGGCAATGAGGAAACTAAACTATCACTCTTTGATACGATGATATCATGGTTTATTTAAAGAATCCCAGAAAATCAACTAAAAGGCTCAAGGAAATAATTAACAACTTTAGCAATGTTGCAGAGGACAAGATAAACCCAAATAAACTATTACCATTTGTACATATTTCCAACAAAATGCAGTAGCAGGAGTTAAAAATAGAAATTCCCTTTAAAATCATCCTAGGCAATATAAAATATTTAACAATTTATCTGCCACGATAAACACAGGATTTATATGAACACAACTACAAAACACTTTTAACAAAATTAAAAATAGATCTAAATAACTGGAAAAATATTAATCACTCATGTGTAAGGTGAGCTAATATAATAAAAATTACAATCCTACCCAAATCAATCCACTTATTCATTGCCATTCCTATCAAATTAGCAAAAATTTTTTTATGGAATTAAAAAAATATTTTAAAAATCATCTGGAAAAACAAAACGTCAATAATATGAAGGAAAATAATAGAAAAAAGTGTGAAGGATGGGGGCCTAGCAATACCAGATCTTAAGCAGTGGTCATCAAAACAATATGCTATTGGTCAAGAGACAGAAGTGTAGATAAATAGAAAAGACAAGGGGTAAATGACCTTAACAAGATAGTGTTTGATAAACCCAAAGATCCCAGATTTGGGGATAAGAATTCACTGACAAAAATTACTGTGAAAATTAGACAATTGTATGCAAAAAAATAAGTTTAGATCAACATCTAACACCCTACACCAAGATAAATTCATAATTGGCAAATGACAAATATAAAAATTGAAATCATAAAAAATAAGGTGAAATAGTATACCTGTCTGATTTGTGGGAAAGGAAGAGATTTAAGACCAAGCAAGTGACAAAGAACATTACAAACTTTGAAATGAATGACTAATATTATATAAAATTAATTTTTTTTTCTGTACAAGAAGAACCAATTCAACCAAAATTAGAAGGAAAGTAACAAACTGGGAAAACTTTTTTAAAATAATGCTCTCTGACAAATGTTTAATTTCCCAAATATATAAGGAACTAAGTGAAATTTATAAAAAAAAAATTACAAATTTACAAAAAATCAAGCCATTCCCCAATCAACAAATGGTCAAGATACATGAATAGATAGTTTTCACATGAAGAAAACAAAACTATAAAGAAGTATGTGGGAAAAAAGTGCTCTAAATCCCTTTTGATTAGAAAAATGCATGTTAAAACAACATTCAGACCACTTGTCAAATTTTAATTCTCCCTTCCCCAATACAGTTGTAACCCCAATAGAAACATCAGCATGCTGACTAAGGGTTAAGATCTATTCCACCAGAGCTAATTCGTTTGACTACTTCATGTAGGTACTTTCTTTGTGTCTTTCTTCTCACCTTATGGTTTTATTCCCTTAGACTTTTACCCATCACCTATTCTTCTCTCAGTCCCTGATTCCCTTTTGAGTATTCTAACCACTATGAACTTTTGTGAGGATGCTGGATGTCTTCAAAAAAGTATACCCTACCATCATATTAAAGGAAAATTTCAAATAATAATTTCTTGAACCAGAGAACAAAATATAAATTAAAAGAATCAGCTAACTGTCTCCTGAAAGAAATCCCCACAGGAAAACTTCCAGATAGCCAATTTCCAGAGCTCCCAGAGAAAGGAAAAATTACTGAAGACAGACAAAAAACATCAGTCCACGTATCATGGAGCCACAGTCAGGTAAGTAGGATTCAGCAGATTTTATATTCAGTATCATAGAGTTTTGTATATGATATTCTAAACGGCAAAGGAGCTAGGTTTACATCTAAGAATGACCTGTCAGAAAAACTGAGAATGTTATTTCAGGGGAGTGTAAGAATTGTAATAATATTTCTACCCAAATATATATTTTATTAAGTTTATTAGGAAGGGTAGACAATCATTCCTCTAAGTAAACTGACCACGTGGTCCCTAGCCTGCAACTCTCTTCCCCATTCCCTCTCATCTGCGTGCTCTGTTCCCAACTTCTTCCTTCATCCTTCTCTTTTCAGTTCTCCCCTCTTCAAGCCCAAAGCCTTAACTTTTATTGATGTACAGCACGTAGAGGGACACAAACTGGAGCAACTATGTTATGTCAGGAATGTTTGATGGACAGGTCAAATTACTCAGAAGGGGGGGATGAATAAACTTCCTTGACACAAACCCCCTGTGATCCTTTGGAAGTCTTGTCTCACAAATGGATCATTTAAATATAACTACCTTATAACTCTAAATGCCTTCTAGGTAAAAGAACATACTATATTGCATTTTTCATCATCCCTGAAACTTCTACTTCTATTTCCCTGATTTCTCTTCTTATATTTCATAATTATACAACACACTTTTCCACAAAATAGCACATTAGTGGTTGTTTTGTGGATTCTTGTAAGGGAGTTTATAAGGTATCTCTCCTTGCTTTACCTTTCCAACTGTTCCAGTTTATATCTTTTATTTCTTTCCTGAATGTCACTACTAAAGTAACATTCTCCTTATCCTTCTCTCCCTGTTTAGAAGTCAATTCCTTTATTTCCTTCCTTAATGTTTCCACTAAATCAGTATTTTCCTTCTACTTTTCCTTATGTTCCTCAAAAGTATAAGCTGCTACTCTTTTCAATTCTTCAAGGTCCATAGTAGGCCAATTTGGACAGCTAATCATAAAATCAAAAATCTTACAACTGTTTTTTTTTACTAGTTATATTCTTATTTGTCGAAGGTTCCTTTCTCTATCCAGATCAAGCTTGATATACCTTCCTCCCAGCTCAATAAGTCTATCCATGAACTGGGATGGGCTTTCACTGTCTTCTTTCTTAAGATTTTCAAATTTAGTCCATGTATGAGGCCTATCAGAGCAGGCTCTCAGAGTTTTTAGCAATGCATTTCTAGCCTGGCATAGTTGTAAGTAATCTTGCAATGAATTTGAGTCCCTGTTGGGATCTTCAGTTGGCCAATGAGGTGTTTCCTCTCCTTGGGCCTGCTTAACAAAAGAATATTATTCATTTCTCTTTCTGTTAGCAGGGCCTAGAGGAAATCTTATACATAAAGCCATATGGGATTATATGTGTGAAAAATGCTTTCAAATTTATTTATTACCACCACAGGCTCAGCTTCATAGGAAGGTGTTTTCTTTGAATCTCTCAATGTCCTGTGGAGAAAAAGGTGTATGGCTTCTATTGTTTACCAATCTCCATGTCTGTTATATGTAGGGGCATCCTTTAGAGGAAAATGACATTTATTTGAATCATCTGTGGTGACTGCTATTTGGCCTGAATTCTGTAGTTCAATGGAGTGGGTTTCAGTGAAGCTAATAGGGGAAAGGGGTGGGGTGGTTGAATGGAGCTGGTAATCAGGTAGGAAGGCAGAGGAAAAGGATTGGGGATATTTTAGCCAGGTAAAAGATATGTCCATCCATAAAGCTTTCCATCTTCTTTCTTTGTCATACAATTTTCCTTAGGAAGATTGGGATCAGCCCAAGAATTAAGAAATTTGTGCAGGGGTGAATCAGGAGGAATATTTCCTGATTTCCTTTGATTTGTTGCAGTATTTCCCATATTGTCTAGTCTGTATATCTTAATCTGCTTATTTGAGCTATTCTGAGTATTGCTAAATTGTCAGCTTAAACAATGAAACGGTCCTAAAACATGAAGAAATGGAGACACAAATCTCTTCATTGTTATTGGGGAAGGCAATAAGAGGCTTAAAACAAAAAGGCTAATGTAAAGAAACAGTAATTGTTGCACAGCAATAGTATCAATAATGAATATGTATTCAGTGTAATAATTGTTATTAATAAATAATAACATATTCATATATTATAATTATTGATGGTGCTATTGATAATTAATAACATATATTCATAATAATTATTGTTATTAATTATCAATAACCATAACTATATATTCTCTGTCATCAATAATAATTATTAGTAATTAATAATAGGATGTAGTAACTAATTATAGTTATTGAAAATTAATCATTATTGTTATTGATATTATTAATACTATTGTGTTCTAAAATTATTCCTTAATATTGTATGTAATTATTTGATTTAATGTTGGCTTTGTTCAATTTTAGAAATTTGATTTAAATTTAAATTTAAGATTATTAGTATTTTCTATTAATAATTCTGTTATTTCAATATATTCAATTTAATAGGATTATTTTAGATCACTAATAGAAGTAGCAAAGGAATTCTTTTTATTTTCCTGCAATTTTAATTCTCGACAGTATGTGGCACTATAAATTGGTGTAGAGTGGAAGGCACCTTTAGGTAAGCCTATCTAAGCAAGCAGACAGATAAAGAAAAAGAAAGAAAAAACTGTGGTTTTTGATATGATAAAGAAGGGAGGCAGTCTGCCAGGAAAGTTTGAAGGTGGAGGAGGAAGAGAGAAAAATTCAAAAAGAACATCCTTGTAAAAATGCAGTCTGAAGGAACATGCTGAGGAGGAAAGAAAATAATTCAAAAAAAAAAAAAACTTCCTGTTAGCCCAGTTCTAAGGAATGTTTGGGGCAGGGGAAGGGAGATGGGAAAGAAAAATGGAATTAATCCCTTCCCCTCCAGAGCAAACAGTCATGTTTCTTTAAAAAAACAAAACAAAACAAAACATCATTTTATTTGGTCATTTTTCAAACATTAGTCATTGGAAAAAAAGATCATTTTCTTTTCCTCCCGCCCCCACCTGCCACCCCTCCCATAGCCGACACACGATTCCACTGGGTATCATATGTGTCCTTGATCCGAAACCCATTTCCATGTTGTTGGTATTTGCATTAGGGTGTTCATTTAGAGGCTCTCCTCAATCATATCACCTCATCCCCTGTAGTCAAGCAGTTGCTTTACCTTGGTGTTTTTACTCCCACAGTTTGTCCTCTATTTGTGGATAATGTTTTTTTTTCTCCTAGATCTCTGCAGATTGTTTAGGGACATTGCTTTGACACTAATGGAGAAGTTCATTACATACAGTTGTGCCACAGTTTATCAGTCTCTGGGTACAATGTTCTCCTGGTTCTGCTCCTTTCACATTGCATCACTTCCTGGAGGTTGTTGGAGTCTCCATGGAATTCCTCCACTTTATTATTCCTTTTAGCACAATAGTATTACATCACCAACATATACCACAATTTGTTCAGCCATTCCCCAATTGAAGGGCATCCCCTCGTTTCCCAATTTTTTTGCCACCACAAAAAGCACAGCTACGAATATACTTGTACAAGTATTTTTTCCTTATTATCTCTTTGGGGTATAAACCCAACAGTGCTATGGCTGGATCAAAGGAAAAACAGTCTTTTATTGCCCTTTGGACATAATTCCAAATTGCCCTCCAGAATGGTTGGATCAATTCACAACTCCACCAGCAATGAATTAGGGTCCCAACTTTGCCACATCCCCTCCAGCATTCATTACCTTCCTTTGCTGTCATGTTAGCCAATCTGCTAGGTGTGAGATGAAACTTCAGAGTTGTTTTGATTTGCATTTCTCTGATTATAAGAGATTTAGAACATGTTTTCATGTGCTTATTAAGAGTTTTGATTTCTTTAACAGAAAACTGCCTATTCATGTCCCTAGCCCAATTATATATTAGAGAATGGTTTGATTTTTTGTACAATTGATTTAGCTCTTTGCAAATTTGAGTAATTAAACCTTTATCAGAGGTTTTTGTTATGAAGATAATTTCAGAATTTGTTGCTTCCCTTCTGATTTTTGTGACATTGGTTTTGTTGGTACAATAACTTTTTAATTTGATGTAGTCAAAATTATTTATTTTACATTTTGTGACTCTTTCTAAGTCTTGCTTAGTTTTAAAGCCTCTCCCTTCCCAAAGGTCTGACATGTATACTATTCTATATTCACCTAATTTATTTATAGTTTCCTTCTTTATGTTCAAGTCATTCACCCACTCTGAGTTTACTTAGGGGTAGGGTGTGAGGTGTTGATCTGAACCTAATCTCTCCCACACTGTCTTCCAATTTTCCCAGCAGTTTTTATCAAATAGTGTATTTTTGTAGCAAAATCTGGGATCTTTGGGTTTGTCATAGACAGTCTTGCTGAGGTCACTTGCCCCAAGTATGTTCCACTGATCCTCCTTTCTGTCTCTTAGACAGTACCAAATTGTTTGGATGACCACTGCTTTATAATATACTTTGATATCTGGGACTGCAAGGTCATCTTCCTTTGTATATTTTTTTTCATTTTTTCCCCTGGATATCCTTAATCCTTTGTTCTTCTAAATGAACTTTGTAATGTTTTTTTTTTTCTAATTCAGTAAAAAAGTTTTTTGGGAGTTCACTGGGTATGGCACTAAATAGGTAGATAAGTTTGGGTAGTATGGTCATTTTTATTATATTAGGTCATCCTACCCATGAGCAATCAATGTTTTTCCAATTGCTCAAGTCTAGTTTAAGTTGTATGGTGTGATATGGAAATCACTTTAAAAGACTGATACATATTAATTTAAGGTCGCCAAGGAATTCAGCTATGTAATTCCTAAATGAAAACTCAAGTCAGCAATCAACCTTTTATGGAGTTTTTAATTACAAACAGGAGGAAGAAAGGTATGAGAGAGAGAGAGAGAGAGAGAGAGAGAGAGAGAGAGAGAGAGAGAGAGAGAGAGAGGGAAGAGAAGGGAATAGGGCTTAAATACCCCCTCTGCTTAGGCTGGGCCAAAGGCCCAAGCCCTTAGATAGCTGAGACAAAGAAAATAGATCAGTCCCTATCACTCACATGACCAAAATGGAGAAACAGTCTCAGGGGCCTCCACCTCCAGTCTCCTTCAGAGCAAGCCCTCCTCTCAGATCTCTCCAGGAGCTCTCCCTCCAGGACCTCTCTCCTCTCAGACTCCTTCAGAGAAAAACCTCTCAGAGCCAAACTTCCTCCAGAGCATCCACTTCTCAGAACAAAACCTCCTCCTCTGTCCTCAGACCCCACTATCTTTAAGGAAAACATCTAATTCCCCTCCCCTCAGTTCTCACATCTACCAATCACTGTCGATGTCTCCCCTGTGCCAATGGTGGCTCTAGCTTAACCCAGGACCGCCCAGAGATCTGTTTCCTTTGCACATGTCTGTTGAAGGTCATATTCTCAAATAATTAAGTCTTGATCTTTGTTGCAGTCCTTCCTAAATCCTGTTACTCTGAGTAGGGTGGAGATTGTAAGTTCCAAGACCTGGTTCTGTCATTCCAAGTATCTCTATTGTATCAATTCTAAAATCAATCATGACTCAAAGAACTTCCTGTTCTATGCTTAAGCATAGGTCAAAGCCCTTTCCATTGTTTAGCAAAAGGTTTTTGTCCTAAAGTAGTCTTAAGTAGGGAGGAGAAGGATCCTCCCATGCCAAGGAGTTTCACATTCCAATAGAGTTCTTCCTTGAGGCAACATCCAGACCCTGAGACACTGCCTGAGCAAATAAAGGAACAAGCCAAGCCAAATCCCTTGAAATTTAAAATTTAAAACCTGTGGCTGAGACAGTGGTGGCAGTAGCAGCTAAGGAAGCAGTGGCCATGGTGGCTGAAGTGGCTAAGGAAGATAACCTCAGGGCAAAACATGGTGTAGCCTGCTACATTACAGATACACCCTTGAAAATACAAGCAATAGGAGGTGGGGCTCAGAGCTGTAGAAGCAGCAGCAGCAGAGTGGCAGCAGTAGCAGCAGCAACAGTAACAGCAACAGCAGCCAGAGTTTAGGAAGATAGCCCTAGGACAAAATGCTCTGAACCACACTCAGGCCTCTGAAAAGGAAGGGAAGGTACTCCTAAAGCTTAGCCCTGTGAGGTAGAAACCAATATAGCAATGACCATCAACACGTAGGAATCCCAGCAAACAGAGTAAAGAACAGCAATAAAAAAGTTATTGCCCCTGTAAAATTTCTGTGGAGAAAAAGAGCACAATGCAGAAGCAATACAAAAGATTGAGAAACAGACAAACACATACAAACTCCACCGCCCCCCCTTGTAAATGAAAATTGGTCAAAAACTCTGAAGGAACTCAAAAAAGGGTTCAATAATCAAGTAAGAAAGATGGAAGAAAAATGCGAAGAAAAGTGTGAACAAGAAATGGAAGTAATACAAAAAGAAAATAATCTCATTAAGGCAAACTTTCCCAGATGGAAAAAGAGACTGTAAAGAAATGGAAAGAGAGGCAAGAGGATGAACCTACAGAGTGAGAGGGGAACCTGTTTGGAATCCAAAAAGGAGGGGCCTGAGGGATTTCTGCCAGCCCTGGAAAGTTGGAGAGGGGCTCTGGAAAGGAAACCCATATGGGGGTTTAAGAAAGGTCTTAAAAAGAGAGCAAACTTCTAGCAGTAAGATAAGGTTAAACTTTCTCAAATTAGCCCAATAATTAATATCTTCTAATAAAAACAAAAAAAAACTGAGCTGAAATTATTAACTTCCTCCAAAATTCTGGGTTTCTCAGGAAGGTTAGAGGCTAAATATTCCTAAACACACACACATACACACACACACACACACACACACACACATATCTGCTTTATCAGGTCACAGTAAGCAATTCATACAGCTGTTCGCAATGTTAGGGAAAGAGATGTATACTTGAACAGCTACCCCGAAAGCAGTTCACAAGGACTCCCAGGTTGTGTATTCAAGAGATACAGCAGAAGGCTCACAGCAGCAGCAGTAATAGCAGTAGCAGGAGTAGCAACAGCAGGTGGCTGCAGCAACAGCAGTGGCAGTTTGAGTTCCCAGAAGGGTGAGGGCAAAGAGGTCAAGTCAGGAGACATATGTGGCTTTTCAAAATTCATCTACTCCCTATTCTTTACTCAAAGACTTTTAAAAAGAAAATTAAGGATTCTGTAGTACTTATCAAAAATGTAGAAATTAAATTAATGTCCAAAACTCCAAGAATTATATTTTATAAAGTTTAATAGTAATCACTTGAAGTAAAGGACTAAAAAAGGAAATAGAAGTTAAAAAACTAATTTTCTAACAAAATTAAAACCACATGAACACGTTCTCCTGCCTATTGCCTTATCTCACCTCCACAGAATGCAATCCCTGGAAAAGAGGACAAGAGGCTGGGCTACACAAAATTTATATCCTGTCTACATCAGCAGGTAATGTGAGGAAAAGAGTTGGGTGTTGGAAATTGTACTTCTGGGGTTCAGATTCCAATTGAACAGTACATAGGCAAAGACTGTGGTATTAAGCTGTTTAGGATAACATGTTAAAAAATTAGGGAAAAAAGCATTGTCCTAAGAGAAACATGAAGGAAGAGATAAAATATGGGAAATTATACCACACTTAGAGACTCATTGAGGGGGGATATTATTATTAGATGGGAAAGAAGAGAGTGGTGACAGGTAATAACTAAACTTTACTCTCAGTGTAATCAGTTCAGAGGGGGGAAGAATAACCATATTCATTGGTGTAAAGAATTCTATCTTACCCTATAGAGAAGTAGAAAGGGAATAAAAAAATGAAGTGTTTTTGGAGGGGAAGTATTAAAAATGTGAGAAAAGTTGGCAGGGGTTGATGACCAAAATATCTTAAAGAGAAATAGGAGGGGAATAAGAAGGGAGGGAGTGGGACAGAAAGTAAGTAAGGGTGGGGAAAAGGGAACTGATTAAAAGAAACAAACTGGTATAGAAAGAAATAGTGAAAGAAGAAAGGGCAGAACTAAAGGAGCAAGTTAAAAATGATTGGAAATACACAAGTGACAATCATTACTCTGAATGTGAATGGCATGAACTCATCCATAAAAAGGAAGCAAAATTCTACCATGTGTTGTCTACAGAAAAACATATGAGGCAGCTAGACACATACTGGGCCTGGATCAGAATTTATTGGGCATCAACTGAAAAAAAAGAAGGCAGCAGTTGCAATAATGATATCTGACAAAGCCAAATAAAAATAGATCTGATTAAATAGATATAAGGAAAGTAATTACATAGGCAGTATAGACAATGAAGAAATATCAGTACTCAATATGTATATAACAAGTGGTATAGCATCAAAAATGTCAAAGGAGAAATTATTAGAGCTTAAGAAAGAAGTAGATAGTAAAACTCTAATAGATGGAGACATCAAACTCCATCTATCAGATCTAGATTGATAAAACCAAAAAATAAATAAGAAAGAAGACTTGTGAATGAAATCTTAGAAAAAATAGAGTTAATAGATATATGGAGATGAGTAAATAGGGCTAAAAAGGAATATACCTTTTTTTCAGCAGTGCATGGTTAATTTACAAAGATTGACCATATAATAGGGCATAAAACATTGCAAACAAATGCAGAAAAGCAAAAATAATAAATTTAACTTTTTCAGATTATAATGTGATTAAAATCATAATAAATAAGGGTACATGGAGAGATAAATTAAAATTAATTTGAAGTCAAATTATCTTATTTTCCAGAATTTGTGTATTAAAGAACAAACCATAGAAATAATTATGGATTTTATTGAAGAGAATGACATTGTGGTAACAGTATATCAACATTTATGGGATAGAGTAAAAGCAGTACACCAGGGAAAATTTATATACCTGAGTGCACATATTAACAAAAAAGAGAAAGAGGAAATTAATGAATTGGGCATGGAAATAAAAAAAAAAAACTAGAAAAAGAACAAATTAAATACCCTCAAATAAAGACTATATTGGAAATTATAGAAATAAAAAGAGAAAATAATACAATTGAAAGTAAAAAAACTATTGAACTAATAAATAAGACTAGGAACTGGTATTTTGAAAAAAAAACAAATAAAATAGATAAAAATTGGTTAATTTAATAAAAAAGAAAGAAGAGAACCAAATTAACAGTATCATGAATGAAAAGTATGATCTCAGCTCTAATGAAAAGGAAATTAAGGCAATTATTATGAGCTATTTAGTCCAATTATATGATAATAAATGTGGCAATATAGGTAAAATTGACAAATATATACAAAAATATAAATTGCCTAGATTAATAAAAGAGGAAATAGAATACTTAAATAGTCTCATCTCTGAAAAAGAAATCAGATAAGCCATCAAGGAACTCCCTAAGAAAAAATCACCAGGGACAGATGAATTCACAAGGGAATTCTTTCAAACATTTGAAGATCAATTAATACCAATACTCTACAAAGGTTTTGGCAAAATAGGCAAAAAAATAAGTCTTACCAAATTCTTTTTATGATGCAAATATGGTACTGATTCCCAAGACAAGAAGACCAAAAACTGAGTAGGACAACTATTGACCAATATCCTTAATGAATTTAGATGCAAAAAATATCAAGTAAAATACTAGCTAAAAGGGTAGAGCAAGATATCACATGGCTTATTCCCTAGAACCAGGTGGGATTTATACCAGGAATGCAAGGATGGTTAATATTAGGAAAACCATTCACATAATTGACCATATAAGCAACCAAACTAACAATAATAACCAAACACAATTATCTCAATTGATGCAGAAAAAAGCCTTTGACAAAATACAACACCCATTCCTCTTGAAAACATTAGAAAATATAGGAAAAAAGATCCTTTCCTCAAAATAAATATAAAATAAAGCTCTATGTATCTTGCATATTACAATTACCTGAGAAGGTTCAATGTCACACATCTCACTATTGGAAATAGTTTCTAAGCATTTTTGTGAATGTGTGAGTAAATAGATTGTTTTTGACTCCCCAATAATGGGTTTGCTAGATAGAATTATTACAGATTAAAAAGATTCACATTAATTTTTTAGTATGAGAATTTACACTTTGGACATAGGGTATTACAACAAATAAGAGCCTCATTTATGTTTTGTTGATTGTCTATATTCAATAAATTGATGAAAAAGGTGTTAAAATAATATAAATAAAACTTAGAAACTTGTAATGAGCTTTCAGAGAACCAGTTGCAAAACATTTGCTAGCACATGCTTTCTAAAATAAAATATTTCCAGTGCACGGAAAAGAAGGAAAAATGATAGATAAAACCCAAATACATGATAACCTTGGAAACAAGGATATATAGCTGTAACAGCTAACAGAAATGGCTAAGCCATTACACTGAATGTTGATAAAGTTTCTTATTGATTTGACCAAATCATGGAACTATATAAAAAGTATGAATTAATGTTTTTCAAGTTTATATTGTACATTATTTTTAATTATTCCATTAAATATTCCATATTACATGACACTTTTTATTTTATGTAATAATCATTATTGCTAACATCAATTTTTTAAGGTTTGTAAAATCATTGCATTAATTTTCTCATTAATGAGCACACAGTTACATGTGTATTGTTAGCATGAAGATAGTCTCATTGGCCATTCAAAAGTGCTATTGAAATATGAGTTAATTTCATTATTTATGCTTTGGATATAATTTTTCCCAAATTTGTCAGAAATATAATTCCTCATTGCTATTTAATTTTGGTATTATATTTCCATACCTACACACACCTTCTTAAAAGGTCTAATATAGATTCACACTTTAAATTTAAAAGCACATAAAGGAATGTTGTCTTGATAGTATCACTATAATCTTTAAAGTAATTGAAAACATTTTGGAGTTTGTCTAAACCAGCAGATGGTTTATTGTGGTCTTCTTATTGCAGTAGATGTTTACTTTATGCTTACAACACCTTTAAAATATAAACCATATAGAGAGCAATGTTAGAATACATTTTTCTTATCTCAAAGGAAGGTCACCCAGCTCTATTTTGTAGCCTACATTTCTATATTGATGAATTGCTGTTTCTTCCACAGCCTATTTTCTCTGAGTAGATTTTATCATAAACAATTTTAGCTATTAAAATAAAAATAGCTCAAATTTCACAATGTCAAAGTTTTATTGGCTTTTTAAAAAATACTAGTTTTGAATCAAAATTCTTGGCTTGTCAGTGAGTCCATTATTAAACAATATATTAGTCTATGAAAGTTGAATTTTAGATTGAAAAAAAAATGATATATTTACCCTCAAAATTTTTGTTTATTACCTTACCAATTCTGGGATGAGCCTAGTTCAGTCTAATGAAGTGATCCTGGCTCAGGGTTAGAATGCAACAAGACATTTCTGGAATATAAAATGTAATTTAATTGATATAAATTAATTGATAATAAGGTTAAACTTTATAGATTCATGGTTAAATTTGTGTAGAAAAATTTATGCCTCTGCATTTACAATGGCAGTCAAAAAGATTAGATCACAACAACATTCCCACATTTCAATTAAAATCCAACTAAAAGTAAATCCCCATAGTCTGAGTCTTTCATGCTTCTACTGGCAAGAAAAACACATGGTTTTTGCAACCTTAAAGGTCTCAACAAATGAAGATCTGAGACTACTCTTACCAAACTCCCTGTTCTATCTTATGTTGTCACAACTTTGAGGATATGTGATTTGTTCTTAGTTATAAAAACCTATGCATTATTTCATAAGTACATAATTTTTTAGTCCTATGTAAGATCAAATGTGTTTAAAAATCACTGTAGTCTAAGAAATATGAGGTATGGAAAAAAGAGGTTTAGATTTGAGATGGAGAATGAAACAACCTTTCAGAAAAAATATTACAGGTTATCATCAACACAACTATAACCATCATCATCCTCATTATCATAAGCATTAATAATTTGTATATATGTGTATATATAATGTGTTTATACATGTACATATATAAATATATATTCCCTAATTGTTAAGCAATATCATAAATTTTTTCATTTGATCCTCATAGTACTACCAAAAGGTAAGTACTAGTATTGTCCTCATTTAATCGCTGAAGAAACAGTTTAAAAGACTTGTCCTAGTTCACATTGATAGAAAGTGTTTTCATGAGAGATTTTAACACGTCTTCCAAATTTATGCTCAGATTTCTAGCCATTGTACCATCTAGTCTCTCTCATGAGTCCTAGAATGGCCTAGAGTCTGCAAAATCAGCATGCATTCATCCAAACATTCATAAGTGAATCTATGACATGGAATATATCAAAGTACACATGTAACACAACTTATACATGTAAATAATACATGTGCTTATGTTATAGGTAAATAGAAATAGTAATGTAATCATATAATATTTGAGTTATATATGCATATGTGCATAGCCTTATATGTATTTCTATATTTTGTGTATGTATGTATAAATGTGTGTGTATGTTAGTAAGCATTTCCTAAGTACCTACTTTTGCCAAGCATTGTGGATGTGGTAAGTGCTTAGAATACAAGAAAGGAAGAAAGAAAGAAAGAAAGAAAGAAAGAAAGAAAGAAAGAAAGAAAGAAAGAAAGAAAGGAAGAAAGGAAGAAAGGAAGAAAGGAAGAAAGGAAGAAAGGAAGAAAGGAAGAAAGGAAGAAAGGAAGAAAGGAAGAAAGGAAGAAAGGAAGAAAGAAAGAAAGAAAGAAAGAAAGAAAGAAAGAAAGAAAGAAAGAAAGAAAGAAAGAAAGAAAGAAAGAAAGAAAGAAATAGAAAATATTTTCCTTGCCGTCAAGGAGTTTACAATCTAATGGTAGATACAATAAGCCAATATATATGTAAAAAGGATAAATATGATATAAATTAATGAGAGAAAGCACCATAATTTAGAAATATTGGAAAAAGCAACAATTAGAAGATGAGCTATATTTGTGACTTAAAGGAAACCAGATAAGCCAGTAATTAGAGATGTGAGGGACAACATTCCAAACATAGGGCATAATCAGAAGAGGACAGCATTCCATTCATAGGGCACAGATGAGAAATGAAGTTGCTTGTGCATAGAACATCAAGATTATCAGTGTCATTGGACTGAAGAGCATATGATCTCAAATTTCATCATAAATTGGCAACCATGAAAACAATCTGGTACTGACTAAGAAACAGACTATTAGAATAATGGTATAGATTAGATACTTCACACACTGTATTTGATAACTACAGAAACCTAGGTTTTGACATAAAGATCCAAGATTTTGGAAGAATTCTCTATTTATAAATACAATTAGGAACACTGGTAAATAGAATGAATGTCAGAAGAGCACAGAGCAACATCTCATTCAATTTACTAAGGAAAAGTCAAAATGGATATCAGAATAGGAAATAAAGAGTAATACCATTAAATACAACAGAAAATCATAGAAAAATTTACCTTTCAGATCTTTGGTTATCCAAAATTTATTTCCAAATATACATAGAGAATATTATGAGATATAAAACAAATAATGAATGTATTAAATAAAAAAGGGTTTTCATAAACAAAATCAATGCAACCAAAATTAAAAAACAAACAAAAGACTGGGAAAATTATAAGAAGTGTC
Organism: Monodelphis domestica; assembly: GCF_027887165.1. NCBI lineage: Eukaryota > Metazoa > Chordata > Mammalia > Didelphimorphia > Didelphidae > Monodelphis > Monodelphis domestica. The sequence goes on from NC_077228.1 coordinate 366,599,583, forward strand.
TCCAAAAAGGGCCTTATTTTTCAGTATATAGAGAATTGAATACAAAACATTTCTCAACTAACAAATGTACAAAGGATATGAACAGGCAATTAGGTGAATAAATTAAAAATATATTTAATTATATAAAAATCCAAATCACTATAAATTAGAGAAATACAAATTAAAACAATTATGATAAATGATATATGTTAGAAGGGATGTGGAAAATTGGGACCCTAATACCCTGCTGTAAGAGCTGTGGCCTAATACATTCATTCTGGAGAATAATAGGGAATCATGCCTAATGGGCCCTCAAACTGTTCAAACCCTTTCACTTAGTAATATCACTAAATATGTGGTCTGTATGCTAATAACATCAAAAATAGGAGACAAGGAATTTCTAACATAAAATAAATATTTATAAAATCTCTTTTTGTAGTGGCAAAGAACTGGAAACTGAAGGAATGTTGACCAATTTGGGGAATGGCTAATATATTATTGTAATATATTGTTGAAATGAAATACTATTGTACCATAAGAAATGATGACCAAAATGAAACGATAAGAAAAAATCCTGGAAAGACTTATATGAAGTGCTTCAAAATGAAGTAAAACAATTAAGGGAATGTTACAGACTAAGAACAATAAAATTCAATAATCACCTCTAAATGATAATTATTATCATTAATTCAAGGATCCAGGACAAATCCAAAAGACTGATAATGAAAGAATAAAGCACTTGGGAGTGAACTGATGGAGTCTGAATGCAGAGTGAAGTATATTATTCTTCATTTTATTTCCTCCATTAATTTTTCTCTAGTGTAAGTGAGGTTTGTCTTCTTTCATAACATGATGAACATGGAAATATGTATTGTATGATAAAAGTGTACAACCCATATTACCTGCTTGTCTTGTGAGGCAGGATGGATTGGAGGAAGAGAGAAAACATATCACAAAATATCAGGAAAACATTATTAACAATTTTACCAAAATATAATCCTGAAAAACAATAATTAAAGTAAAAAAAAGAAGCAAGTTAGTCCCCTCTCTCTCTCTGGATGAGTGAAAAAGCACATGTTTACTGTTAAATTTTAATTGCGGTTGGACTCTGAATATTTATATAGGTGGTCATGAAGTATTTAATTTCTAAATCCCAAAATGAATTACTAAAGTAAATGGAATTTAGGGTTGCTTATTTACAATAGAGGGAAGATATTAAGGAGTGTGTGAGAGAGAGAGGAAACTCCAACTTCCTCTGAGCCAAGTAGAAATACTAAAGCCTTAATGAGGGAAAAGAGTCTCAAGATGATGGGCCTTTCTTGGAGGTCTCCAAGACAGGCAGGGTCACTAAGTCAGCCTTTCACTCACAAAGGGTGACTGTCTAAATGGAAAGAAGTCTGGTTGTCTGTCTTCCAGTCGCTCCTCAAGTGTCTGTCTTCCAGTCTCTCCTCCAAGTCAGAGAGCTCTTTGATCTCTAATCTAATCAAATATATCTTCTTCTGGCCTCTGGTCCTCTTTTTAATGATCTTTTTCTCTTGTGTCATCTCCCCTAAATTTCTTGTCTACTAATCACAGCAGACAGGACTGCCCACTCTTTAGTTCACACCTTTGGTTAGATTATACCATTTTCAGTTACTTAACACCTTTTGAAGTTAGTTAACACCTTTTTGTAGTTAAAAGAGGTAGATATACTTCAAATACTGAGTTACAACCTTTTGGGGATTAAAATCTAAAAATAGATTGTGTATTACAATTCAATCTTCCCAATAAAGGAAGAGCTAAGCACCTTCATTGTTACAATCAGGGGAGAGCTAAATCCAATCTTCACATTATAAAGTAAGGTATGAAAAGATTAAAATGTTAGAAAAGTATTTCTTTATGACAAGTTTTGAATGCCCAAAGATATTATATTTGGTCCTAGAAGAAACAGAGTTATTGTAGTTTGAGATCAGTTCAAAAGGTAATATGGTCAAAGATATATTTACAAAATTATTTTGGTGGCTGAATGGAGGATGGATTGGAGTAGATAGAGGCTTTAGGTAGGTAGATCCACCAAGAACTTATTATAATACTTTAAAACAGTGATGATTATTGCCCAAGAGAAGGGGATTTATGAGTAAGTATACACTTTGTCTTAGACATTTTCCTAACTTTTAGCCATGGAAAGAAAAAAAAAAAGATGGTCTGGACTCTGAAGGAACAGGAGGCAACCTGAGAACAACTATGAACATTCAAACTATTTGTAGGATAAATTTGAGACAGTGAACAAGAAAACTACTTCCTCCTTAAGCTCCTTTAGTTTCTCCTTTAAAAACCTAGAAGCTCTACCATTTGATGTACATTTAAGTACTGACATAACTTCATTGTCTATGCTATCTCTTATCAGGATGTAATTACCTTCCATATTTCTTTTAATCAGATCTCTTTTTACTTTAGATTTGTCTGAGTTCATGATTGCTACTTTTGTATTTTTTCATCTCAGTTGAAACCAGATAAATTCTGCACCAACTCTTTACCTTTACTCTTATGTGTGTCTACCTGCCTCAGATGTGTTTCTTTTAAACAGCATATGAATTATTTCTCTCTTCCCATTTCTCTTAGTACAATCCTCTTTTTCAAACTTTGATTTTTTTTTGCATATCATGTTAAACAGCTAGACTATGAAACCCTCTGTGTAGGTATGCTTCTTCTTACTAGTATAATAATGAGAGCAATTTTTAAATTACAAATATCATCTTTTCACATAAAAAATAAACAACCTGATTGAGGCTCTTAATTTTTTTCCTCTTTCTCGTATACTTTTTATGCTTCTCTTGAACTCTATATTTGGACATCAAATTTTCTGTTTCAGTCTGGTATTTTCTTCAGGAATTCTTGAAAATCTTCTATTTTATTAAATGGTCTTTCTTTCCCTTGAAAGAATAGTCAGTTTTGATGGATATGTGATTCTTGGTTGCTAACCCAGTTCCCTTGTCTTCCAGAATATCATATTTTAAGCTTTCTGTTTCTTCAGTGTGGAAGTAGCAGATCCTGTGTAATCCTGACTGGGACTCCATGACACATGAATTTCTTCTTTCTAGCTGTTTCCAGTATTTCCTCTTTGACATGGGATTTCTTGAAATTGGCTATAAGATTACTAGGAGTTGTCATTTGGGGATTTATTGTATGAGGTGGGCAATGGATTCTTTCAATTTCTATTTTATCTTATTATTTTATTATTATTACTATTATTATAATTATTATTGTGATATTTCTTTAGCAAGCTACCCTGAGAGTATGTGAACTTTTCTCAAGTTGAAAATTCAGTACACAAAGTTGCTAATGTCCTTTCAATTCCTTCCCTGTCCCCTGTTCACCATTTTGGTAATATCAGTACTACTGATATAGTTTTTGTGAACTAGAGAATGCCTTAATGATAGGAGGCAGTGATTGCCAATATGTTTTAAACTCTAATCTTAATAGCAATAGCTGAGGCCCCAATCACAGTCTTGGTCACCATTCATAGATCAAAAGGGGAAAAGGAGGTTCTTCTTGAAAAGGTATGATTTTGAAATCCCCTCACATTGCTTTCAAATGCTGAATCATAGCTCCTGGCTCATGAGTATATCAGTGTGGCTGCCAACATTTATAGAGCCAACCTTGGACTACAATTTGTGGCTCCAAGAGGACAGAAGAAGCCCTCCTTTGGAACCTCATAATTCATCAGCTAATCCTTGCATCAGCTTCCTGAATCATTGTGGTGAGGCTTCCTGGTAATTGATCTCTATCTGGCATGAAAATTCCTGAGCTAGAAAGCAGTATTATAGGGGGTCTTATTAGTTACACATGTGATTCAGGGCTTTGAATCTTTTTCCCACTCCAGAATGTATGTAAAGAAGCAGTGAGACTGCCAGACTTTATTTATCCATCTAGAAGTATAGCAGTAAGGACACAGGCATAATTCTAGTTAGTGGCTTATAGATTAAGGGAAAGTCCTGTGATGTAGACTTGAGAAATTTGTTGTCCATTCATTGGATTCTGGCAAGAAGGGACAAGTCCAAGAGTCACTACTACAGACTTTATTAGTGACACATTAATACTTAACAGTACCAGCAGATAGTCAGAGTCAGTTACCACAGCAAATGTGAAACTTAATTGAGGATAAGGGAGAGACAAAAGGATAGAATCTGAGGGATTTAAGTGCATGGGGTTTAAGTCATCCCTGAGAAAAGGGAAGTGATATTTCTGACCATCACCTTGAAAGTGGGAGATAATAATGCAATTCAGGGACTATCAATGATTGCTCCACTGACTGAATCTTATTTTCTCCTTGGGGACTTGACCTCCTTGTTCATCTGGATGGGAATGAGGCATTATCCATTGGTCTCAAAACAAGGAGAAAAGTATTTCTCTTTGAACTCAAAAAGAGAGCAAATCATTCTCCCCTCAATATTTAAGTCATTATAGGCCTCGTCTCCAGATACAGTTACTGAAAGTCCACCCAAGTGTCCCAACTTCATGGCCATTGTGGCTGTGTTGGTTCTATGTGGTAGATGGCAGCCTATTAGAATACACTCTCAGGAGATATCAAAGCTTTTGAAGTCTTATCAAAAAAGCTAATTAATTTTCAATGCAAATTAAAACTGTATATCAAGATAAAGTTCCAAATTAGACCATAAATAATCATATAAGGTATAGAACTTAGAAAATTACTCAATTTAAGAATTAAAGGATAATATGAAGAAATGTATTTTATTTCTCTCCTTTCCTTCTTTCCTTCTTTTTTAACTGATGTTTATGTCAACATCAATTCCCCTCAATAAATAAAATAATACTTTAAGGTATACAAATTATAAATGCCTTATAGTTCATCATTTTCTGTAAGATGACTTATTTATAATTTATTTAAAAGTTGGTTGATTTAGAAATGACACCCACATCAGTAACCGTCAAATTTCTCTTGTCAAGTTTTTGAAAGATATTTTACTGTGTTCACCATGCCTTGTCACTCTAATACACAGACACATACATATAAATGTGTGTATGTATTTGTGTTGTAGATCTGAGGCTTTTGTATAAGGTAATAACATTTGTTGTCTAATTTCTTACTACTAATTTGGGTTTTCTGGCATATATTCTATCTTATCTACTCCTTTTTGGAAAGAAGCATTAAAGATTATACAGTAAAATTTGGAGAATATTTTTAAAGTTTTAGAGAATTTTCTACTGCCTCATTCCCTGAAACTCTGGGGTATAAGTTCAATTGTCTTCCTAGTGTCCTTTTTGAAATTTTCATAGCAAAGGTACTTTCTCCAATTGGCCAGTCTATTACCAGTGATGAACCTTTCACTATTTAACCTAGGCTACCTTTATTAAAGCAAATGCTCATTCTGTTTTTAGGATTATATTTAAAATAATTCAGATAGGGTGGATACTTCCATAGTTCAAATATGGTCTAATGGTACATCCTCAAAAACTCAGTTTCCAAGCCATTATGAACCATTGGATTAGAAACTTCTGGAGATTTTATCTAAATGATGGATAAAAAAAGTTTCTTTTCCTTATTTATCCAGTACTTGTGTATATATGTATGCATATGTATATGTACATATTATATAAAAGTTAGCTGAGATCTATTTGTCAGTTTATAAGAATTGCAATTGTAGGTGTAAACTAAATATTAAGTTCACTTATATTTTCACATGTGTACATGAAAAGTAAAGGACACTTCCCAATTGATTTATATATAACAAACTATTTGCAAGGTGTGTCACTCTAATAAATATTGCTCTTACTTTTTATATATCACAACATATTTTCTGGGTAAGAAAAAATGTCTATGTAAAATTGACATATGAGTCAATAAATAGTATTCAAAAATGATTAAATACCAAATGAAAACAGGTGTATGATTACTAAATGATCTGCTTGTAGCATATGTTAATTTTATGAACACTATTCCCATTAGCTTATAATTTTCAACCATTTATTCTATGACTCATGATTTTCCATGCACTTTATAAAATCTAAGCAGTTTAAATGATTTACAATTTTTATACTGCTGGTGAGTAAAGTCATTGTGGATATACTCTATTTTATAGATAACCAGTACTTATTAATTAAGCATAGGGACCTACAAATTCCTTAATGATGACCACCCTAATGAAGACACTCCTATGAATTGTTTAGTATTTTCTTCACAATTTATTGTCTTATAGAACTTCTTAGAGTAGGGAGAGCTAAGTGATTTGCCAAGAGCCATAAGCCACAACTGGAGCTTTTTTTTTTTTTTAAACCCTTACCTTTCATCTTGGAGTCAATACTGTGTATTGTTTCCAAGGCAGAAGAGTGGTAAGGGCTAAGCAATGGGGGTCAAGTGACTTGCCCAGGGTCACACAGCTAGGAAGTGACTGAGAGCAGATTTTAACCTAGGACCACCTGTCTCTAAGCCTGGCTCTCAATTCACTGAGCCACCCAGCTGCCCTGCACAACTAGAGTTTGATTCCAGGTCTTTCTGGCTTTGAGACGAACTATCCATTCTACCAATGTGCCTCGCTTTTATGTATTAATTATTTAAAATATAAGAATCAGAATATTGATTCTAGATACACTGACAAGTTAGTATGAATTTTAGAGTCATAAAATAATGAAATAATGTAATTGTATTCAACACTGACTTTTGTATGTGTATCAATTAAATCTCATTTTTGACACTTTAATGTATTTTTGAATGGTGTCTTGTGTTGACATTTCTTGTATTTAAACTAAACCAACAATCCTAAAAAGACTTGTAGAACCTATTTGTAGTATATGCACATATAAATATACACATACATAATGTACACACACATATATTCATATGAATGTGTATGTGTATTCCAGTTAGTGAAATGAAGCTTAGTACATGGAACTACCAAAGTAACCCTTACATTGTTCCCTATTTTGATCTATGAGGCAGAATTCTCAAATGGCAGTTGGTCATTTTTCAAGGTGATCTATGATTAAACCATTACATTTTTTTTGGAATGTGTACATATGGATGAAGAAGCATCAATGGTTTGTTACTCTATTTTCCTTGATGAGATTTTTCCTGATCTGCTTCATGAAGCAAAATGTATTCCAGTTCTTTTCATCTCTCTCCATTTTATATTCACTGCTGCTGGGTGTACATTAAAGAGCTGAGATACTTAAGGATCATCATGAGATATTCAGTGGGTATAACAGAATTTAGGACTCGATGTTCTTCCTTACTCAACAAATGAAGTTTCCTTTTTTAATGATATCATTTTCCATCATGGCTGATTTCATCATAGACCCAAGGTGCCAAGTTGGTGAGAGGAAAAGGAAGATGAGCTCTGGTCTCTTCAGTCTCTCTTCATTTTCATTATCTTAAATTACTTTAAATGCTTCTGGCTTCCAGTTTTGAGATATAAAAGAGATAATGCCAACCCTGATAGAAGAGTTTCTTCATTCTGTATTGTCTACTATATATCACTCTACATATACATATGCCTCTAATTTAATTTTGGTATGAACTTGAATAAAAAAAATACTTCTTTGTTACTTATTAATTTGTGTTCATTAAAGAACTGGGATTTGGTGGGAAATAAGTCTAGTCTTGAATATAATAATAGCTGGTCCTTTCTTGTACTGTAGTTCCTATCTTTGAGCATAACAGAATCTTACTAACTCTGCTATGCTTAGAGATAGGAATTACAATTTTATTTAATTGGTCCCTTAAATATCATTAATCTAGGGGATATAATTTTAAGATTCAAGTTATAAAATGTCTATTCATCAAGAAAAATATTTCCTGCTGAGAGTATATATATATATATATATATATATATATATATATATAGTTTTTCTCCTTGGAGATGAATGGGAGATAAAGGGCTAAAAATGTCTATTCTTCTTCACTTTTAGCCACAAAACAATGCCCCCATGCTATAATAGCCCACTAATTCTGCATGTAAAACCTAAACTACACAGGCTTGTTTTTGTAAGCATAATCCATAACCAAGATCTTATCCACCCCTGAAAATTCATTTCACAGAATTTTTGTTTCATTTGTAACAGTTTTCTATGATAGTTAGAAAGGTTCAATAAATTCCCTCAGAACTGTTGGTGAATGTCTGGTATGCATGCTGAAGCATTCCAGAGGGGGCTGCTCCCTTACACCCATGCCTGAGAATATTTCTAATGAGACCTGCCCCTCTGGCCAGCAACATAGTGGGAGCACTTCCTCCCTCCACTGTCTGGGGTAAGGTAGAGAGATCACATGCAGCATGAGGGTTGCAGTTTAGGCACTCAATCTATAAAAGGTTTGCCATCACTGCCTAAGAACATGACTTATGAGTTCATATCTCTCTGCTTGTATTCATAGTACTAGATACAGTCTGAAATGCTTGCCATTCTCACCATTCTGAGATCCAAATAAGATTAAATATCCAATGTAATATATTTACTGACTACTCTAACACAAATAGAATGCAACCAGTCAGAGGAAGAGATCAGAGGGGACATAGTATGCTCCTACTGTGAGAAGTCCAGAAACAAGGTGGTGGACATTCATACTAAAGAAGCCACAGGAACAGAATATATTTCCATGTTGATACAGTTGAAATGGTAGGGAAAATTCAGAGATGGAGGGGGAAATCAAAGAGGAAAAAAAGAAAAAAGGACTTTTCAATTAGATATTAGTGAAAATAAATATGTATTTCATCTCATTCCAAATTCATGGACCTATTGAAATCTATAAATAAACCTATTGGGAGTCTGTGGACTCTAACTTAAAAACCATTGATCTAGGGCTTTCTCTCTATTTTACTTCAATGTAAATTATTTTCTTGATAACTAATAACTTGTTCAAAGTTACATAGTAGTAAATAGAAGCAAGATTCAAATTTAGAACTTCTATCTCCACTGCAATTGTTCCAAGGACTCTACACCTCATCAATTAGGAAAGTTATAATTAAGTATAACTAATAGAGATACTTTCTAAAGATGTAGTTTCAAGAAATAATCTAATGATTTAATTAGCTATTAGCATTATGAAGATTTCCCACAATTGGTGTCTAACAGGGTCATTTTCAGTTTTATGGAATGTAGTTTCATCTTTATATGATTAACCTTACTTAAAACCATCATTTTATGTGCATTAACATGAACAAATAAGTATTGTTCCTCCATGTTTTCACAATATTCAATAAAGAGTATGGAAAAATAATGGGCATGGTTACTTATTCTTTTGCTTTCAAAATATAAGGCAAGAATTTATTCTCTGCTATTACAGTGGCACCCCACCCACACACGGGAATGAAATTCAGTGTTGGGAGGATAAAAGTAGTTCTAACCACCACTGTTTTAACACTTTTCTACTAGTAGGTGGTCTGTTTTCTTAGACTGTACTTGATCTTCAAAACCTTGGAATGGAAAGTTTATTTTTAATGAATTACAATCATAGCATTGAGCAATCTGAAGCTTACACAGCTGTTGCAGACATTAAAGAGACCTTTTTTTTTTTCAATTAGAGTCTCTTCAAACAGACAGTGTTTCATTCAAACTTGGAGAAGTAACTTATTGTCTTTTTAAAATGTAAGTGGCCTAAAATTTAATTTAGCTCCATGATTATTTCCATGTCTTTAGTTTTTCTATTGTAGCATTTTCTTTAAAGAGTTGTTTGTTTTATTGGTGAAGTAAAGTGTTTATAGAGCAGGACCCAAATATTTCTTCCATCCTTCCCGCCTTCCTTCCTTCTTGCCCTCCCTCCTTTTTACCTCAAATAAATGCTGGGTAGACAAGTCACTGTGCTCAATTTTTCTCATTTATAAAATAAGATTCATTCACCTCTAACATCCCTTTTACTTCTAAATTTCTTATTCTTAATTATAACATAGGATTTTCTGAGCTAAGATATTACATTATTCCTTATATGTGTCTATATCTCATAATATCATTTTTGAAGGGAAGTAGGAGATAAATATTTTAGTGCATTCTTATAGTAGTGTAGTGGACAGTCCACTAATGTATGAAAATAACCAACTGAATTCTAATCCTAGCTCAAACACTAGTTCTGAGTCCTATCTGTAAAAGGACAACAAAAATATCAATTTTATTTAATCTGTGGGTCATCATGAAGTTCAATTAAGATAACATTAATATAATATTAAGATAAGGACTTTAACATTTGCCTTGAACCTAGTAGGTCATTCATAAATAATTACTGGTTAGAAATATGAGCAAAATGGAACTTTTGTCATATAATATGAAGTAAAGCATTATTTAGACCACAGGTCTGTGAGAAGAAAGCATAGTCAATACATTATTCTAAATTAGAGTGGTATATGAAGTATTCTCATGGTATCAAGTACAGTTTGGGTATCTGTAGCTCATCCTGTATGCTCATTTGGTTTTCCTCCTTGTAAATAATTTCCTGAAGCTCCAGTTTGTGTATTAAAAACTAATGAGAAAATAGAAATATTGACCCTTGATACATTTTAGTTGGGAGGGAGGCAATATGATAGGAGTATATTGGTCTATACCACAGTATCAAACTCATGATGAACCAAAAATTCTAGAATGTTCCTCTTGAACCAGTGTTTTTTAACAGTTTTATTTTTAAAGCCAAATTTTCATATTTTCCAAAGATATATGATCAAAATTCTCTCCCTCTCTTCTTCCTTGCACTTTCCCAGAGACGTCAAACAATTCAATATGAATTATAGATTTATTATGATGCAAAATATATTTCCACATTTTGCAGTTTTGTAAGTAATCTTTAAAATTTTTCAAAATATATTACTAAATAAACAAATGAGGAATCAAATCTGCATTCATACTTCAATAGTTCTTTTTTTTTCTTTTTTATAAGTCCCTCAGAATAGTTCTGGATCATTGTATCACAGTAATTCACCAAGTCTAACATATTTGATCATTCCACAAGATTGTTGTTACTGTGTACAATATTTTTCTGGCTCTCCTTATTTCATTCTGCATCAATTCATGTAGGTCTTTCCAACTCTTTCTGAAATCATCCTCTTAACGATTCCTTACATCACAATACTACTCCATCACCATTATATATAACAATTTGTTCAGCCATTCCCCAAATCTATGACATCCTTTTAGTTTCTAATTCTTTGCCACCTCAAAAAGAGCAACTATAAATATATTTTTTTTATAAGCAGGTCTTTTCCCCCTTTATTTAAGTCTTTGGTTTACAGACCTAATAGCAGTATTACTGTATCAAAGAGTAGGCATTGTTTCATAGCCTATTGAGCATAATTCCAAATTGCCCTCCAGCAATGGATCAGTTTACAATTCCACCAGCAAATGCTTTTGTGTTCCCAATTTACCACATCCCCTCCAACCTTTATCATTTTACATTACTGGCATATTGGCCAATCTTATAGGTATGAGGTGGTATCACAAAGTTGTTTTAATTTATAATTCTATTATCAAGAGGACTTTAGAATATTTTTAAGTGCTTATTGATACCTTTGACTTATTCATCTGAAAACTGCCTATTCATATCCTTTGACCATTTATCAATTGAGAAATGACTTGGATTTGTATAAATTTCACTTATTCCTTTATGTATTTATATATATATATATATTATATATAAATGAGACCCTTATCAGAAAAATGTTATTATTTTTTCTTTATACTATCCTGTAAGATCTGGTTCTACTAGGCAACCATCCTTCACATTTTTTCATTAGTTCTATTGATATTCTTGATCTTTTATTCTTCTAGATAATTTTTTCTAGTTCAATGAAATGATTTTTCAGTAGTTTGATTGGCATGACAATAAATAAGTGAATTAATTTAGAAAATTTTATTACATTGCTCAGTGATCCCATGAGCAATTAATGTCTTTTCAATTGTTTAGATCTAACTTTATTTTTGTAAAAAGCATTTTGTATTTGGGTTCATATAATTCCTGTGTTTGTTTTGGCAAATAGATTTCCAAATATTTCATATTGTCTAAAGTGATTTTAAATGGAATTTTTCTTTGTAACTCTTACTGCTTTATAATGATTGTTTTATTTTCTTTTTCATTAGAGGTGAAATAACTTTTTAAAATTCATGATACTGATTATTTTGTGCCCTTCATTCTTTTTTAAATCATATTAACCAATTCTCTATCAATTTTATTTGTTGTTGTTGCTGTTGTTTTTTTCATAGAGCCAAATACTAGTCTTATTTATTAGTTTAATTTTTTCTTTCAATTTATTAATTTCTCATTTAATTTTTTGGATTTCCAAATTAGTCCTTAAATTTGGATTTTAAATTGTTTTCCTAATCTTTTCAGTTCCATATATAACCATGAATCTTCTTTTCCCCCATTTTATCGATCTAAACATTCAAGGATATAAATTTTCTGTTGAGTAATGCTTTGCTCTATCCCATCAATGTTGATATGTTGTCTCTCATTGTCATTCTTTTCAATGAAATCACTTTTAAGCTTTAAAATTATGTTTGTCTAAATATGAAACTTCCAAAATAAGATTATGGTTGCTGTTTATAAAATATTAGCTCTTAAGTTAGAAAAAAAACTGTTAGCAGTTTTTATTTACAACAAGGTAGAGATATTAAAGTGGTTTGAAATATAGAAAAGAGGCAGAGAATTGTTTGGCCTACCAGCCTAAATGCTGATCTGGTGGAATCTTCATCCAGGAATTCACCAATGCATGCCTTTTCCTTCAGCCTGAGTCACTCAACCAGCAAGCCTCTCTAGCACAGAATGCTCCAGACTTCAAGAGCCTCTCTTCAGCCCTGGCTCACTAATGCAGAATAAATTAATCAGTCCTTGGACTTTACATTTTATCCCTCTTTTTCCACATCACTTCCTGTCTCTCCCCCTCTTCACAGGAACCAATTACAGTCTCCCAAATTGCCTAGCATTGCCCAAGGGGAGGTTCATGCTTGTGGCCCTTAGGGGTGGGAGCTAGTAAGTGATGTGTAAGCTCTCTTATTTAATGGTTAGTTAAGTGCTAAGTTGGTGTACTTTACATTCTTGATTTGATTAAAGTAGGCAAAAGGAGAGTTAATTCTATCTTCACACAGTGATAGTTCCTATTATTTGCTCTTTGATCCATCTGTTTTGAAGCATTAAATTATTTATTTTCCAAATAATTTTTATTTGTCTTACCATGAATCTTTATTGAGTATAATTTCTGTTGCCCTATGATATTAAAAAGTGCATTTATTATTTCTGTTTTTCTGCATTTGGTTGTAAAATTTTTAATGCCCTAGTACCTGATCAATTTTTGTTTAAGTACTATATACTGATGAAAAGAAGGTATATTCCTTTTAATATCTATTCATTGTTCTACAGATATCTCTGAAATCTAATATTTCTAAAATTTAATTCATTTTCCTTACTTCTTTCTTATTTATTTTTGGTTAATTGTTTTTAGTTCTGATAGGGGAAGGTCCCCCACTAGTATAGTTTTGCTGTCTATTTCTTCCTTAACTAACTTAGTTTCTTCTTTAAAAATCTGGAGTCTATACTATTTGGTGTATATGTTAAGTATTGATATTACTTCATTTTCTATACTACATTTTCTCAAGATCTATTACCTTCCTTATATCTTTTAATCAGAATATTTTTTGCTTTAGCTTTGTCTGAGTCATGATTGTTATTCCTGCTTTTTCCTTCATCTTGGTTGAAGCTATCTAAATTCTGCTCCAGCCCTTCACATTTATTCTATGTGTGTCTACCTACCTCAAATATGTTTCTTGTAAACAACATATGGTAGTATTCTGGTTTTTAATCCACTCTGGTTTCTGCTTCCATTTTATTCCCATTTACACTGACAATTATGATCACCATGGGTATATTCCCCCCATTTTTTCCTCTTTGAATCCTGCCATTTCTCATTACATTCTTTCTATCCATGACAGTGTTTTACTTTCAATAACTGCCCCATTTCCCTTCCCTTATATTACTCCCATCCTCACCACTCTCTTTGTCCCCTTCTATTCTAAAGGGTAAGATAGGATTCTATACCTCAATGAATTTGGCTGTTCTTCCCTCTCTGAGTCAATTCCAATGAAAGTAAGCTTGAAATATTACCCATCAGTACCCTCATCCTCCTCTCCACTGAAATAGTTTATTTTTCCACACATACTTCTTTGTGTGATAAAGTTTACCACATTTTAGTTCTCTCTTCCCATTTCTCTTAGTAAAATTAACTTTTTTATTCTTTTAATTTTTTGAATGTCATTCTAAACAGCTTACTACCCCACACTCTGTCCATGTATACTTCTTCTAACTGTGGAAAGGAAAACTGAAGCAAATTTTGGACTTTCCACCAACCAAGTGGAACAAACAGCAGTTGGAATGTTAGAGAGAAGATTTTGACAAGTATGACAGTTGGTGAGGGGAGGGGAAACTAGGAGTGGCAGTTGGTCTTGTGACTCTCTTCCTGACCCTTAGTATGGTAGGAGTCTATCTCCCTGTCTCTGGATAGAAGTTCCTCTATTCCTGATTTTCTCAACTCTGTGCTCTACCAGGATTCCTGTGATCATGCCATTGAACAAAAGGACTTAAAGGAAGCAGTTTGAACTGTAAGGCCAGTCTTTAGGGGCATCAGCCTGAAGACACAGTCCCAACAAGCACTGAAGATCAGAACCTTTTCTTCCTCTTGCTGTCTATTGCTAAAGACTTTGAACTTAAGAAAATTAGCACAGATTAGCATAGAGAAGAATAAAAGAAAATCTCCACCAGCCTGTGAGGCCTGCCCTCAGCTCAAAAGCTGAGAGAGACTCAAACCCAATCTAGGGAAATCCAGATTCCCTCTTCCCTGATACCTTCCAATCAAAACTTGTTATTAAAATTCATCTTTATATAAATAACTGCAGTCAGATAAGAGGACTATTATTTCAGGTAGACATAGAGGGAGCTGAACCTCAGGAGAGCTTGGTTTGGGGGGAGGCCTGTCCCTCCAGAGGGTCCATGCTTACCTGCTCTGGGGTATCTTCAATATAAATCAATAGAGAAGATGTCCCCTCAGGCTATCTTAGTTGGCCCATTTATTGGGAACCCCATTTTTCAAAGATAGCCTCTCAGCAGGAGGCATCTTCCTCCTTTTACCTCACCAGCAGCCATATTCCCTCTCTCCCTTCAACTCCTCCATTCCCTGTTATAAAACCATCAGTATTCCCTGTTCTTCAATCCCCTACATTTCCCTATAAATATTACAAACTAGTATGGTATTGATAACAATGTAAGTATAGAAATATCTTTCCATATTGTTAATATATAGTTAACCTTCTCATGAGGTTCATTTTTCACAGCAATATAGCCTTGAATAGTCCAAGAGTGATGATTTTTAAAGGGTGGATGTGGTGTTTGGGGTACTCTATTTTTGGTGTAGGCATATTCCTAGAAATCTGAAGTTGGATGATATCCCAGGTTCAGAAGACTGTTGCAGTACATGGCAGATGGTTAGCCAGTAATCCTCTTTGTGTAGTTTTACTTCCTGTTTCTACTTATCCCATGAAAATTAACTCTTTTCCTACCTTTAATATCATTTTCCACAAGTGATGATGTCTTTTTTGATTCCTGTCATATTCAGATACTTTTTAAAGATTGGTTTGGAAGGATTCTGAGAGAGGCTTCGGCTTTCACTTTCACTAAGCCACAATATTGGCTCTTCCCTGGTCCCCAACCAGTTTAAAATGTAATTGGAAAATGTTTAGTAAAATAAATAAAAATAGAATATATCATATAGTATGTTAATTTATGGTCTTCTTAGTCAAATTGTTGCTAAAGAATTAATTTCCTGGACTTCCGGGTAATCATGGCTGCAATCTAGACGCCACAGGCTTCCTCTCCCCGGCACCGAACAAAATAGACTACATCAAAGGAGCATAAAATCACCTTTGGAGGAACAGAAGGACTCCCCAGTACCCCACAGAGGCAAAGGTACGTGGGGCTTGAACATTTCCACACTAAAATAAGAAGGAAAAGCTTGCACAGAAAAGTGAACTGAGCCGCCCTTCCCCCACCCCACCTCCCCCACTAAACCAGAGTGAGCTACCTGAGCGCTCACCGGGACAGCGAGTGAGTGGGGAGTGTCTCTGTCTGGGGGGGCACTCCAGGGTCCTTGGGATCTGGGGACTGCCAGGAAAAAACGTCTCAGGGCGCTTTCACAGCAGAATCCAGCGGAACTGTACTTGGGGCGGGCTGCGCTGAACAACGCGGACCACGCGCTGATTATCTGGGCGGAGCTGAATACCTGGGCTCGGAGGCTGGGAAGAACTAGTCTGAAGCAACCTAAATTCACAGAAAAACCGCTCATATAACCCAGACCCCAGACCAAAAAGGAAAGGGGAATAAAACCACCAAAGGGATGGCTCACATGGCCCAAAATCAAGCCTCCAGGAAGAAAGGGAAAAAAGTGACTATTGAAAACTTTTATGGTGGAAGTACCCAAGGAAAAGAGGAGAATGAGGAGGAAATCCAAAAAAAATTCAGAACACGCCTCCCAAAATGGAAACTATCAACAAGCTCTGGAAGATCTCAAACTGGAACTTATCCAAAAGATGGAAACCTGGAAAGAAAAATGGGAGAAAGAGATCAGCTGTCTGACAGATAAGAATGCTCAATTGGAAAAAGAACTCGAAGCATCAATAGAAGGGCAGACAAGGCTGAAAAGCAAAACCAGTCCCTAATGACCAGAATTAAGCACCTCGAAGAAAGTGAGATGATAAAACAGCAAGAATCAATAAAGCAAACCCATATAATTAATGAATTGGAAGAAAACATAAAATATCTCACTGAGAAGGTCACAGACCTGGAGAACAGAGGAAGACGAGAAAATCTCCGTATTATCGGTCTCCCAGAAAAACCAGAGGTAAACAACAAATTGGATATTATTATACAGGAGATTATAAAAGAAAATTGCCCCCACGTTCTGGAGCAAGGGGGCAAAATAGAAATAGAAAGGATTCATAGAACACCTTCTATACTAAATCCCCAAAAGACAACGCCTAGGAATGTAATTGCCAAATTCAAGAGCTTCCAAGTAAAGGAGAAAATCCTACAAGAAGCCAAGAAGAAGAGATTCAGATATAAGGGGGCTCCCATAAGGATCACACACGACTTAGCGGCTAATACACTAAGAGACCGCAAAGCATGGAACACGATATTTAGAAAGGCAAGAGAGCTGGGTCTCCAACCAAGAATCAACTACCCAGCAAAACTGACTATATACTTCCAGGGGAAAGTATGGGCATTCAACAAAATAGAAGATTTCCAAGCATTTGCTAAGAAAAGACCAGAGCTCTGTGGAAAGTTCGATATCCAAGCACAGAAAGCAAGAGAAACATGAAAAGGTAAATATGAAAGAAAGGGAAAAGGAGATAAATCTTATCTTTTCCTTTAAGTCAAACTCTCTTCTATAAGGACTACATTTACATCAAATTATATATATTAATATGTGGGGAAAATGTTTTGTGTAACTCTCATAAATTGTATCATCATAAGAGTAGTTAGAAGAAACATGCATAGGGAAAGATTGGGGTATTAAGAAGATTTGGGGAAAGTTGGGGTAAAGAAAGGAAAAGGGAGGGGGGAACCGCAATAATACTAAGATTAACTTCAAGAAATAGGGGGGGAATCAATAGAATAATCTTTCCCATATAAAGATACACATGGGAAGGGGAGGGGAAGAACTCTCATATGAGAAGGAGAGGAAGAGAGCGTGAAGTGGAATTACTTAAACCTTACTCTCAGTGAAATCAAATCTGAGAGGGAAGAACATCTAGATCCAGTGGGATCCTGAATTCTATCTTATCCATTAGGGCAAGAAAGAAAGGAAAATCAAGGAGGGGGAGGGGGGAGGGAGTACAAAAAGGGAGGGAAGGAGAGGGGGGAGGGGAAGGGAGCATAAAAAGGGAGGGCTAGAATGGGAAGCATCTCAAGGGAGGGGACTAGGGGGACTGACACTTTCTCACTGGTTCAAAAGAAGAAAGCTAAAGAAGAAAGGTCAGAACTAGGGGAAGATATCAGAATGCCAGCAAATCCACAAATAACAATCATAACTTTGAACGTGAATGGGATGAACTCACCCATAAAATGCAGACAAATAGCAGATTGGATTAGAACCCCAAACCCTACCATATGTTGTCTTCAAGAAACACATATGAGACAGGTTGACACTCACAAGGTTAGAATTAAAGGTTGGAGTAAGACCTTTTGGGCCTCAACCGATAGAAAGAAGGCAGGAGTTGCAATCATGATATCTGACAAAGCCAAAGTACAAATAGACCTGGTCAAAAGGGATAGGGAAGGTAAATATATTCTGCTAAAAGGAAGTATAGACAATGAGGAAATATCACTAATCAACATGTATGCACCAAATGGTATAGCATCCAAATTTTTAATAGAGAAACTAGGAGAATTGAAGGAGGAAATAGACAGTAAAACCATATTAGTGGGAGACTTGAACCAACCACTATCAAATTTAGATAAATCAAATCAAAAAATAAATAAGAAAGAGGTAAAAGAGGTGAATGAAATCTTAGAAAAATTAGAATTAATAAACATATGGAGAAAAATAAATAGGGACAAAAAAGAATACACCTTCTTTTCAGCACCACATGGCACATTCACAAAAATAGATCATACACTAGGTCATAGAAACATGGCACTCAAATGCAGAAAAGCAGAAATATTAACTGCAGCCTTTTCAGACCACAAGGCAATTAAAATATTGATCGGCAAGGGTACATGGAGACCCAAATCAAAAATTAATTGGAAATTAAATAACATGATACTCCAAAATCGGATAGTTAGAGAAGAAATCATAGAAACAATTAACAATTTCGTTGAAGAAAATGACAACGGCGAAACATCCTTTCAAACCTTATGGGATGCAGCCAAGGCAGTACTTAGAGGAAAATTCATATCCCTGAGTGCATATATTAACAAATTAGGGAGGACAGAGACCAAGGAATTGGAAATGCAAATCAAAAAACTTGAGAATGAACAAATTAAAAACCCCCAGAAGAAAACCATACTAGAGATCCTAAAAATTAAGGGAGAAATTAATAAAATCGAAAGTGACAGAACTATTGAGCTAATAAACAAGACTAGAAGCTTGTACTTTGAAAAAACAGACAAAATAGACAAATTAATGGTTAATTTAATTAAAAAAAGGAAAGAAGAAAGGCAAATTAATAGCATCAAGGATGAAAAGGGGGATTTCACCTCCAATGAAGAGGAAATTAAGGCAATCATTAAAAATTACTTTGCCCAACTATATGGCAATAAATATACCAACCTAGGTGATATGGATGAATATTTACAAAAATATAAATTGCCTAGACTAACAGAAGAAGAAATAGTTTTCTTAAATAATCCCATATCAGAAAAAGAAATCCAACAGGCCATCACAGAACTTCCTAAGAAAAAATCCCCAGGGCCTGATGGATTCACCAGCGAATTCTATCAAACTTTCAGAGAACAGTTAATCCCAATACTATACAAACTATTTGACATAATAAGCAAAGAGGGAGTCCTACCAAACTCCTTTTATGACACAAGCATGGTACTGATTCCAAAACCAGGCAGGCTAAAAACAGAGAAAGAAAATTATAGACCAATCTCCCTAATGAATATAGATGCAAAAATCTTAAATAGGATACTAGCAAAAAGACTCCAGCAAGTGATTAGAAGGGTCATCCACCATGATCAAGTAGGATTTATACCAGGGATGCAGGGCTGGTTCAACACTAGGAAAACTATCCACATAATTGACCACATGAACAAGCAAACCAGCAAGAACCACATGATTATCTCAATAGATGCAGAAAAAGCCTTTGATAAAATACAACACCCATTCCTACTAAAAACACTAGAAAGCATAGGAATAGAAGGGTCATTCCTAAAAATAATAAACAGTATATATCTAAAACCATCAGCTAATATCATCTGCAATGGGGATAAACTAAATCCATTCCCGTTAAGATCAGGAGTGAAACAAGGATGCCCATTATCACCTCTATTATTTGACATTGTATTAGAAACACTAGCAGTAGCAATTAGAGAAGAAAAAGAAATTGAAGGCATCAAAATAGGCAAGGAGGAGACCAAATTATCACTCTTTGCAGATGACATGATGGTCTACTTAAAGAATCCTAGAGACTCAACCAAAAAGCTAATTGAAATAATCAACAACTTTAGCAAAGTTGCAGGATACAAAATAAACCCACATAAGTCATCAGCATTTCTATATAATTCCAACACAGTTCAGCAGCAAGAACTAGAAAGAGAAATCCCATTCAGAATTACCCAAGAAAAAATAAAATCCTTAGGAATCTATCTCCGGAGACAAACACAGGATCTATATGAACACAACTACAAAACACTTTCCACACAACTAAAACTAGACTTGAACAATTGGAAGAACATTAACTGCTCATGGGTAGGACGAGCCAATATAATAAAAATGACCATCCTACCCAAACTCATCTATCTATTTAGTGCCATACCCATGGAACTTCCAAATTTTTTTTTACTGATTTAGAAAAAAACATAACAAAGTTCATTTGGAAGAACAAAAGATCAAGGATATCCAGGGAATTAATGAAAAAAAAATACAAAGGAAGGGGGTCTTGCAGTCCCAGATCTCAGACTATATTACAAAGCAGCAGTCATCAAAACAATTTGGTACTGGCTAAGAGACAGAAAGGAGGACCAGTGGAATAGACTGGGGGCAAGCAACCTCAGCAAGACAGTATATGACAGACCCAAAGATCCCAGCTTTTGGGACAAAAATCCACTATGTCATAAAAACTGTTGGGAAAATTGGAGGACAGTATGGGAAAGATTAGGCTTAGATCAACACCTCACACCCTACACCAAGATAAATTCAAAATGGGTGAATGACTTGAACATAAAGAAGGAAACTATAAGAAAATTAGGCGAACACAGAATAGTATACATGTCAGACCTTTGGGAAGGGAAATACTTCAAAACCAAGCAAGAATTAGAAAGAGTTACGAAATGCAAAATAAATAATCTGGATTACATCAAATTAAAATGTTTTTGTACAAACAAAACCAATGTAACCAAAATCAGAAGGATAGCAACAAATTGGGAAACAATCTTCATAAAAACCTCTGACAAAGGTTTAATTACTCAAATTTATAAAGAACTAAATCAATTGTACAAAAAATCAAGCCATTCTCCAATTGACAAATGGGCAAGGGACATGAACAGGCAATTCTCAGCCAAAGAAATCAAAACTATTAATAAGCACATGAAAAAGTGCTCTACATCTCTTATAATCAGAGAGATGCAAATCAAAACAACTCTGAGGTATCATCTCACACCTAGCATATTGGCTAACATGACAGCTATGCAAAGTAATGAATGCTGGAGGGGATGTGGCAAAGTGGGGACATTAATTCATTGCTGGTGGATTTGTGAATTGATCCAACCATTCTGGAGGGCAATTTGGAACTATGTCCAAAGGGCGATAAAAGACTGTCTGCCCTTTGATCCAGCCATAGCACTGCTGGACTTGTACCCCAAAGAGATAATGGACAAAAAGACTTGTACAAAAATATTCATAGCTGCGCTCTTTGTGGTGGCCAAAAATTGGAAAATGAGGGGATGCCCTTCAATTGGGGAATGGCTGAACAAATTGTGGTGTATGTTGGTGATGGAATACTATTGTGCTAAAAGGAATAATAAAGTGGAGGAATTCCATGGAGACTGGAACAACCTCCAGGAAGTGATGCAGAGCGAAAGGAGCAGAACCAGGAAAACATTATACACAGAGACTGATACATTGTGGTACAATCGAAGGTGATGGACTTCTCCATTAGTATCAATGCAATTTCCCTGAACAATCTGCAGGGATCTAAAAAAAAATACTACCCACAAGCAGAGGATAAACTGTGGGAGTAAAAACACCGCTGAAAAGCAACTGCTTGACTACAGGGTTGGAGGAGATAAGACTGAGGAGAGACTCTAAATGAACACTATAATGCAAACTCCAACAACAGGGAAATGGGTTCGAGTCAAGAACACATGTGATAACCAGTGGAATCATGCATCGGCTATGGGAGAGGGAAAGGCGGGGGGGGGGGGGAAGGGGAGGGGAGGAAAAGAAAACAATCTTTGTTTCCAGTGAATAATGTATGTAAACGACCAAATAAAATAATATTTAAAAATAAAAATAAAAAAAAAGAATTAATTTCCTTTTGAATGTTCTGCCACTTATATACACTAGTTTGTCAAATGTCTTGCACCATCACCTTAAATTCAGAGTGCCACGCAAGCCAAGTATATCACCATGGCAATTTGAGGTTCTCATATAACCTCTATTGATTTTCCTCTAATCTCTCTAATGTCTAATTGTATACTCTCTTTTCCTAACCTGAAACCCAAATAAATGTCACTAATGGAGTAGATAATCTATCTTTCCAAATCAAAGACAATTTCCAATTTTGTGTGTGCTCCCCCCCTTTTTTTTACCCAGAAACTCTAACTATGCTAGTTGGTATCCAAATCTTCAGCAACCAAGTCCATTCAGATGTAGACTTCCTTGTTTTTGTTTTTGTTTTTTTTCTAGTTGACACTATGGACTTGCTTTAGCTATGCCAAGGAAATTTGCCTACATGTTACTTCTCCATTTTGTATTGTGGCATGAACCCAACCAGGTGATTTTAAATCTCAAGATATGAACATAGTTATCTGACAATCAATTTCTCTGCCTATTCTTTCAAAATCTCTTCTGAATTATTATTATCCCTGAGCTTACCTCTTTACTAGTGAGAAATCATGAAAATATGTAATTCTTAAAATTATTTTTTTGTTTAAATAGATGATTTCCTCTCTTGTGACTTTACATTCATTACTCACTATATCATTCATATATTGCAATAGTGGAATGAAAATTTCCCTAAACATTAACATCAACATGAACAATATGGCCTTGACAGTGAGAATGGCAAACCAATAATGATGATTCCAAGAACATACACCTAGGACACTTAAATAAAAACCACCACAAACTCCATGAAGTCAGTGACTCTCCTATCATATTCTCTTAGTTAATGACCAAATGCTATATATGTACATGTTATATTCCTAAAGGAATATAACCTCTTAAAAGTTGAATTGTTTCACTTTTGTCTTTTCATACCCAGCATTTAGTGTGGTGGTGACTTGATATAATAGAACTTAATAGATGTTTATTGATTGATTGATCTGTAATTATGAAATAGCAATTATAAACAGTAAGGTGGTCTGAAATTGGCTCAGTTTCTCATGACCCTGATGTTTTAAGAAGCGAAATTAACCAATTTCAGAAAACATCATTCACAAAAATGCTATTTCTTTTTTTTTCCTAAATGGCAATATGAGATAATGGAGGCAGCACTGGATTTAGAGTCAAGAATACCTGGATTCAAATCTCTCCTTAGATAGTAAATAGCTATAAAACTTTAATCATTTTATTTGTGTCTCAGTTTCTGCATTTGTAAATGAGGTAGAAGGATTCCATGTCACATTATGTCCCTTTTGTCTCTAAAGCTATGCTCCAATATTATTAGGAATATTATCCCACTTGTAAAGTAGACAATAGAATCTAAGCATTTTTAAAATTTATATTTCATTTCCTGTATTGAAGTAATTTGATAATACCATAAAATTAACTTTGAACTAAATTGGGCAATTCTTATGAAGAAAATGTCTTTTCTACTGTCTTTCCACTTAATAGTCACAATAGAATTCATGACAGATAAAATAAAATTTGATAATAAAGCTTATTCATATCTGGTAAAAGAATTTGCCATTATAAGAGGTTATAAAATCACCTATCTAGAATGCATAGTAAACAACATAAAATAATAGGAACTTGGAAAGGCTTCCTGGAGAAGGTGGAATTTTAAATGGAACATGAAAGAACTCAGGGAATTTTGGCTGTGATGATAAGGAAGGAGAGTGTTCCAAGAATGGAGGATAGTCATAGGAAATTCCCATAACCAGGAGATATACAGTCTTGCTCTGATAACAGTAAGATGGAAAGTATTAATGCATTAAATACTACATGGGGGAAAGGAATAAAAGACTACAAAGGTGAAGGTGTAAGTGTTCAGTTATGGGGGTTTTCTACATAAAAAAAGGGATTTTGTATTTGGTCCTGGAGGTGACAGAGAAAAACTTGAATTTATTGAATAGGGGTAAGATGTGGTCAGGGCAATGCATTAGGAATATAATTTTGGTGATAAAATGGAGAATAGGGAAAGACTTGAGACTAGTAGCCCTACCATGCTATTGCAGTGGGATAGGGCACAAGAAGATGAGAGCAAACACCGGGGTAAGTCACAGTATCAAAGTAATTAATGGGATGAGTAAATGAGGTTTTGCAAAGTATAATTGACAGTTGGGGGTCTTTTGCCTCTGGGATCTCTAGAGATTCAGAGGTGTGTCTCTGTGGGAAAATATCTGCTGGCAATTGGCTGCTGACAGTTGGACTGCTATAGAAAACTGATTAAAGGAGTGAGTGAGTGGTGGCTGTCTATTATTTTAGAGAGTTACATATTTAGTGAATAATTAATATATAGAGTAGAGTACATTAGGCCTTATGTGCCAGGGAGAAGAACCTGTCCTGAGAAGACAGTTAGATGTAGGTTTAGGAAATTTTAGGTAGTATTAGGAATTTTAGGTATATTTATAGGATATAAGATTTATAAACTTTTTTCCTCTTTTCCATCTTTCTATCTGTACTTCTTTCTTAAATTAAACAAAGTTTATGTTAAACTGTTCTCCTCAATTTGTTGAACTCCTTAATTTAACCCTTACAATACTTGTGAGCCAGGTAGGCTAATGTGTTAATTTGTTCATCTTCTTTCCTCCCTTTTTACTATACTATCCCTACTTTTCAAAAATACATAGGCAAAAAAAAAAGAAGTGCAAGAGATTTTTATAGAAAATTCAATATGGTACTAGAAATTATGGCACACATAGTGAAGAAGCAGTTTCCTGCCTATCTCAAACAACTCCCACTCCCGGAAAGCTTTACCAAGGTGATACAGTTCATAATTTTAGATTTTTTCTGGTTATTACCATTTCTGGGATTATTTGTTCTGAAAGAATTACTTAAAATATACCAAATTTACCTAGTTCTCTCTAAGAAGAAGAAACAACAGAAAGATAACTTAATTGAGACTTGATTTGCATACCTTGAAGATTGTGTCTCTCAAAAGGATATTCAAATTACATACCTTGAAAATGTGTATCTCTCAAATGTCCCAAATTATTGTTCAATTTAGTGAAACCACCTCTCACACTAATCAGCCTGTCTCTTCTACTGTTCCTACTTCCTCCACCAACTCCATGTCAGCTCAAGCAGAAACCCAAGAGAATGAAACAACAAGAAATAATCACGATAGATGTCTGTTCCCCTTAAGAGAAGTACCAAATTTAATCCTGAAGCTTTAGTTGCCATAAAACATCAAAAACTATTTACCTTTCAGGATCTTGAGGGATTTAAGCAGAACACCCCATATTTTGAGGATGATCCCAGAGTTGTTATCAACAGACTGGAAAGCATATGTCAACAACTTGATCCAACCTGAATTGATTTTGAACATTTGTTAGAGGGGTTGTTAATGAAAAGTTAGAGAGATAAGGTTACCTTGCTTACTAATGAGACTTGGGAAAGAGGAGCAGTTCACTGGTCACTAAAAGACTTCAAATGGGATTTTAAGAATAAAGCTGATTACACTAGATTGTGTCAGGGTAGGGAGTCAGTCCTCAAATCAATGAGAGCATGTTCTGACAGACTGGGTACTGGACAAAATTTGAAAAAATCAAGCAGAGTTCAGTGAAAATCCTTCACAGTTTATTGACAAGCTTGTAGAATTGGGAGGAAGATATATAGATCCAGAGAAAGGCATATTAGACAATAGAGAAGGCAGTTTGCAAAAAATTGTTGCAAGGTGGTCAAGGTCTATTTTAAAACCAGTTGTCCTAACTGACTGAATATGGCCCTTAATGAATTAAGGAGAGTGGCCATGTATGTGTATAATAGGCATGAAAGGAAAGGTGATGATAGTGATTTAGAGGAGGCATTAAGAAAGGAGATAAAGGTATTAAAGGGAAAACTTGAAAAAAAAAGATACAAATTATGGGGTAGTTATTGCCCCTTTGGGAGAATCTACAAACCAAAGACAAACATGTTACTTATGTGGAAAAAAGGGGACACAATGTTAAATTGTAGGAGCTGGATTCAAATATTCAATAATTTTATAAATAATGGAAACTTTAGGAACAATCATTCTAGGAACAAAAATCATTCTAGAAATAATAACAACAACAAAATAATTACAGAAATAACAATTATAGAAATTATGATAATGATAGAACCCAAAAATCAAAATGAGGAAAATGATGTTACAATATATCCAGAATGGGACTCATCCACACAATGGCCAAAATGTAAATCTTCCTCAATGAGGAGAATCTCAGAGAGGTGCACAAAGCCCTTTATGAAAGTCTGAAAGGGAAAAAAGAACTCTGGAATCAAAGATTGAAACATTTGATTTTCCAGACACCAATATAATTACCAGTCACCCCAGTCCTTTCTCTCCTGAATAGCAATGAACCATATGTGACATTAAAAGTAGGAAATAAGTTATATGATTTTCTTCTAGATTCTGGGTCATCAAGATCTGTGCTGATGAATATGCATGATTCTAATTGTAATTCTATTGTATCTATCAATATTGTGGGGATGTCAGGAGCACCTCTGAAAGTCACAAAGCTTTCACTACAAATGGTGTCTGTGGGACACTACCTGTGGAACATGTTTTTTTTTTTAATGCCTATTTATTTATTGGGGATTTTGGGGGGGGGTTTGGGGGGAAGAGATTTTTTGTGTCAATTAAAAGCCATGGTAATATGCACTCAGGATGATGATATTACATTAGAACTACCTGAGGAATCTCTAAATGTGTTCCCTGTACTCTTTCTAGATAGTCAGGAGGTGGATAAAACTCCCACCTTTGAAATATCAACAGATATACCTGAATCTCTCTGGGCTGCATCTTCCAATGTAGGCCTACTTAAATCAGCTGTTCCAGTTCAAATTAGAACAAAAGGTGGCCCTACTCCTTCCATTCCTCAGTATCAATTATTAAAAGAGGCAATTGAGGGAATTACCCCAGTGATAACTTCTTTAATTAAACAGAAATAAAAACAATCCCATACAAATCAGAATACATCTATTTTGCCTATTAAAATACCAAAATTAGATGAAAATGGAAAACCTCTTTAGCAATTTTTTCAAGAGTTAAAGGCTGTTAATAATCATGTCATCAAAGACATCCTGTTGTTCCAAGTACATTCACCATTATTTCCTCAATTCATAGCACCACTAAATATTTCACAGTAATAGATTTGTGTTCCAAATTTTTTTCAATACCCATCCACGAAGATTCCCAAAACATATTTGTCTTCACCTGGAATGTGTCTAATTACATGTGTTGTCATCTGTCTCAAGGTTACATAGAAAGTTCAAATTTATTTTCCCAAATATTGACACACGGTTTGGTGAATATTGAGTTTTAGGAGAACTGTTTAATACACATTATGGATGATTTTCTCTTGACCTCACCAAATACTGCAGCATACCAAAAAGTTAGTAAACATCTCCTATTGGAATTATATAAGAGAGGACACAAGATCTCAAAGGTAAAGGTTCAGTGGTGTCTCCAAAAACTAGAATATTTAAGATTTGTTTTAGCTAATGGTACCTGATTTGTTTCCCTGATCATATTGAAGAAATCCAATAACTGATTGCCCCATCCCTTAAGAGAAAGATGAAAGCAATTTTTGTAACAACAGGATTTTGCAGGCAATGGATTCCTTGGTATGGGAAAATCACCAAATCCCTTATAACACTGACAAAAGATGCAGTCACTGAACCACTTAGGTTGGAGGCAAAACATCTAGCAGAGCTTACTAAATTAAAACAGGCTATCCTATATGCCCCTGCTGTAGGCATCCCAGATTACAATAAAACATTCATTGTACATGCACATGAATGGAGAGGGGTAGCTTTGGATGTTTTAACCCAAGCTTTAGGACATCATCATTGTCCAATTGCACATAATTCATCTCATCTAGACCCAGGAGCTTCAGTAGCACCACCATGTCTTAGAAACATAGATACAACAGGTTTTCTAGTAACAAAATCTGTAGATTTAGTATTGGGATACTCACTAATGATAATGTATTCTCATGAAGTTGAAACATTGTTGCTAAGGCATAAAACACAGGCATTTTCTGACCAAAGACTTACAAGATATGACATACCTTTATTTATGACATCACTTTAAAACATTGCCCAATACTCAACCCTGCCACCTTGTTTCCCAATTTACCAATCACAGGAGAACCATTACATAGTTGCAGATCATTGGTGTCCATAACAGAAAAACCTCATGATAATCTCCTGGACACTCCTTTGGTAAATGCAGATCTAGTTTTGTTTATGGATGGTTCTTCCTTTATGAGAGATATTATATGTTACACTGGAGCAATTGTAGTTACAGAATTTGCCACTCTGTGGTTGGCTTCACTGCCATCAAATATAAGTGTTCAAGATGGCAGAAATAATAGAGTTGAAACATGCCTGTGTAATTGCAGGAGACAAGAAAGCAACAGTATACACTGACTAGAGATATGCCTTTGGAATATGTCATGCTATTGGTATGCTTTGGCTTCAAAGGGGATTTTTAATATCAGCAGGCAAATGCTAAAATCTTCAATGAGGTTCTTTCTACTCTCCAACTACCTGAAACCCTGGCTGTTGTACATTGCTCTGCCCATACAGGTAGAACTGACCCTGTCTCTAAAGGAAATCAATGGGCAGATGCTGCCACAAAACTAACTGCTATAGAAGGCCCTAGATTAGTCTTAAATTTGTCAACTACAAATGACTCAGATTTATCCCTTTTCTATAATGAAAAATAAATTAAAAATGGAAACAAAACTTCAAGGCAAAATAGCTTAATGTAATATAGGTGGCAGCTGAAAGAAAACCCCTATTCCCTAGAAATTTTTATTATTATATATGTAAATTCATCCATAAAACTGTAATTTTAGAACCAAAGGCTTGTAGATTGTGTGAAAAAAGGATGGATAGCCTCTGGAATAACTTGCATTGCCTGTAAAATATGTACAGGCTATCCCACCTGCCAAGCATATAACTAGCATGCAAGGATACTCATTTGAAATGGTATGAAGCTCTCTCTCTAGGACTATTCTATCTTTGAAGCAGACCCAGGGAAGGTCTACACATCTCACCCTTTGAGATGCAGTTTGGTAATCCACCAATGCATGCTAAACCATTTACCCCTAGGTATACATTTTTGCTAGTTGGAGATAATTCTATTGCCTCATATAAACAAGATCTTAAAATAAAAGAGGAAAACTTCAGGAATCCAGAGCCATGGTACAAGCTGGACTTTTAGACTTTTCTCTTCACGATTTAAATCCAGGAGTCACAGTATATGTAAAGAGCTTCCAGCTCACAGGAACAACTCAGCCAGTCTGGGAAGGTCCATTCCAAGTACTGTTAACAACCACAACAGTGACAAAATTTAGAGAAAAGGCATCATTTATCCATTGCTCTCAATGAAAAGAGTACCTTCCATAGGAAACAACTGATTGCATGTATCAAGGATAAGACTACAGAGACAACTGGACACTATTTTCAATGACTTTGAACTCCTGACCTTTTTTTTTCTTCAATAAAATGTTTGATTTTGAAATAGAATGAGTAATAGCCAATAGGTAAGTTTTAAATTTATATTATATTATATAATTTCTGTTTAGGAATTATTATTATTAACATACTTTAATAGTATTATAGAAAAAAATCAAAATAATAGAATGATAGGTAAATGACAAAGGATTATAAGTGTTGGTCAATACCTACCTCAGGGGGGATATTGTATTTATATAACATTCTTGTATTTTAGTACATAATAGTTATGAGCTTTTATGCAGTATTCATTAAATTTGGATTGATACCTTCAGGTTCTTATTTCTGTTTAGTATAGACAGTATTGTGTTATTTGTAACTTTATAAAATTATTTATAATTTTGTAACTGTAATTTCTTGTAATTGTTTGTAATTTGAGACTTGTAGCCCAAGATTTGTTTTGCTTACTTTATTTCTCTATTTCTCCCTGTTTCTCATATTGTATAGTTTTCTATTAGAAAGAATCAATGCTATAGGCAACATTGACTAGGAATATGAGTATAAGTATAAGGTAGTTATGTTTGAAAGATCCATTGGGCAGACTAGTCTTCTAAAGTATCTCAGAGAGGTTATGTTAAAAGGATTTTCTTAATCTCTCCCTCTATCTCCTTAAAAGGCTAGAGAGCCAGATTTTTAAGTAGATCAGAATTTACAGGAGTCAGTGAGACAGAACTGAAGAGTCTGTTAACAGGGAGACCAGGACTGAGGAGAGGAAGTTGTTGGTCCTCTGAGGAGAAGTTGGAGGACAGTTGGTGAGTGAAGAGATAAAGGAAGCAGTAGCTGACAGTTGTAGGTCTTTTGCCTCTGGGATCTCTAGAGACTTAGAGGCCTGTCTCTGTGGAAAAAGTCTACTGACAGTTGGCTTCTGACACTTGGGCTGCTATATAAAACTGATTAAAGAGTGAGTGAGTGGTAGCTGTTTATTATTTTAGGGAGTTGGGTATTTAGTGAATAATGTATAGATAGAATAGAGTAGATTTAGCCTGGTGTATCAGGCAGAAGAACCTGTCTTGAGAAGACAGAGGTAGTATAATGGGGAAGTGTCCTAGAGGGATGTAAGATGTTTTAACCCACCTAGGAACTCCTTAGGTACAACTAAGCAACAAACATTTTAGTTATAGAAAAAAAAGTTTATTTTAACAGAAGGAATAAGAAAATTTCATAAATATGACCCTAATACTCTTTAAACTCCCTCTACCCAGGTCCTAAATCCCTGGCAAAAGGAGAGTCTTCTGTTCTTCTTTAGGCCTTACCACACCTCATTTTGTTATCTAAAATGATTTCCCAGGCTATCTAACAACCCTACTCTTCCCACCAGTAGTTAATAAAGAAAGAAAGGGGAAAATCTCTGGGGTTGGCCACTATACTAAGTAACCAAAGTTATACATGAAAAGCTTTGAATTGCCTTTGCCAATAGGAATTCTGGTAGATGGACCACTGTCAGATGAAGACTGGACTCAGGGACATTAGTTTTCTCCAAGTAAATACTCTATCTAGATGCCAAATATTTTCTCCACAAAAGTCCTGACTTTCCAGGGAGAATCTCTTAGAGCAAAACTCCTCCTTCAGCTTGAAATTGTGGGCAGAAACAAAACCCACTCCCAGCTCAGATGAAATCCAAGAAGGAAGTGAATTTCAGTTATTTTCAGTTTTAGACTCCCACAATTCCTTCCTACCCAGAATCTTTTCCCAGAGCTTATGTCAAAATTCCCATCTTCCAACTAACCCTAGAAAACCAGACCAACCCTAACTTATATTCCTCTAGTAGTTTTAGGAAATTTTAGGTAGTATTCAGAATTTAGGTATATTTATAAGGTATAAGGTTCATAATCTCTCTTCTTTTCTATCTATACTTCTTTCTTAAATTAAATAAAGTTTCTGTTAAATTGCTTTCCTCACTTCATTGAACTCTTTAATTTTACTTACAATATGCAGTAAATTATTTCTGATTAAGTGATTATTGAGTATTATGAACTTGCAGTGTGGATGAACAGAACTATCCTCATCTAAAATAAACTGCATATCTGTAGAAGGTAAAGTACATGCTGGTATATTTGTGCCATCACCTAATACTTTTTTGAATGCTCAATTTTACCTGTTATGACAGGTTCTGTATATATTCCCGATTCCCTCTTGTAACCAAGTGAGATCCTAATATCTGATATTTAAAGAAAGTAATGCATTTTTACTGCAGATTAGAAGCAGGCAAGGAGATGTATAAGAAGCAAGTCCACTGAGATTAGTGAGAAATGATGGAATCATAGGAAAAGAGGCATTAGAAGCACCAAGAAGAAAAGTATAATAGGTCAAACAAGTTCTGGCAGCAACATATCTATATCTCATTAACTAATAAGTCTAGGCAGCAAAATAGCTATGTTTTATTAACAGTGTAGATATCATTACAGAGGATTCCCAGAGAAATTTGAATATTTTACCTATATCAGTATAATAAGAATACTATTAATTCTTGCAAACTTCCTCAGTACATCCTTTTCTCATTTAATACATAAATTGTAATTTATCTCATGGTCTTTCTTCATTCAAGGTATTCTTGATAATATATGGCAGCTAACTTACAATCAAAAATATATTATTCTCTCATTGTGTCAAACATTTCTCTAATCTCTGAAGATACAAAAAAATGGAAAAATTTTAGTTCCTGTCTGGAAGAAATTTACACTGGAATGGCATAGACAACATAATTTGCAAACAACTACACATACATATACATAAATATGATAGCTATAGATTTTGTAGAGAAGGAAAGGAAAAATCTATGTAAGCTATATACATATATATGCATATGTGTATTTATACATATAAATATATGTAGTTTAAATAAAACATAACATCTAAATGAAAATACTGGAGGTGGAGGGGGGGAGCTATGTGGCTCAGTGGATTGAGAGCCAGGCCCAGATATGGAAGGTCCTGAGTTCATATTTTACCTCAGATACTTCCTAGCTGTGTGACCCTGAGCAAATCACTTAACCCCCATGGCCAGCCTTTACCATTATTCTGCCTTAGAATCAATATGCAATATTGATTCTAAGACAGAAGGTAAATGTTAAAAAAAAGAAGGAAGTGAAAGTTATATTTGAATAAGCCTTGAAGGAAACAAGAAAAATGAAACAAAGAGGGAAGGAAAGCTTTCTAGTAATGAGGGATAGTTAATGCAATGGCATGGAGACATATTTGGGTGGTAAAAGGAATGGAAGAGATTTAAATTCAAGAAATAGTGGAAAGGAATCCAGTTGCATTTAAATCAGAAGAGGGAGATGGAGAGGGAGACAGGGAGTGGGAGATAGAGAGAGGAAGAGCTTGCCTTTGCCCTTGACCAAACAAGTAATTTAGGAAAATCACTTAAATAGTTGAATGAAAGGTAGATTGCACTGAATAGAGACTTAAGGTAGTTAGTCCAAGGAGAAGGCTATAGTAATTGTTCAGCAAAGAGATGATAAGGGTGGAACTAGAGTCCTAGCATTGTGAATAAAGAAGAAAAATATATGAGAGTTATTTTAAAGTGCAAATAACAAATTTGAGCAATGTATTGAGGTGAGCAAGAATAGATTTGCATTTTTGAACTTCAGTGACTAATAGTATAAAAATAATTATTGAGAAATAGTGAAGTTTGAAAGAGGGTTTGGGGGAAAAGATAATATGTTTTGGGTTTGAAATACTAACTTTCCAATGTCTACCAGACATACAGCTTGAGATTTTGAAGGGAATGTGGATAGAAATTGACTAGATATAAGAATTAGAGAATTTTGCCTAAAATGATTACCGAACCCATAGGAAATGTTGAGATCTATATTCCAGGTAGTATAGAACAAAAAGAAGTGAGGTCCCAGGTAAGAGCTGTTGGGGACACACAAATTGAGTGTGATATGGAAGAAAAAGCAGCAAAGGAGACTTTAAAAGAGGAATAAATCAATACAAGGTGAATCGGGGGAGAACAGTTTCTTGAAAAGTTAAGGAAGAGAAAAGATGATAAAGGATAGAGTGATCATCAATGTAAAATGCATAAGAGAAGTCAGAAAGCATAAATATTTAGAAAAAAAAGTTATTTGAATAAGATGTTAGTAGTCACTTTAGAAAGAGGATTCAATTAAGAGTGAGAATAAAGGTCAGATTTCAGGGGGTTTAGAAGCAAGTGAGTAGAGAAAAAATGTCATTTACTCTGGCCAGTTTTATCAAAAAGTTATGCTGGAAAGAGGAACACCAATATAGGATTGTTAGGTTAAAAAGTAAAATATATATATTTTTAAGTATGAGAAGAAATGTTTGTGGTTTTAGAAAGTGGGAAAGGACTCGGTAGATAGCAAGAAAAAAGAAGACAAGATACAAACACTGGAAATGAGTTTTGGAACAATGTACTAGAGCAGATGGAATGGTATGCGATCAAGGTGGTTCTTTAAATGTGGTAGGACTGTCAAGGAAGCCTCAGAATGTTCCTAAGCTTTTTCCTCTAATAATATTCATGGGCCCTCTACTAGCAGAGCATTTATTCCTTTTAATGTCTAATTATCCTATACATGTTTTAGGAAGAGACTTCTTATGTAAGCCAAGGGCTACTGTAGTATGCTCCACAGATGGCTCTTTGTCCCTAGAATTTTCTGAGGATTCTTTAATTATTTTTTTCTAGTTCTGGTTCCTGACAGTCAAGAGGTACTAGCCTCTGCCTTTGAAATTCCAGTAAATATTCCTGAGTCTCTATCATCTGCTATCTCTGTCATCATCTTTGGATGTAGGCCATCTTAAGTCAGCAGTTCCTGTTCATATTAAGAAAAAAGATGGGTCAGACATAAAATATAAGGGGGCTATCCACAGATGTGGATAGTTTTAGATCCACTCAAGGATGCCCCTGAATACACAGCTGGGTATTCTAACCTCCAGTCAGTGAGAGTGAAATTGAATCACTTTCTCTCACTGAGTCATTTGCACAAACCACTTGGAGACAATTGATATAATAAAACAGTATAACTTTTATTTTAAAAGGGAATATAAACTGAGGATCAGAATAAGAGGTATGTAATGTAGTAATATTGTACTTACACATTATAAGTCAGGACTACAGGCAGTTGCCATAATATAAGACAGAAAAAAGGACTAGATTTTTGTGTAAAAGGGAAATGTCTTTTCCTGATCTGATCTTTTATCATTTCTCAAGGATAGGGGAGCCAGAACAGTCAATTGTTAGATACTTTGATAGAAAATATTTTACAAGGAGTGTGGTTCAAGGAGTCCTGTGTCTTAACATATGTCAAGTGCTGCAACCTTCAACCTTGAGTCTCACACTAGGTCCAAGTCCTTTTGTATTGGCATAGAAGTTCATCAATCACACCTAGATTGGTTTTCTTTTCTTTCTTTTTTTTTTGACCTGTGTGCTCTTTTTTGGCACTATTCAGGTTAAATCCATGCATCTATGACATGGTATATATAAAGTCTGTGCTCCCTTTTTATCCCATTTCCTGGAATCAGACACAAACCTTAATCACACTCCCATAATATTTATCAATAAATGGCAGGTTTCCATAATCTAAAGCTTGTGGGAATGTATTTATATGCTAGGTAAATGGACATCTAGCTTATTCTATTGCAAAAACCAAAAATAGTTAAAAGAAAATCTTCTAAATACTGGTCACATGTGCTTCAAATGCAGAAATTGAGAGAAAAATTCAAATATCTTATGGAACATATAGGAAAAAATGTTTAAAATGTGTATGTTTCTCAATCCCAGAGGTACTGTATTCAAAAATCTATGTCTTCTTCTTTACTACTGTGTGGAGGAGAGACAAAACTGATAAGGGTTAATATTAACAAACACAATAGAGTCTAAAGGGAACTACCTTCTGCTCCATGTGGAGGGGCAATAGCACTCTGAGTATTTTATGCACAAGTTCCACTTAAGTTATACTGTTGGGAGGCCAGTTGGCTTGAGTTATCATTTTCCCAATTTCTATTCCTAGAATTTTTGTCAGTCCTAAAATTGTGATTCCTATAATCATTGTTATAGTTATTATTTTTGTAGTTGTAATTCAACTACATATTATTTTGATTACCTTGAATGAATTTCTACAGTCTCTCATTTTGTGAACCTTCTCACAGAAGTGGCAGGTAATGGATCAGTAATTAGATACTTGAAGAGGG
This sequence comes from Monodelphis domestica, assembly GCF_027887165.1. Taxonomy (NCBI): domain Eukaryota; kingdom Metazoa; phylum Chordata; class Mammalia; order Didelphimorphia; family Didelphidae; genus Monodelphis; species Monodelphis domestica. Next base: position 366,635,495 of record NC_077228.1, read on the forward strand.
GCAAGTGCCATTTGTTGAGTATCATGACCTTTTTGCTGTTTATCAATCCTATCTCTTAAATATTTTAATTCCTTCTGAAATATTTCTATGAAATCATTAGTATCTTCCTGTTTTTCTTTGTTGCCTTTTGAAACAAAAACAGCAGTTTTCCTCAACTCATCAAGATCCATCTCAGGCCTCTTTGGGCAATGGGTTTTAAAATAATTTCTAATCACTTTGCAAGAGTTTTAGACAAAGTGTCTTCCAATTTGTCTACTAACCTTTTCTTTAGAGAGATCAAAGTCTAGGTACCAACCCCCAAACTCAAAAAGTCTATCCATGCATTTGGAGGCTGTCTCATCATCAGATTGCTTAAGTTTTTCAAATTTTGTCCAGATATCAATATTTTCAGAACAATCTCTCATTGTTGTTAGAACAGCCTCCCTACAACAATATAATTGTAAATAGTCCTCAGAGTTGTTATGATCCCATTCAGGATCTTGAGATGGCCAGTGTGCTTCACTGTGCCCTTGAAATTTATTGACATGTGAAATGATTTTATTTTTCTTACATTCCGTTAAAAAAGCCTGGAGTAAAATTAAATGTCTTTATAAGGCAGATTATTTTGAAAAAATGCCAGCTATCTTTTTTTGTTACCACAAATGAATCTTCTTCATAAGTGGGAATATTGCATGTCAATTCATTTATTTCTTTGGGAGTAAAAGGTTTTTGGCATCTTAGGGTTACCATATCCCCATTGCAAAATATCCCTATTTCTGGCACTTCCCTTAAGGGGAAAAAGATTATTTCAATTGGGTAATGGTGCGGCAACTTAGGGAGGAACTGTTTTGTTAAGAGGATAAGATTTTCACGGGGCTACAATTGGTTGTGGGATGGGAGAAGAGAAAGGAGAGGGATGAGTCATCAGGAGAAGGATCAGGGAAGGTAAGATTAGCCAGGAGATGCAGAACCTGAGAGAGGTGGTTCTGCTGTTGAGATATGAGAAGGGTTTTCCATCTCTATTTCGGGGGAAATGGGATTTTCCTCTCTTAGTGGTTCAGGATCTTGCTTGTAAAAATCAGACATGTTTTGGATGGGGTCAGTATTTGCCACTGGATAATTTAAGAAGTATTTGAAATCATCCAATTGAATTTGCATGTCGGCATGCATTTCAGCTTTAATATTTTGTATGATAGCAATTTTTTTGTCATAACATTTAGGAATACAAAAATAAAATTACCTAAGAACAGGAGGAATAGGAGGCATTCCGAAACCTTTAAAGTTTCCAATTGGGCAAAATCCAGAAGGATTTCATGCAGAGTAGCATCCATTTTTATTATATATGTTATTATATATATGATAATGAATATTATACACACACACACATATATATAGTTAAATTGCTTGTAATTCTGGCTTTTGTCAGTAGATAGTGATACTGGCTAGGGGTTAAAGTCAGGGTGTGAAAATTAAAGGTAAGAGTGCAGTCCCTTTAAGGATGTCACACTTTGATTTTATTAACCCCTTGGTTAGAAGGTGGGAGAGGGTGCCTTTTGTTTGGGGCTAAGTATAGAAGGGCAAATGGAGGCAGCTGACTCCTCCTCAGGGTAAAATGCTGGAACCATGTATTTCTACCACATGCTTCCAAGCTGCTTTTTTGTATGACCTGAGGCAAAAAAGGTTTTTATAAATTATTTTTTTTACCTTATTTCCACTGTCAAAGCCTCTTAGGGAAAAAGGACCAGGTTTTTGTTGTTGTTACTTTAACATTGCTCTTCCTGACTGATCTCCCCAGGTTTTACTTCTCACTTAAGTTAATCCTAGAGACAGTGGGGTTTGGAAAAAATAAAGTAGATATTTCTGTTGGGGCTTTGCAGGATTACTTTTCCCCTTGAGAGGGAGAGAAAGCTTTGCCCCAAGTTTTTTTCCTCACAGATAAGTAAGAAACAAACAAGGCAGCTAAATGATAGAATCCTCCCCAGATGAAAAACCTGAGGTTCTTCTAATTGGGTTGTTTTGCGAGGGGGTTTTGAGGAGCAATTTCCCCAGGTGGGGCCTCAGGGTCCACCTGCTAAGATTAAACATGCCTGTCTTCTTTTTATTTTTGATGGGAAAAAGGGAAAATAAATTGAACATAACCTCCACAGCTGTCCAATGTAGACTTAAAATAAGTTATTAAAAGCTGACTTAGGAATACCAAAAGGAAAAGTCAATAAAAGTTAGGAAGATTGTGGTATTTCATCAAAACCGACATGGTGAGCCAAATAAAGGTAAGGGGGCAAAGGGGGATTTTTATAAAAAGGTTGGACTGGATTATTCAAGAATAGAGAGTTAATTAATTTCATTTTCACAATCAGAGGAGAATTAAATTTAATCTTTACACTATTTTCTAGAAGCTGTCACATCCAAACTGTTCCTCCTCTGCCTTCTGCCTGGTAAAATCCTTTTCCTTGAGTTCCTAGTATGTGCTTTAAAGACAGCCTTCCACTTCTCTTAAATCTTAACCTATCTCTATCTTTTCCCCATTATCAATGGGAAAGCTATTTATTGTTCAAGATCTGAGGGAAATAAATAATCATGTGATCAAGAAACACCCTGTTGTCTCCAACCCAATTACAATAATTTTCTCAATCCCTTGGGCAGCCACATATTTCACTGTAGTAGATAAAAATTCCACAAATATATTTTCTTTCACCTGGAAAGGTTCCTAGGAGACATGGACAAAGTTAACTAATGGAATTAGAGAGGGATCAACTTTATTTTCACAAATTTTAAAGCAGGATTTATTTAATATCATTTTCTGGGGAGTTTTTAATCCAGTTTGTGGATGACTTGCTTTTAGCAGCAGCAGATACACAAATATGTCCAGGAAGACACTAGGCATCTTCTCTTAGGGTTACACTAAAGAGGTCACTAAGTTTCTAAGACAGAGATTCAGTGGACTTTTCCAAAGGTGGAATGTCTTAGTTTTGTTTTAACTGATGGAGTTCATTCCATTTTCCCCAAGCACATTGAAGCTACTCAACAACTGTATATTCTATCTACTAAGAGGCAGCTTAGAGCAATATTGATATTATCAAGGTTATATAGGCAATGGATTCCTCTTTGTGGGGAAATTACTAAAGCCCTTGTATCTATGACTAAAATTTCAGTCCCTGACCCACTCCAGTTAGATTCAGCTTTCTGAATTAAAACAAGCCATTCTGTCTATCCCTGCTCTAGGAATTCCAGATTATAAAAATCCTTTTACCTTGTATGTCCAGGGTAGCTCCTGGAGTCTTAACTCAAACTTTGGGTTCTGTACAGTGGCCAGTTGCTTATTATTCAACACACCTGGACTCAGTGACTTCTGGAGCCCCACTGTGCCTTAGAGCTGTCACTGCCACAGCTTTGCTTATAATTAAATCAGCTGATATAATTTTGGGGTCCCCCTAACAATTCTGTGCCCACATGATTTCAAGGCATTAATGCTACAATATAGGACATGGGCATTTTCAGATCAATGGTTTGCTAGATATTAGATAATTTTGTTATGGAATGAAAAATATCACTCTAAAAATACACCCCACAATATCACCTAAAACAGTCTTCAATACTGCATCATTTTCCCCTTATTTGTCAGTCTCTGGGGAACCATTACATGATTGTGAATCAATGGTAGACATGACTTAAAAGCCATAATTCCTCTGACATACCTTTAGAAATCTTGGAAGCATCTTAGCAAACACAGTTCTACAAAAGAAGCAAGCTCTTCCTATGTTTAATGTCACATTAGGGGGTGGATCCTCCTTTTAATCAATCTTATAGTTCTTATATAAATAAATCAGGTAAAATTGTTAAAATGTCCATGAACTTCAAAGCTGAATGACACTCAGCAAATTGCTTTAGAGACCCATGTGACATCTGATAGTCCATTGTGAAATCTATCATCATACAAGCAAAAGGTTTATTGGTGACTATAGTCAGATAGGCCTTGTTAATCTTGGGAATTTGTCCTTTTCAGAATTAATATTTGTTGTTCTAGTAAAGCTTATACCAAAGTTTTACCAGGAAGAATAATTATGTCACATTGTTTAATTGGATTTGCAAAATGGTTTTCATTTTTATTTTTTTTTCAAATTTTAAATTTGATTTCTTTTTTTTTTTAACTTGAGTTTATGGATTCAAGATAAATATTAGATACTGAAGTATCTGGTCAGCCCTGACAATATTGCATACCCAAAGATTTAGACTATTGAAACTTTCCATAGGTTATTAAATTTTATAGGACTGTAACTAATCTTTGTGTCTGATTTCAGAAAAAAATATATTTCTAAAAAGCAACTGATTAGTGCTGATAAGTGCAGGATCAAGAATGTCAACAACTCCTATAAAGGTAGTGAATGTCAGTGCTCTTATTCACTCTTGTGATTCATTTGGAAGATGAAGAGACCAACATGTTAGTCTTCTAGAGAACTGGTCTGTAGTTTTCTTTCTTTGTTTTTGGTATTACTGGATTAGGTATAAGCATCATATTTGTGTCATAAAAAGAATTTCATAGACTCCTTTGTTGCTTATTTTTTCCAAATAGTTTATATAGTATTCATGTTAATTGTTCTTTAATGTTTGACAAAATTTACTTGTGAATTCACCTGGTCCTGGGGATTTTTTAGGGAGTTCATTGTTCAATTTATTTTTTAGGAAATGATATTTTTTAAATATTTATTTCATCTTTTGTTAATCTAATTAATTTGCATTATTGTAAACATTCAGGCATTAAACCTTGATTTTCAGATTTATTGTCAAGTTATTGGATTATTTTAATTCCTAGTGATGGCTTTAATTTCTAGTTCATTGGAAGTGAATTAATATTTTTCACTTTTGATGTTGATAATTTGCATCTCATTTTTCCTTTTTAAATCAAATTAACCAACACTCTATTTATTTTATCTGTTTTTGTAGAACAAAACCCTAGTTTATTTGTTAGTTTAATAGTTTTTTATTGTCAATTTCATTAATTTTTTCCTTTGATTTTGAAGATTTCCAATTTAGTCTTTAATTGGAGATTTTTAATTTCTTTTTTCTCTAGTTTTTTTTTTAATTGCTTGGGCAATTCATCCATCTGCTTTTTCTCTATTTAACCATTAAGGGGCATAAATTTCCCTTAAGTACTGCTTTGACTATATTCTATGAATTTTTATATGTTTGCTCCTCATTGTTATTCTGTTTGATGAAATTAGTTATTCTTTCTATGATATGTTCTTTGACCCATACATTTTGAACAATTTGATTATTTTCCAAATAATTTTAATTGGCCATTCCATGAAATTTTGTTGATTATAATTTTTATTGCATTGTTCTGATAAAGTTGCATTTGCTATTTCTGCCTTTTTGCATTTGGTTGTGAAGTTTTTATGACTTATTACATGGTTAATTTTTGTGAATGTACCAAGTTCTGCTGAAAGGATGGTATATTACTTTATATCCTCATTCAGTTTACTCCAGATATCTATTAAAAGTAAGTTTTCTGAAATTTCATTCATTTTCTTTCTTCTTTTTTATTAGATTCATCTATTTCTGATATGGAAGATTGAGGTCTCAATAGTATAATTTTACTTTCTATTTCCCTCTTAATCTCCTTTAGTTTCTCCTTTAAAATTCTGGATGCTATTGCATTTGTTGCATATATGTTAAGTATGGATCATACTTCATTGTTTATACTATCTTTTCCCAAGATATTATTACCTTCCTTATCTCTTTTAATCAGATCTATTTTTGCTTTAGCTTTGCTAATCCAGTTTTTTTTTGTCTCAGTTGAAGCCCAATTGATTTTTCTCTAATCTCTCACTTTTATCTGAATGTCTACCTGCCTTAAATATGTATCTTGTAAACAACATATGGTAAGATTATGCTTTTTTAATCCACTCTGCTGTCTGCTTCCTGTTTATTGATGAGTTCATTCCATTTACATTCACAGTTATGATTAGCATCCATGTATTTGGCTTTCATCTTTCTTTCCCCTTTTAATACTACACTTTCCCTTTTTACTCTGTCTCTCCTCACAAGTGTTTTGCTTTTAATTACTCACTCCATTTCCCTTATATTATTTTCTTTCAAACCACCATCCTTCTTTTTCCACTCCTTCTTCTATATAGGGTCTTTTAATCACCCCCCCCATTTCACTCAACCTTATATTACTCCCTTCTCCACCACTAACTTTCTTATACCCTTGATATTTTTCTGGCTTCTATACCCAAATGATTGACTATTATTCCCTCTCTGAGCCAATTTTCCAATAACAGTAATATTTAAGAAATGTCTGTCACAACCTTCATCCTCCACTTCATTGTAATAATTTTACCAACCCCATGCCTCTTTATGTGACATAATTTGCCCCATTTTACCTCTCTTTCCATTTCTCTCAATGAAGTCCTCTTTTTCACCTCTTAATATAAAAAATATAATCCTGAATAGCTTATTAATACATTATCTATGTACATTTCTTCTAACTACTATGATAATGATGAAAATTTTAGGAATTAAAATATTATCTTCCCATCTTTGAAAATAAATATTTCAACCTTATTGATTCCCTTTTTCCTCTTATTTATCTTTTTATGCTTTTCTTGAATTTTATATTTGGACATGAAATTTTCTGTTATAAGTCTCATCTTTTCTTCAGCAATCCTTGGAAATCTTCTATTTTATTAAATAATGATTTTTCTCCTGCAAGAAACTAGTCTGTTTTGATGGGTAGGTGATTCTTGATTGCAAATCCAGTTCATTTGCCTTATGGAATATTATATTCCAATACTATCCTTCAATATGAAAGCTGCCAGATTCAGTGTAATCCTGACTGGGTCTCTATGATATTTGAATTGTTTTCTTCTGCCTTCTTTCAATATTTTCTATTTGTCCTGGGAGTTCTAGAAATTGGTTGCAGAATTACTGGGATTTATCATTTGGGGATATATGTTCAGGGGTGGTTTCTGGATTATTTCAATTTCTATTTTATCTTTTTTTCAAGAATATCAGGGCAGTTTTCTTTGATGATTTATTATAATTTGATGTTTACTTTTTTATCATGACTTTCAGGTAGTCCAATAATTCTTATATTGTCACCCCTAGATCTATTTTCCTGTTCAATTTCTTTTTAATTTATTATTATTATTGGTTTTAATTTTATTTCATCAGTTTAGAATATTATTCTTTGGTTACAAGAATCATATTCTTTCCCTCCCCCCCACCCACCAATCCCATAGCCAACATGCAATTCCACTGGGTATTACATATGTCCTTGATCAGAACCTATCTCCATGTTTTTGATGTTTACACTAGGATGATCATTTAGAATCTATATCCCCAATCATATCCCCCTCAACCCATGTAATCAAATAGTTGTTTTTCTTTGATGTTTCTACTCCCACAGTTTTTCTCTGAATGTAGTGTTCTTTCTCATAGATTGCTCAGAGTTGTTCCAATTGTTTTTAATGGGATATTTCATATTTTCTTTTATTTTTCTGTTGATTTTGTTTTATTGTTTGTTGTTGTTTCATTAAGTGATTAGCTTCTATTTGTCCAATTCTAATTTTTAAAGAATGATTTTCTTTCATGACCCATTGATCCTTCTTTTCCATTTTGTACATTTTACTTTTCATGGAACTTTATTTATTGGATTTTTCACCTCTTTTCCAGTAGATAAATTTTATTTTGAAAGAAACTGTTTTCTTTATTAAAATTTTGGACTTCCTTTTCCACTTAACCAATTTTTCTTTTTAAGTTATTATTTTCTTTTTACATTACTTTGTTTTTAATACATTTTTCTTCCACCTCTCTTATTTGATTTTTGAATACCTTTTTCAGTTTTTCTAGCACTTAAGGCCAATTCAATTTTGCTTTGAAATTTTGCATGTAGTTGTGATGCTCTCACTGTCCCCTAATAAATCTATGCCTTACTCTTTGTCACCATAGAAATTTTCAATGATTAGTTGTTTCTTTTACTTTTTTTCTCATTTTCCCAGCCTTTTTTTGTGGGCTTCATGAAAAATGCTCAAACTGTCTCTTTTATTGATGGCTTGTAACATCCAGCACTCTGAGCTATTTTGCCCTGGTACTAGGGGCTTCACCTCAAGCTTCAAAGGGCCAAGTCCTACAGACCTTAAGGACTCACCTCAGGTACCTGACATGTCTTGGTACTTAACAGGGTTGGTGTATGGTTACTTTATTTGGGTCAGGCAGAATACTAGAATCCCAAAGTTGGCCTATAACCAAACTCAGAATCTGGAACAATAGGTGGGGGGTGGTCAGTACACACTCTTTTGTGTAAAATTGTATTTCTCCTTCCCCCTCTCTACCTTTCAAGTCCTTCATCTCTTACCCTCTTCCAGATGTCAGGTAATATGATATAGATAGAAAATATGTTATTATAAAATCAAAATTTCCAGGTCCATTATATTATAATAGAAGCCATAAATTGCTTACTTTAGAGAAAATTTCATGGGGAAATAAAATATAGCATTATATATTCCATTTCCACTTAACTTTGGCAGTTGCTTCAGTGGTAGTGGATATCCTGTTTTATCATGAGTCCCTTAGAGTTTTCCTGAATCACTGCAAAAAAAATTAATTCATTTGGAATTGTTACTCATACTTTAATGCTATTGCTGTCTCCAGTGTTCTCTTAATTTTTCTTCCTTTAATTTGGATCATTTCATGTCTTCACTAAACTCTCTTTAGGCTTTCATGTGATGATTTTAGTCATGAATTTTTTTAGGGCACAATAATATTTTATTGCAATTATCTACCACAACTTGATTAACCATTGCCCAATTGATAAACATCCTTTCAGTGACTACTTCATATTTTAATTGTTATAGTGCTTTGCTACTGCAAAAGAATTGATATAAGTAGTAAAATGATTATTAAATCATCTTTCATCAATATGTTTTATCAGTTTTCCTAATGATATCTTTTAAATTTTCTTCTATTTTTATTATTTTAACATTGTTTTATTGTTTCTTGATGCCTCATAGAATCATTAATTTACCCTTGCCCAATTCTAATTTTTAAGAAGTGATTGTATTCAATAGATTTTTGCATCTTTCTTTTCATTTGGCCTATTGTTCTTTTTAAGATATTTTTTCAATGAATTTTTTATCTCATAATTTACCATTATACCAGTTCAGTTTTTAAGATGCTATTTTCTTCAGTATCTTGTGCTTCTTTTGCAAAGTTGTTAATTGTCTTTTCATAATTTTCTGGTGTCATTTTCATTTCTTTTCCCAGTTTCCTACTGCTAATGCTTTTCTTGACTCTTCCAGAATTTCTTGTTGAATTTTTGTTCAATTATTATTTTAATACTTGTAGCTTTTTTTCACTTTGTGTTGTCTGAGTTTGTGCCTTGGTTTTTCCTTATGCTATAATAATTTTTTTCTAGTCAACTTAGTTCTTGTTAATTTGGGATTATTTTCCATTATTTCTTGACTTTGAATTTTATGTGAAAATTAGATTCTTTTTTAGAGAGGAATTTTCGGTCACTTCAGCTGATTGTTTGCCTCATATCAGCCATTTTGACTCTATTCTATTAGTTATTACTTATTTCTTCTTGATTTATTTTCTGGGTCAGTTGATTTTCTGGAAATATAATCACGTATTCTATTTTCCCATTTTTGACTTTTTATAATTTGTTGATATTTCAAGGAATCTTCCATTTCCACCTTTTAAAGCTTTTGTTTCTCATTTTTTTTTTTTTAATATATTTTATTTGATCATTTCCAAGCATTATTCGTTAAAGACATAGATCATTTTCTTTTCCTCCCCCCCACCCCCCATAGCCGACGCGTAAGTCCACTGGGCATTAGATGTTTTCTTGATTTGAACCCATTGCTTTGTTGATAGTATTTGCATTAGAGTGTTCATTTAAAGTCTATCCTCTGTCATGTCCCCTCAACCTCTGTATTCAGGCAGTTGCTTTTTCTCGGTGTTTCCACTCCCATAGTTTATCCTTTGCTTATGAATGGTGTTTTTTTTTCTCCTGGATCCCTGAAAGTTGTTCAGGGACATTACACCGCCCCTAATGGAGAAGTCCATTACGTTCGATTATACCACAGTGTATTAGTCTCTGTGTACAATGTTCTCCTGGTTCTGCTCCTTTCGCTCTGCATCACTTCCTGGAGGTTGTTCCAGTCTCCATGGAACTTCTCCACTTTATTATTCCTTTGAGCACAATAGTATTCCATCACCAACATATACCACAGTTTGTTCAGCCATTCCCCAATTGATGGGCATCCCCTCGTTTTCCAGTTTTGGGCCACCACAAAGAGCGCAGCTATGAATATTTTTGTACAAGTCTTTGTGTCCATTATCTCTTTGGGGTACAGACCCAGCAGTGCTATGGCTGGGTCAAAGGGTAGATATTCTTTTGTCGCCCTTTGGGCATAGTTCCAAATTGCCCTCCAAAATGGTTGGATCAGTTCACAACTCCACCAGCAATGAATTAATGTCCCTACTTTGCCACATCCCCTCCAGCATTCATTACTTTCCTTTGCTGTTATGTTAGCCAATCTGCTAGGTGTGAGGTGATACCTCAGAGTTGTTTTGATTTGCATCTCTCTGATTATAAGAGATGTAGAACACTTCTTCATGTGCTTGTTTCTCATTTTTAACATTTTTTTAAAATTCTGCTTTTTAAGGAATTATTTCCTTCAGTTAGATTTTCTACCTTAATTTTTTTAATACATTACCAATTCTGTTTTTGAGGAATTATTTTCTTTAATATATTTTGGATACATTTCATCAAGCTATAAATTTTTTTCATTTTTTTCTTGAATCAGTCCCATTTTTTTCATTTTTTCTGCTACATTTACTTTAAAAAAAACACTATTTTGATCTTTTAATCTCTTCCTAAATTCTTCCAAGAATTCATTTTTGGCTTCTATACAATCTGAAATTTTTCTTTGAGGCTTTATTTGAAATTCTTTCACACATTTTCTTCAGAACTTGTACCTTTTCTGTCACCATAATAGTTTTTAAGGTGAGATTCCTTTTCTGTTTACTATTGACTTAACTTTCTATTAGAATTTGATTATTCTTCCCTTGATGGGGAATAATCACAGTTTCCATGTTTTATATATTTTGACCTGCTATTGTAATTACTGGTTCTGATTTTCTGTAAGATTCCTTGATTTCAAGGTGGTATAATGTAGAGATAAGTTTGGTCACTATTATCCATGATCCTCATGCAGGTAAGGACTGTGTTCCCTTGCAACACAAGAGCTTGTCCCTTGTTCTATTATGATTTTATATCCATATTCTGCAATGAAACTGAGACATGGAAATGGGTAATAGGCAGAAAAGTTGTCTAAACTGCACCCATCACAGGGGTCAGCTGTAATTACTTTTTGACCAGTCTTCTAATATCTTATACTGGGCAGTGAAAGCTCCTGTAAAACTTGCTGTTGCCTCAGTTGTCACTGCTATAGTTTCCAAGGTGCTACCAACTGAAGACCCAGTCAGATCCCATTGAAATATTGCATCAATATTTATTAAGTAGTTTTCTTTATTTTAGCTCTTCCTGGTTTTGGTATCAGTATAATATTTGTGTCAAGCAAAAAATGTTTAGAAGGATTACCTCTTCCTTTATTTTTCCAAATAGTATATGTAGTATTAGAGTTGTTCTTTGAATGTTTGGTAGAATTTTCTCATGAATCCATCTGGTCCTGAAACTTTTTTCTTAGGGAGTTTCTGCATGGTTTGTTTAATTTCTTCTTTCTGGGAGAGGGTTAAATATACTAGTTTCATGTTATTTTTGGTCATTTATGGTTTCATAATTATTCATCTATTTAATTTACATTGTCAGATTTATTGGCATATACTTTCACAAAACAAACTTCCAATAATTGGAATAATTTCTTCTTCATTAGTTGTGATTTTATCTTTTTCATTTTTGATCCTGGTTATTTTCCTTTTTCTTGCTTTTTAAAAAAATTTACAAAACCAGATCCTTGCTTTATTTAGTAGTTCAATTGTTTTCTCTAAGTTTCAATTTTATTGTTAACCTTCATTTTCATGATTTCCAATTTAGCCTTTTAAAATTTAATGTTTTTATTAGTTGCATATTAAATTCATTGATCTACTCTTTCTCTATTTTATTGATTTAAACATTTATAGAAATGAATTTTCCCATAAGAACCACTTTGCCTGCATCCCACAAATTTTGATATGATGTCTCCTCATTGTCATTTTCTTTCATAAAGTTGTTCATTCTTTATATGATTTGTTCTTTTACCTATCCATTCTTAGGATAAGATTATTTAGCTTCCAAGTAATTTTTAGTATTTTGTTCTGCTTGTATTTTAATGTAATTTTATTGCATTATACAATGAAAAGCATGCATTTAATATTTCTGCAATTTTTTACATTTGTTTGTGAGGTTTTTATGTTGTATAATGTAGCCAGCTTTTATGTTTGTTCCACATAGTGCTGAGTTAAAGGTTCATTCCTTTCTATTCCCATTTAATTTTCTCCAAGAGACTAGTAGTTTATTCCTAAAGTTCTACTTATTTGCTTAACTTTTTTGAGAAAAATTGGTTGAATTTTTGTACTTCTGTGAAGAAAAGATTTAGGTTCCCTACTAATAACGTTTTACAAGGTATTTCATTTTGTAACTCATGTAACTTTTTCTTTAGGAATCTGGATGTTATATTATTTGATACATATATAATAAATATTGATATTTTTCAATCTGTGGTGCCTTTTATCAAGAAGTAATCTCCTTCTTTATGTCTTCAAATTATATTAATTTTTACTTTTGCTTTCTCTGAGATCATGATTGCTAACTCTACTTTTTTTTTCCTTAGAAGAGACATAATAGATTCTGCTTCAGCCCCTTGTTTTCACTCTGTATGTGTCTCCCTGGTTTAAATGTATTTCTTTTTTTTTTTTTAGAAAATTATATTTAGTCAAATTAGAACATTATTCCTTGGTTACAAGAATCATATTCCTTGCTGCCCTCCTCTCCCCCTCCCCTTCCCATAGATGAAGTGCAATTCTACTTGTTTTACATGGGTCCTTGATCAGAACCTACTTCCATGTTGATGTTTGCACTAGGATGATCATTTAGAGTCTACATCCCCATTCATATCCCCCTCAATCCATGTAAACAGCAGTTGTTTTTCTTCTATGTTTCTAGTCCCCCAGTTTTTCCTCTTAATATAGATAGTGTAATTTCTTGTAAATCCCTCCAAGTTTTTTAGGATCACTGCATTGCCACTAATGGAGAAGCCCATTGCATTCAATTGAACCACAGTGTATACGTCTCTGTGTTGTTCAATTTTATTGTGGTTGGACTCTGACCAGAGATTTAATTTCTAAATCCCAAAATGAATTACTTAAGTAAATAGAAATTATAGTAGTTTATTCTTACAATACAGGGAAGATGTTAAGGATGAGAACAAAGGGGAGAGAGAGCAAGAGTGAGTTCTGGCTTCCTCTGAGTCAGATAGAAATTCTAAGCCACAGTTAGGGGAAAAGAATCTCAAGATGATGGGCCTTTCTTGGAAGTTCACACCTTTTGTAATTAGTTAACACCTTTCTGTGGTTAGTTAATGCCTTTTTGGTTTGGTTAACACCTTTTTGTAGTTAAAATGGGTAGATATACTTTAAATTCTGAGTTAACACTTGGGGATTAAAATATAAAGATAGACAGGGGAATACAATTCAATATTCACAATAAAAGAAGAGCTAAGTACCTTCAATGTTATAATCAGGAGAGGGCCAAAACCAATCTTCACAATGTATAATGGTCTGCTCCTCTCACTCTGCATCAATTCCTGGAGGTCATTCCAGTTCATAAGAAATTCCTCCACTTTATTATTCCTTTGTTCACAGTAGTATTTCATCATCAAAATTTGCCACAATTTGTTAAGCCATTCCACAACTGAAGGGTATCCCCTCATTTTCAAATTTTTTGCCACCACAAAGAACACAGCTATGAATATTTTTGCACATGTCTTTTTCCTTATTATCTCTTTGGGGTACAAACCCAGCAGGACCATGGCTGGATCAAAGGGCAGACATTCTTTTAGCACCCTTTGGGTGTAGTTACAAATTTTCCTCCAGAATGGATGGATCACTTCACCACTCCACCAGCACTGAATTAATGTCCCAACTTTGGCACATCCCCTCCAGCATTCATTACTTTCCTTTGCTGTCATGTTGGCCAATCTGCTAGGTATGAGGTGATACTTCAGAGACTTGCATTTCTCTGATTATAAGAGATTTAGAGCAATTTTTCATGTGCTCTTTAATAGTTTTGATTTCTTTAACTGCAAATTGCCTATTCATTTCACTTGCCCATTTATAAATTGGAGAATGGTTTGATTTTTTTTTTGTACAATTGATTTAGCTTCTTATAAATTTGAGCAATTAGACTTTTGGCACACATTTTTGTTATGAAGATTGTTTCCCAATTGTGACAAGGAAATCACTTTTAAAAGACTGATATATATTAATTTAAGGTCGCCAAGGAATTCAGCTATGTAATTCCTAAATGAAAACTCAAGTCAGCCGTCAACCTTTTATAGAGTTTAATTACAGACAGGAGGAAGAAAGGAATTAGAGATAGAGAGAGAGAGAGGGAGAGAGAAAGGGGAGAGAAGGGAATAGGGCTTAAATACCCCTTCTGTTTAGGCTGGGCCAAAAGGCCCAAGCCCTTAGATAGCTGGGGCAAAGAAAAGAGATCAGTCCCTATTACTCACGTGACCAAAATGGAGAAACAGTCTCAGAGGCCCCCACCTTCAGCTTCCTTCAGAGCAAGCTTCTCAGAGCACCTCTCCAAACACCCAGAGCCAAAACTCTCCAACCACCCCCACAGTCCTCAGACCCCCCTCTCTTTAAGGAAACCATCCAAGTTCCCTCCCCTCAGTTCTTACATCTACCAATCACGGTCCATCAATTTCCCTGTGCCAATGGTGGCTATAGCTTAACCCAGGACTGCCCAGAGGTCTGTGGCTTTGCACATGTCTGTTGGAGGTCATATTCTCAAATAATTAAATTTTGATCTATGCTGCAGCCCTTCCTAAATGCTATTAGGACTGAGTGGGGTGGAAATTGTATTTTCCAAGACCTGATTCTGTCATTCCAAGTATCTCTATTGTATCAATTCTAAAATCAATCATGACTCAAAGAAATTCCTGTTCTGTGCTTAAGCATAGGTCAAAGCCCTTTCCATTGTTCAGCAAAAGGTTTCTGTCCTAAAGTAATCTTAAGAAGGGAGGAGAAGGAACCTCCCATGCCAATGGGGTTCACATTCCAATACACTATCAGTAAGAAATTTTCCAAGTATGAAATTTCCCAATGGTGAAATTTCCAACATTTATAAGTCTAAGAAATATTAAGGTTTACACAATTTTTTTTCTTCCCTTCTAATTTTGGTTGCAGTGCTTTTGGTTATACAAAGACTTTTTAATTTGATGTAATCAAAATTATGTATTTTACATTTTGTGATTATTTTCTAATTCTTTCTTGGTTTTAAAATCTTTCCTTTCCGAAAGTTCTGATATATATACTATTCTGTGTTCACATAATTTACTTATAATTTCCTTCTTTATATTCAAGTCATTCACCCATTCGGAGTTTTTCCTGGTGTAGGGTATGAGGTTTGATCCAAACCTAATCTTTCCCATACTGTTTTCCAATTTTCCTAGATGTTTTTATCAAATAGTGGATTTTTGTTCCAAAAACTGGGATCTTTGGGTTTATCATAGAATGTCTTGCTGAGGTCATTTACACCAAGTCTATTCCACTGATCCTCCTTTCTGTCTCTTAGCCCGTACCATATTGTTTTGATGACCACTGCTTCATAGTATAGTTTGAGATTTGGGACTACAAGGCCACCTTCCTTCGCATTTTTTTTTCATGATTTCCCTGGATTTCTTCGATCTTTTGTTCTTCCAAATGAACTTCGTTATTTTTTTTCTAATTCAGTAAAAAAAGCTTTTTTGGTAGTTCAATGGTTATGGCACTAAATGAGTAAATTAATTTGCATAGGATTGTCATTTTTATTTTGTTAGCTCATCCTACTCATGAACAATAAATGTTTTTCTAATTGTTTAGATCTAGTTTTAATTGTGTGAAGAGTGTTTTGTAGTTGTGTTCATATAGTTCCTGTGTTTGTCTCAAAAGATAGGTTACCACTTATTTTATATGGTCTATGGTGATTTTAAATGGAATTTCTCCTTCTAATTCTTGCTGCTGAGATGTATTGAAAATATATAGAAATGCTGCTGACTTACATAGGTTTATTTTGTATCCTGCAACTTTGTCAAAATTGTTGATTATTTTGGCTAGCTTTTTAGTTGATTCTCTAGAATTTTTTAAATAGACCATCATATTATCTGCAAAGAGTGATAGGTTGGTCTCCTCATTGCCTATTTTTAATACCTTCAATTTCTTTTTCTTCTCTAATTGATACAGCAAGTGATTCTAGTACAATGTTAAATAATAGAGGTGATAATGGGCATCCTGGTTTCATTACTCATCTTATTGGGGAGACTTTGGGTTTATTGCCCTTGCTGATGATGTTTGCTGATGGATTTAGATTTATTATTTTTAGGAAAGGTCCTTCTATTCCTATGCTTTCTAGTGTTTTCAATAGGAATGAGTGTTGTATTTTGTCAAAGGGTTTTGCTGTATCTATTAAAATAATCATGTGATTTTTGTCAGTTTGCTTGTTAATATGCTCAATTATGTGGATGGTTTTCCTAATATTGAGCCATCCTTGCATTCCTGGTATAAATCCCACATGGTCATAATGAATAACCCTCATGATACTTACTGGAGGATTTTTGCTATTATTCTATTTAAGATTTTTGCTTCTACTTTCATTAAGGAGATTAGTCTGTAGTTTTCTTTCTCTGTTTTTGACCTGTCTGACTTTGGAATCAGTAACATATTTGTGTCATAAAAGGAATTTGGTAGAACTCCTTTTCTTATTCTGTCAAATAGTTTGTGTAATATTGGGATTAGCTGTTCTTTGAATGTTTGATAGATTTCATTTGTGAATGCATCTGGACCTATGGATTTTTCCTTAGGGAGTTTTTGATGGCTTGTTCAATTTCTTTTTCTGATATGCCATTGTTTATTGAGTCTATTTCTTCCTTTGTTAGTCTAGGCAATTCATGTTTTTGTAAATATTCATCCATCTCACCTAGATTTCCAAATGTATTGCTATATAATTGGTCATAACAATTTTTAATGATTGACTTAATTTCCTCTTCATTAGATATGAGATCTCTCTTTTCATCTTGGATACTGTCAATTTGGTTTTCTTTTTTCCTTTTTTTAATTAGATTGACCAGTATTTTGTCTATTTTATTAGTTTTTTTTCAAACTACTAGCTTCTAGTCTTATTTATTAAATCAATTATTCTTTGACTTTCAGTTTTATTAATTTCTCATTTGTTTTTTGGAATCTCTAATTTAGTCTTCATCTGAGGATTTTTAATTTGTTCACTTTCTAGTTTTTAATTTGCAAACCCAATTAATTGACCTCTGCCCTCCGTAATTTGTTGATATATGAACTCAAGGATATAAATTTCCCTATTAGTACTACTTTGGCTTAATCCCACGAATTTTGAAAGAATGTCTCATCATTGTCAGTTTTTTCAATTAAATTACTAATTCTTTTTATTATTTGTTCTTTAACCAATTTTGGAGAATCATATCATTTAATTTCCAATTAAATTTTTTATTTGTTTCTCTATGTATTCTTACTAATTGTTATTTTCATTGTATTGTGATCTGAGAAGGTTGCATTTATTATTTCTGCACTTTTGCACATGTTTGCAATGTTTTTTATGCCCTAGTACATGAGCAATCTTTGTGAATGTACCATGTGCTGCTGAAAATAGGTGTATTCCTTTTTGTCCCTATTTATTGTTCTTTACATATCTACTAACTATAATTTTTCTAACATTTCATTCACTTTCCTTACCTCTTTCTTATTTATTTCTTAGTTTGATTTATTTACTTCTGATAGAGTAACTTTCAGGTCTTCCACTAGTATAGTTTTTTCTATCTATTTCATCCTTGATCTCCACTAGTTTCTCCTTTAGAAATTTGGATACTATGCCATTTGGTGCATACATGCTGAGAACTGATATTTCCTCATTGTATATATTACCTTTTATCAGAATGTAATTGACTTCTCTGTCTGTTTTTACTATATTTATTATTATTTTGACTTTGTCATATATCATGATTGTAACTCCTGTCTTCTTTTTCTCAGTTGATGCCCAATGGATTTGGCTCTATCCACTTACTTTTACCCTGTGTGTCTATCTTCCTCATGTGTTTTTCTTGTAGACAGCATATGCCAGGATTTTGGTTTCTAATCCACTCTGGTATTTGCTTGTGCTTTATGGGTGAGTTCATTCTATTGATATTAAGAGTTATGATTACCAGCTGTGTATTTCCCAGCATTTTGATTTCTACTCCTAGGACTACCATCTCTAATTTCAGTATTTCATTCTACACCAGTGTTTTTTTAAATCAGTCCCCATAATTCTCACCCTTATTATACTTCCCTTCATAGCCACCCTCCCTTCTTATTCCCCTCTTTGTTTTTTATGGTATTTTAAAACTACCCCACCACCCTCTCCCTCTCTTGTATTGCTTCCTTCCCCACCAGTTCATTTGTTACCCTTCTACTTCTCTATAGGGCACAAATCAATTCTCTACCCCAGTGGATTTGATTGTTCTTTCCTCTTTGAGTCAATTTCAATGCACATAAGAATTGAATATTTCCTATCTCGAATCTCTTCGCCTTTCCAGTGTATTGGTGTTCTCCCCCACTCTCGCTATTTGCTTCTTTTTGACATATAAATTTACCCCATTTTGTTTCTTTTCCCATTTCTCTTGATATTAACCACTTTTTAAACTCTAGATTTATATTTATATGCATATCTATCTATAAATTTATGCATATGTATATCTATATACATATTTATGTCTTACCATTTTGTCCTATAAAATTTGTCACTGTTCCCTATAAGTAAAATTCTTCTATCTACCAAGCTGATAATAACAATTTTTTTTGAGTTACCAATATCCTCTTTTCTTGTTGGGATAGATATCATTTTAACTTATTGCGTCCCTCAAAAAAGGGTTTTTTAATTTGTTTTTCCCCTTTCTTAATTACCTTTTGATGATTCTCTTGAGTTCTGTGTCTGGGCATCAAATTCCCTGTTCAAGTCTGGTCTTGTCTTTATGAATGCTTGGACTTTTTTTTTTTTTGTTTGTTTGTTTGTTTGGTTGGTTTTTTTAATTAAATGACAGTACTTTCCCCTGCAAGAATATAGTCAGTTTTGCTTGGTAGTTGATTCTTGATTGTAGACCTAGTTCCCTTGCTTTCTGGAATATCATATTCCATATCTTTCTGTCCTTCAGTGTTGATGCAGCCAGATCCTGATTTCTTAGCAGTTTGTAATATTTTTTCCTTGGTATGGTAGTTCTTAAATTTGGCTATAACATTCCAGGGTGTTGTCAGTTGGGGATTCATTTCAGGAGGTGATCTGTGGTTTCTATCAATCTCCACTTTTCCCTCTTGCTCTAGAATATCAGGGCAGTTTTCTTGGATAATTCCCTGTAGTATTGTGGCCAGGCTTTTTCTTTTGTCATGATCTTCTGGTAGACCAATGATTCTTAAGTTGTCTCTCCTGGACCTGTTTTGTAAATCTTATGTTTTGTGGATGAGGTGTTTCATATTTTTCTCAATTTTTTTCATTCTTTTGATTTTGTTTTACAGTTTCCTGCTGCTTAGTGAAGTTGTTTGTTTCACATTGTTGAATTCTAGTTTTTAAAGACTGAATTTTATCCCTGGCTCTTTGGTCAACCACCTTCTTTCATCTTCTTTGCCTCATCTTTCATTTCTTTTGCCTCATTTTTCATATCCTTTGCCTCATTCTCAAGCTGATTAATTTTGGCTTTCAAGACACTATTTTCTACTTTTAATTCAAGTGTCTCTGTTTCCAGATCACTTATCTTGCTTTTTAAGTTCTTTTTCCAGTTGTCTTCAACCTCTCTTAATAGTCTTTTGTATTGTATTTTGAGTTCTTCCAAAGCCTGTGTCCAAATCACTTGAGTCTCTGTGTTTTTTCTTGGTGTTCCTTGATCCTCCCCTTTTTCATTTGTTCTTTGTTAATTGCCTGGATAGAACCTGTCGATTGCAATTTCTTTTTTTCTTTTTCTATTGTTTGCTCATATTTTCCCCTTCTTTCCCAGCTGTAGTTTCCTGTAGTCTTGCTCCTTTCATTATGTGCTTGGTTTGTAGTTTGGGGCTTTTCTGTACTGAGGGGACTTCTTCTCTGCTCTGCTGATTGGTCATGTTATAACTTCCCCTGCTCTCAGCAGAAGTTGAAAAGAAGCTGGGCTTCCCCCCTTGTTATTAAGGTGTGAAATAGAATAATATTCTGAGGGAAACTATTACTTGTTGAAATAGAGAAATGTGACTGAGGGGAAACTATTTCTTCTGCTATGACTACTGTCCTCTGGCTTGTGACTAGAGAGAGCTGCTATAGGAACTTGAAGCTTCTTGGTTGTAATGGAGGTAGAATTGAGAACTACTGAGGGGATGTGTGTACCACACAGGATGCTGGTACACAGGGGACTGCTCTGGGGTTTGCTCTGGGGTTTGCCTACTGATCCCTACTGATGGCTGATGGATCAATCTATTTCCTAACCTCCTTCCTCCCTCACCTTCTCCCTTAACCAACCTCTTCTGGAAGCCGTAGGCTTCCTCCCTGCCCCGCCTGAGTAGACTATAAAATACTCTAGTTTATTTCTCATGTAAGGGGTTTATTGTGATAACAGGATGGGAAACTGAGAGGATGAGGATTTCCCTAAACTATGGGAATAATTTTAGTAAGGTTTGAAGAAGTAGTCCAGTCACAAACTGTGACTCTAAGACAGTTAGGGAGATGGAAGACAACAGCAGTTCTAAATCTTCTTTCTTCTTCTTCAGAAAATCAACCTTGCTTGTTTCCTTTCTCAGTTTCATCCCCAGAGAGAAACAAAGTTCAAAGTCTCTCAGTTTCTCCTGGTCAGCTCAACTCTCATATAGGCCACCAACTCAAAAGCCAAGGTTTTCCTTCTTGTCAACTTCAACTGTCCAAAGCCAAAGAACCCCCAAACCAAGTCAGCCCCCAAGGGTCTTTCAGCCAGTTTCAAACCTCCAGGGAGAGAGAGTGACTCCAAGTTCCCTCCCCCTGTCAGTTCAATCTGCCAACTCCGGGGAAGATTCCGTTTTGGAAACTCCTTCTTTTGATTGACAGGTCTCCATTTTCTTGCATCTTGGATTATAAATTTTCTCTCTCCCCATATCTCTACCACAGGTGTTCTGTAGTAGTTTCAGCCTTCAGTCTTGGAGTTTGATCTGCAAGGATCTCAGAGCAATCTGTGTAGGAGGGGTGTTGGAGTTTGAGCTTCCCTGCCTTCTGAAGCCTTGATAAGACTAAGTCAGGGTGGAGCTGTTCTTTTAGAGCAGGATGTGCCCTGATGCCAAAACCTTGGGAAGGAGGGGGCAATATGGAATGCATCAGCCGAGATTGGGCTGCCTTCTCTAAGCTTCTCCTCTTGCTGGCTCCCCACCACTTGTGTTCAAAGCCCTGAGCCTGGTACGGTTTTGCCTGCAAGATACTCCCTACAGACTAGCACCCTTGCCTGCCCAGAGATTCCAGCCACTGCTGGATGCTCAACACTGTAGGTGGGGGAGGGGTCCTGGGATCTTCCTTCTTCTTTCCCCTTAAACCTCAGTGTTCTCAAATTCAGGCTTTTGGGGGGCGTATCTTTTAAATTGAGTCCAGCAAGAGGCATCCTTAGCTCTGTCCTGTTGTTACATTTGGTTTTCAGTCCCCTAAGAGTATCTTGTTTTTAATCGGTGAGGAAGGGTTTTCAGAGGTCTGAACTTTCACTGCCTTTATGCTGCCATCTTGACTCCTAAATGTTTTTCTTGTAGATAGTATATTGTGGGATTCTGGTGTTTAATCCATTCTGATATCCTTTTCTGTTTTATGAATGAATTCATCCTATTCACATTCAGTTATGATTATTAATTATGTTTTTCCATCCCTCTTATTTTCTCATGTTTACTTTTTCTCCTCTCCTTTTCACCTTTTATTGTTCACAGAAGTTTTATTTTTGACAACTACCTCCCTCAATTTATCCTTCTCTTTGTCCTCTTCCCCACTTCCCTCATTCCTCTTTCTCTCTTATATCCTCATAGGGAGGGGTAGGATTCTATACATAACTGAGTGTCAATGCTATTCCCACTAAGAGCTAATTCCAAAGGAAATAACATTCAGGCATAGCCCACCAGACTCCATCTTCTCTTCCATTCATGTTGTCTCTTTTGCACCTTTTAATAAGACATAGTTTACATCCTTCTATTAATTCTTTTCTCTTCTCCCCATTTGTTCAGCTTTCCCATTCATAGTTTTGTTTTGTTTTTAGATATCATCTCATCTTATTTACCTTCCTTCTTTCTCTGTATACTTTTTATAGCTCTGATCATGATAAAGCTCAAAGGTGTCTTAAGTCCTTCAGGTATCTTGCATACTTTAAGTACCTTAAGTATCCTAGATATTTCACTTATTAACTTCCTATATATGAATACTCTGAATTCAATCTCATAAAAACCCTTAATCTCTCTCTTTAAATTTTTATATTTCTCTTGAGTATGAAAATTGATTTTCACATTCTCATTTCAGCTCCAGGTTTTTGGTTAGGAAAGTCTGAACTTTCTCATTTTCATTAAAATTAACTTTCCCTCCTGAAGTATCATCCTAAGTTTTTCTGGGTATGTAATTCTTAGTTGTAGTCCTAAACCCCTTTCTTTTTGGAATATCATATTCCGTGACATCTAGTTCTTCAATGTAGAGGCTGCTAGCTTATGTGTAATCCTAACCCTGCCTTCATGATATTTATATTGTTACTTGCTGGATACTTGTAGTGGTTTTTCCTTGGCCTTGGAGATCTAGAATTTGGCTATAATACTCCTGTGGTATTTTATGTTTGTGTTTTATCTTTCAGGATGTGATTATAGGATACACTAAATGTTTCTTTCGTCCTCTTATTTGAGGATACAGGGCATTTTTTCCTTATGATTTCTTGTAATACTTTGTCTGGGTATTTCAGTGATTCTTAAATTATCTCTTCTGGATTTTTTTTTTAGATCAGCAAGATATTTTAGATTTTTCTATTTTTTTGAATTTTTAAAATTTTATCTTTGTGTTTTCTTATGTCTTATGGTTTCATAAGTTTCTGTTTGTTGAAAACTAATTTTAGCGAGTTATTTTCTTCCTCCAGGTATTGTGTTTTCTTTTTCCATTTCTCCAATCATACTCTTTAAAGAATTGTTTTACTCAGATTTTTTTTGTTTTGTTTTGTTTGACTCCATTTCCATTTGGTCCATTCTATTCTTAAAGAGTATTATTTTCTTCAATATATTTTTTGCCTCCCTTTCCTTTTGGACTATTCTAGCTTTTGGCAAGGTGATTTCTTCAGAGATTTTCTTTTCAATTGTTGAGTCTTTCTGTCAGTTCTTTTACATCTTTAATGTCCTTTTAAGTTCTTTCAGGGGTTCTTTTTAGAGCTGACATCCTTTCATACTTTCCTTTTAGACTTCAAATGTTTCTTTGTTTGGCTTTATGGTTCTTTTCTGAGTTCTAATTTTGGTCTGTCATGTCACTGAAGTCACTTTCTAAGATCAGTTATTTTTGTTTTGTTTTGGTTTTGTTTTTTATCATTTTTATTCTTACCTTTTCCCATTATCTTTTTTCATTTTTTGTGATTCTTTTCTACTCTTGGGGTAGAGTGTGAACTGCTCTAAGGTTGCAGAGTACTCTTCTCTGGTATTAGGTTTGGCAGCCTTTTTCTTCCACAGTGAGTTCGTTTAGAGGGTGGCCCTGTTAGAGTGTTTTGGGGAGAAGTGCAGCTATTTGTCCAACTACATTCAGTTTCCTGTATAAACAGTTCTCTGTTGTTTCATATATTGGGAAGGTCCCGCCTCTACTGCTTTCCTGCCCCTACCAAGTGGTTTGGGGTGTATAGGTGCCCTGCTCTGTGCTCTGTTGACTCTGTCACTGTCCTGTTTGTCTTTCTCCCCCTTTGCTTTCTTGTTCCCTCATGTAATCTGCTGTCATGTAGAGTACGTTTCCTTCTGTCTCTGCCTTTGTTACTCTTGTGGTGGGGTTAGGCTGAGATGGTACATTTCTCTGGGCTCTGTTGTCTCAGGCACTCTGCTGCCTTGTGGGTATAAGTAGATTCGGGAAATTCATAGGTTTTTGACTCTGATCCCTTGCTGCCTCGGGTGCTTTCCTGCCACATGGGAATTTGTAGGGTTTTTTACCTTCTTTGATTTCACTACAAATATCAAGTGGCTTAGACTAGTCCACTTCCCTACACTGCCCTCTCTATGTTTTATAGCTGTGTCATCTGTCTTGAACTGGGCTTCTTCTTGTTCCACATCTACATTTACTTTGGTACAATTAAAGGTTGATGGGCTTCTCTGATTTATATTAGTTTCCACAGATGCTATGCTACCTGTGTCACTCTTTCTTTCTACCCCAGTGAGTTAAGTTACCTCTGCTTTCCTTTTTTGTGACGTGAGTGATTTTAGTGTGTGTGTGTGTGTGTGTGTGTGTGTGTGTGTGTGTGTGTGTACATACATGTAGAGAGATCAAGGGAATAAAGTGTTTTTAACTCCACAGTCTTAGCTCCCAATATTCGGAAGATAAACTCTAATGATCTCAATTTATTTTTGTATATTAAATGATATATTCCATAGCAGAGAAGGTGCAAAGAAAATACAGGATACTTGAAAAAGAAAGAAAAAATAACTTTAAAATTTCCTGTGTTGGCATAGATAATTAATTAGGTAAGAATAAAAAGTTTGTCATTGTTCAGGGAGGTCGTAGTTTTGGTTGGAAAATATGAATTTATATGATATCCAAGCACCACAGTTGTGATTTCCTTCAGTTTTGTTAAAAATTTCCTTAATAGGAGTGGGAGAATTATCAAGTTTGGGTGATCCAGGGCCAAGGTTTAGCAAGAGAAAAGAAGACATTAGGCAAGAAAATTAACCATGAAGGACTCCTATTTCAGTGAGTACTTAGAGATGGAAAGACTAAGAAAAGACATCCATGATAAAGCATAATTTATTTATTGTGAAGTGGGAGTCCTTTAGAATATAGTAAAAGAGAAGTGTCATAAGAACAGTAGTAATATAATAGAGGGCTTTAACTTAGATAAAGGTTAAAACTACTTTGATCACAATGTAGCAAATAAAAGAAATGTAAGAATAGGAAAAAATGTAATAAAATGATTGAAGGCTTTGATTTGCCATTGAAGAAATCTGAATTTTATTAACTTGGTTATTGAGTTATTGGAGGTTTTTGAAAAGGAGGTCTATGTGTTTTGAAATTACTGTCAAACCCATCAGACTAGCTGAATATGAAAGAAGGAAAATGATAAATGTTGAGGTGCATGTGGAAAAATTGGGCCACATATATTACTGCTAGTTATAAAATATTACAACCATCCTGTAGAGCAATCTAGAATAAATCTGAAAGTTTTGACTTAGCATTATGAGTTCTGTATCACAAAGACATTAAAGATAGGGAAAATAATCAATTTCTACAAAAATATTTATAGCAATTCTTTTTGTGGTGGTAAAGACCTGGAAAATTAAGGCATTTCTATCATCTTGGGAATGCCTGAACAAGTTGTGGTATATGATTTTAATGGAAAACTCTTGTGTCATAAGAAATGACAAAGAAAATTATCAGAAAAAACCCTGAAAAATGTAAATGAAATAATGAAAAATGAAAGGAATAGAAAGAGGAGAACATTATACACAGTAAAAGAGATAATGAATGATGATCACTTGTGAATGTGAACTATTATCAAATCTCAGATTTGGAGAAAAGAACTGAATATTTGATAAAAAAAAAAGTGGGAAAAATAGGAAAACAGTAGGGCAAAATTAGGTATAAATCTGTACCTTTCATCCTATATCAAGATAATGTCAAAATAGTTATATTATTTAGACATAAAGGATGATATTATAAGTAAATTAGGGAAACATACACTAGTTTATTTGTTAGGTCTATTGAGAAATGAAGAATTTTTGACCAAACCAGAGACAGGGATCATTACAAAATATAAAATGAATAATTTTGACTATATTAAATTAAAAAGGGATTATACACACAGAACAAATGTAACCAAGATTTGTGGCATTTAAAAGAGTGGATGCCATAAACTGTAATAATTAAAATGGTTGAGGTTGTAAACTGTAGTGAGTAAAATAGTGGAAGATATAAATTATATTAGATATAAGAGTGGGTGAGTAAATGTGTGACCACAGAAAATATGTTTCACTACAGTGTCTTGGTTTTAAATCAAATATAAGATGGCCACCAGGGAAATATTCCCAATTATGAATATACCCAAGTCATCTGGATTTTATAGAGATTTTAATTAATAATACAATGAGGAATTAAAGAAAGAGAGAAGGAGAGAGAAAAGGAATTAATGAGAAAAGAATAGGTCGGCCCAGGGCAGGCCTGGCCAAAGTGTTAAGAGAGAAACCAGTCAGTCCTTAATCACTCACCATAAGATTTGTCCAAGCAAGGGACTCAGAGGGACAGAGTCTCCCCAGAGGGAGTTCCAGCCAGAGTCAGCCTCCCTTGAGAGACCTCCTTAGAGATTTCCTCCAAGAGATTCTTTCTCAAGAGACCCTTCTTAGAGCCTGTCTCTCAAGAGCTCCTTCTCAAGCGATTCCTTTTTCTTATGTAGGGAGTTTTCTCCTATGTCACCTCCCCTAAGTTCTTCCATCTACCAATCACAGTAGACATTTTCCAAAGGACAGCCCATTCTGAATTCACAGCTGAGTCGACTAATCCCTTTAGTAAGTTTGAACCAGAAAAAACACAGCTGAGTCGACTAATCCTTTTAGTAAGTTTGAACCAGAAAAAACTTCTGAATAAGTTTTCACCTCTTTGCTCCTTGTAAATTCACAAGTTGCCTGACCTTTATAGGTACTTAGCACCCTATTGTATTAATTCTAAAAATAGGCATGACTTAAGTATGGGTGTAAGTATTTCTCATTGTTCAGCAAGGAGTTTTCTCCCCTAAAGCAGTCCTAAGGTCTTCCCATTTCTGATCTAAGTAGAGTTCTTACTGTCCAAATGGGGACTGTTCCCTGGAGGGAATTGTTCCAATGGAGAATTCCCCAATGGGGAAATTTTTAACATTCACAAGTCTGAGAAATTTCAAGATTCACAGATTAGAAGGGAAACAACAAGTTGGGGGAAAAGGTTATAACAAATTTATCTGATAGAGGTCTTTTTTCTCAAATATATAAACAAGTAAGTCAAATTTATAATACTACAAATCATCCTCCAATTGACAAATGGTCAAAGGACATGAATAAGTAATTTTCAAGTGAAGAAATCAAAGCTGTCAATAATCATATCAAAATATTCTAAGTTCCTCTTGATTAGACAAATGCAAAGTAAACCAATTCTAGGGTACCACCTTATACCAATCAGAGGTTCCCTATATGAAAGTAAAGAAAGTGATAAATATTGTAGGGGATGTTGCAGAATTGGGATATTAATGCCTTGATGGCAGAGCTGTGAACTGATCCAACCATTCAGGTAAGTAACTTGGAAGGATATCCCAAGGTTTATAAAACAATACATACCTTTTGATCCAATAATACCAATACAAGATCTATATCTCAAAGAGATCCGAAAAAGGGGAAAGGACCTATTTGAACAGGAATATAATAGCTGCTTGTTTTGTGGTAGCAAAGTTTAAGAAATTGAAATGATTTCCATCAATTGGGGAATGACTGAACAAATTATGGTATATGATCATGATGGGATACTATTGTGCAGTAAGAAATGATGAGCAGGATGATTTCGGAAAAAAAAAAAAAACCTGGGAAGACTTACATGAAGTGATGCAGAATGAAGCAAGCGGAACAAGGAGAATATTGTATAAAGTAAGAGTAATATTGTGGAATGATCAGCTGTGTTAGACTGCTACTCTTAGCACACAATGATCCAGGACAATTCTGAGGTACTTATTGCAAAGAATGCCATCTGCCAACAGAGAAAGAAGTGTCGAAGTCAGAATGCAGATAAAAGCATACAAGTTTTTACTTATTTGGGCTTTTGTTTTGAAGTTTTGGTTTTACATGATTTTTCACTTATAAAATGAAATAAAAAACATGGAAATATGGAAATATGTTTTGTATGATTATACATATATAAACCAGACTGTCTTGCTTACCAGCTTTAGAGTGGGGAGAAAAGGAGGAAGGGAAACTATTTGGGCCACATAACTTTAGAAGACATATGTATAAATTTGTTATTACATGTAATTGATCAAATAAACAGAGAGATAGATTGACAGACAGACAGGCAGGCAGGCAGGCAGGCAGACAGACAGACAGACAGACAGACAGACAGACAGATAGATAGATAGATAGATAGATAGATAGATAGATAGATAGATAGATAAGCTATGAAGGAAGAGTAACTCGTGTAAGTCTTCACTCCCTCTCTCTAAGTTCCTCATTTTGTTTTAAAAACCTGTTAATATCAATGGTCACTGTCTCATGTTTTGAACTGGGACAAAACTTGCAGACTTCTGGCCCTATGATTTCTCTGTCACAATAAAGCCAGATATTTACCCAGAAATGTCTACAAACATCTCATTTTTACACATTATATGGAAAAAAAAACCAAAATATTTATTATAATAAAAAATGAACATACTCTTTAAATCTGTATTCTTGAAAAAAATAATCTTTCTCCCTTATGGAATCTCCAGGTTCTTCCTCTGGTTTTTATTTATATGATCATACACTGCTAATTTTCTTTTATATCTCAATTATTATAGCCCTTGTCCTGAGCCTCATTTTTTTTTGCAGCTTAGGCCACTCATAACCAATGGGTGACCTATAATTCCAGATCTTATGTGTAATAAGAGAATTAATAAGTTAATTTTAATGCTAAGATGAATGTGGATTCTCTATCTAATGACCTAGTTTTGTATCTGTCTTCTCTATTACAATATTACTTGTGGCCATGAAATGTAGAATACTTTATGATTGAGCCAACAATCTTCATGTTACTAACTATTAAAGTCAATGACTTGTTTGATTTCTGGCAAGTTTTTGTCATTTCCTTAAATATAAGTAATGTTTTGTGTTAGTTTCTTCCTAGGGTCTAGGAAAGTGTTTAGAAGTAATGTCTGGCACAAATAAAACTTAATGCTGAAGTGAAAGACAAGCCCTTAAGCTCCATTTTCCTGTAGTGTCTGTCTTTCCCTGGAGAGTAGGCCACATGATTGAGCCCATAACCATATATATATATATATATATATATATATATATATATATATATATATATATATATATATATATAAGGGAAATATGAGTAATAAGTTCATGTGGAAATTTAGTGATGAGAAACTATACAATGTGAATCTTACAACAGGGGTAACCCTTACATTTTTAAGACAACAAAAAAACTTCCGTAACTCCCTAAAAAGAAATAAAGATTTTATAGGTTTTTAAAAGTGGGCTGTGTTCCCTTGGTCAGCCCACTATTTCCTGTAAATATTCCATTTTTCCTAATGTAGCACCTTTTATATAGAGCTTGAACAACTTTGAGAGTGATTTTGCAAGACTAAGTTTCTCATAGAGCAGTTTTGGGGAAAACTTTAGCACTAAAAGAATTATTACTATATGCCTTATTATCATACACAAACATAAAATATAACCTTGGGCTAACACTGAACATAATTGGGTTAGTGTTACAAAAAGAAAGATGGAATAATACTAAGGATAAGAAGTCACCATTTTAAATTAAGAGAAGAAAAAATAGAATATAGTTTGAAAGCATAAATATATTTAAAACTGATAAATTGTTAATATTATTTTCAGCTATGGATTCTCTGGACACATCATCCAATGGCAATATAAGTTCAAAAAAGAAACTCATTGAAAAATATTGAAGGAGGTAGAGTCAAGATGGCCTCTTAGAACTGTGGTGGTTTCTGTTGCTGGGGGTTTTGTTCCCTGAGACCCTAGGCCTAGTTGATGAGAAGATCGAAGCCTGGAGGGCAAAACAACTTGTCGAAGGTCACATAGCAAAGAAGAATGAAGGCTCACTGTCTGAAAATCACAGACACACTGAAAATGAAGTATCTCTTGGTCCAGAGGATGTCTATTTAAGTAATGAACAACATGATCTTGGACAGACAGAACTGTACAACACTGGTGAAGCAGTTTATGCAGCCCTGGGAAATGAAGTGAATGGTGATCATTTAATGTCTGTGTTTCCAGAAGAGACAAAAGATAGGCAAATTTCAGATCTCAATGCTGGCAGTTGTGATGCTGGAGTTGAAGGCTCTAAATGCAATATCTAAGAGAGTCTTTTTTCTCTAACTACATCTGGAACAAATATTCCTGATAAGGGAGAAGAATATAATTTGGTTCTTGAAGCTGTGCCCACAAGCCTATCATCTAAAGAAGACTCTAATAGTACAGACAATGTAAAGACTCCAAAGGTGAATTGTGAGGAGAGAAATGTTTCTGGCTTAGAAAGTTTCACTTTACAAATTCTAAATGTTTCACAGGACCTGATGGAATTTTTAAACCCAAACAGTAGTGATTGTACATTAGTCTTATTTTATACTCCTTGGTGTCGCTTCTCTGCCAGTCTGGCCCCACATTTTAATTCTTTACCACGAGCATTTCCATCTCTTCATTTTTTGGCATTGGATGCTTCTCAGCACAGCAGTCTGTCTACCCGGGTTGGTACTGTGGCTGTTCCCAACATCTTGCTATTTCAAGGAGCTAAACCAATGGCGAGATTTAATCATACAGATTGGACTCTGGAAACTCTAAAAGCCTTCATTTTTAATCAGATAGGGATAGAAGCCAGAAATGATGTGGTAGTGACTGAAGATGACCAAATAGGCCCTCTTCCCAGCACCTTGGTGAAAAGTGTGGATTGGTTGCTTGTATTTTCTTTATTCTTTTTAATTAGTTTTATTATGTATGCTACTGTTCGGACTGAAAGTATTCAATTGCTCATTCCAGGACAAGAACATGAACATCCTGAGTAATAATAGACTGGAAGATGAAATTGGAAAGATTAATTTCAATCTTTGTCTTCAGAAACCTGTATTGTTTTCCACAGAGATATATTATATTTTAACTTAGGTTAAAATAATTTTGCATTTGAGCTACTGAATATGCAGAAAAAATCATACACTAGTGTTATATACTAGTGTTTCAATAAATATGAGAGATTCAGAAAATTTATTATTATTATTATTTTCAGTGTTTGCACTTAACATTTCAAAGAACTGTTTTAAAATGTGAAAAATGCATGTATACAGATTCAAATGAGTACAGTGTTTGATAAATACAAAGATTCCAGCTATTGGGGCAAGAACTCACTACTTGGCAAAAATATTGGGAAAACTGGAAAATTGTCTGGCAGAAGTGAGTCATAGACTGATATATCATACTGTATCAAAGTAAGCTCAAAATGGTCATGATATAGATATATCAGAAGTGGATTATGGAAGAAATTACCTGTCAGATCTGCGTATAGGGGAAGATTTTATGACCAAAGAAGAGGTAGAGGGTTTCAAAGAACTCATAGGAGATAAAATGCATAATTTTGATTACATAAAATTAAAAAGATTTTGCACAAACAAAACAAATGTTGTAAAAATTAGAAGCAAAGCATCTTGGTAGCAAGTTTCTCTCATAAAGATCTCATTTCTAAAATATGTAAGGAACTGAGCCAAATTTGTTAGAATTAAAGCCATTTCCCATTGACAAATTATTAAAGTATATAAATAGGCAATGTTCAGAGGGAAGAAATCCAAGTTATCAGTAACCATATGAAAAAAAACTCATTAATAGAGAAATGCAAATTAAAACAGTTCTGATGTTACCATTTCATCCGATCAGACTGGCTTAGGTGATAGAACAGGAAAATTACAAATGTTGGAGGGGATGTGGGAAAACAGACACTAGTATACTGCTGGTGGAGCTGCAAATTAATCCAACCATTCAATTTTTTTTAAACCCTTACCTTCTTTCTGTCTTAGAATAAATACTGTGTATTGGCTCCAGGGCAGAAGAGTGGTAAGCGCTAGGCAATGGGGGTTATGTGACTTACCCAGGGACACAGCTAGGAAATGTCTGAGGCCAGATTTGAATCTAGGACCTCCTGTCTCCAGGCCTGACTCTCAATCTACTGTACCACCCAGCTGGCCTCCCCACCCCCCCCAACTATTCTTGAAAATAATTTGGAACGATTTCTCAAAGCTCTCAAACACCAAATAGATCAAAGAAAAAGGAAAAGGATCCAAATGTTTAGAGTAGCTCCCTTTGTGGTGACAAGGATTTGGAAACTCAGGGATGCCCATCAATTGGAGAATGGCTAAACATATTATGGTATATGAATATGATGGAGTACTATTATACTGTAAAAAAATGAAAGGGTTGAGAGGGGGTGGTTTAAAAACAACCCCGAGATTTGTTTAAACTGGTACAAAGGTTAAGTGAGCAGATCCAAGAGAACAATTTATACAGTAATAGCAATATAGTAAAAATAAAAACCTTTGAAAGACTTAGCAACACTGACAATGGCCAATCATACAATGCCATAGAATTCATGATAAAACATGCTATCTGCCTCCAAATAGACAAGTGATTGACTCAAGAGTACAAAATTGAAGCAAACTTTTTTTTTTAATATAACTAATGTGGAAATTTGTTTTGCATGATTACATGACTAAATATTTGTAATGGATTTTATTTTTCTTCTCAATATATAGGGAAGGGGGAAGGAAGGAAGGAGGGAGAAAATTCAGAACTGAAAATAAAGGTGAATTGAAAAAAAATGTAAACAAATGAATTAATGAAAAAATTCCCAATGTCTGTCTCTTTTTAAACCCTTACCCTCTTTTCTTAAAAGCAATACTTGGTATTGTTTCTAAGGCAGAAGAGTGGTAAGGGCTAAACATTTGAGGTTAAGTGACTTGCCCAGAATCACACAGCTGGGAAGTGTCTGAAGTTAAATTTGAACTGAGGGCCTCCAATCTCCAGCCCTGGTTTTTCCTACTAAGCCACCCAGCTAGCTACTCTGACAATGTATTTTAGTGGTAAAAATTCTATGGCATGGTTTAAGAAAATTTATGATTCTAAGAATTTAGATTTTCTGTCCTTTTAATTTCTCTTTTAAAACAATTTCAAAGTCCACAATTGGAGAGCTGTTTTTTTTTTTTTAATGATGGAATTTACCAGGGTTGGAAACCTAATTGTAATTTCTCAAGTAGCATTGTATTGTTTCATGTCTTTCTTTCTGGAACAATAAAGAGTTAATTATGTAAAAAAAAAAGTTGGCCTCTTAGATGCAGAAAAAGTTGAGTCCTCTTTGAAAACCCTTCCACACCTATAAAAAATAAAGTGTTTCGAGGGGGACAGAAAACCAGATCTAACAACAGGACAAAGCCAGGGGCCCTTCCTAATCAATTCAACTTAAATGGTACTCGGGAAAGTTGAAATCTTGGGTTTAGGAAAAAGAAAGAAGGAAGGTCCCAGGGCCCTTCTCCCACCTACTGTTCTGAGACTAGAGTGGTCAAGGAGATTTTGGCAAGAGGACTTCAGCCCAGAGGAAGTGCCTTGCTACCACAGCTACTTGAGGCTTAGGGCTCTGACCACAGCTGGCAGGAAGGAAGCTGGAGGAGAGGGCCAGAGAGAAGGGAAGCCTGACCATAGCCTTTAGTCACCACTCTCCATCTTGAGCCTCTGCCTCTGGAGGTTTTGGACTCAGGGCACATTCAACTCTGCAGATCAGCTACTCCCAGCTTTATCCAGTTTATCAACAGTGTAATTAAGAAGCCTTCAGAGGACAGGGAAGCTCAATCTCCAATACCCTCCCTTCACCTACTGCAGTGATACCAAAAGTAAGAATCTGACTGCCTGGGATCCCAGAGCAAAGGCTACAACCTCAACAGAATACCTTAGTGCCATGCTGGGAAGCTCAGGGCTCAAACTGGGCATCCTGCAGGGAGGCAACTGGCAGAAAGGAGTAGAGAGGAGGATGAGGGTAGCTACATTCAGCTTCCAATATTTATCTCCACCTTTAGCTTCTGCAGGTAGCTGGAGAAGATCTGGCCTCAAGGCTCATTAATAAAATAGGTCAGATCCATCAGCCAAATACAATTCAGCAGAGCAGAGAAGAAACCCATTCTCAGGAAAGAAAAGCCCAAACCCACAAATATAGCAAATATATAGAGGAACAAGAACACAGCCTCCACACCTTCACCTTCACCATCAGCTTTTGCAGGTAGCTGGGAAAGATCTGGCCTCAAGGTTCATTATACTCCATCAGTCAAATCTAGTCAATCAGCAGAGCGGAGAAGAGGCCCCTTCAGGACAGAATAGCCCAAACTCACAAATTCAGAAAATAAACAGAGGAATAAGATTACAGCTAATGGGATGGGGGAGAGAAGGAAAAAAATATGAGTATACAAGTGAAAAATAAAAAAAATAAATTACAATCAACAGCTTTATCCAGGTAATGAACAAAGAACAAATGGAACATAGGATGACCCAGGAAAGCCAAGCAAAAACTCAGGAACTCTAGAGAATTGGACATGGGCTTTAGAAGTACTCAAAACAAAATTAAGAAAAAATTAAGAGAGACTGAAGAAAATTGGGAAAGAACTTAAAAAGCAAAATAGGTCATCTGGAAATATAGGCACATGAACTAAAACAACAAAATGGTGTCGAAAAAGACAGAATTGATAAGCTTGAAAATAAGGCAAATAAAGTGAAAGATGACCTACAAGGAAAAGCAGACCAAAAGGAAAGAGATTACCAGAAAGCCAGGGATGAAATTTAGTTTTTAAAAATTAGAATCCATCAACTAGAAACAAATAAATTCACAAGGCAGCAAGAGTCTAGAAAACAAAATCAAATTAATGAAAAATTGAGGAAAATATGAAACACTTCATTGCTAAAACAAAACACTTGGAGAATAGATCCAGAAGAGAAAATTTAAGAATTATTGGATTACTAGAAACTCATGACAAGACAAAAAGTCTGGGCATTATTCTACAAGAAAACTTTCCTGATAATCTTGAACAAGAGGGTAAAGGGGAGATTGAAAGAATCCACAGATCATTTCCTATATTTAATTCCCAACTGACAACTCCCAGGAACATTATAGTCAAGTTCAAGAACTACTAGATCAATGAAAAGATGCTACAATCTGTTAAAAAGAAACCACTCAGATACCATGGAAGCAGAGTTAGAATGACATAGGATCTGGCTGCATCCATACTAAAGGACTAGAAGGTATGAACTATGATATTCTGGAAAGCAAGGGAACTTCGTCTATAACCAAGAATCAACTATCTAGCAAAATTGACTATATTGTTGCAGTGGAAAGTATGGTCATTCAATAAAATAGAAGACAGCCAAGCATTTATGAAAAAAAGACCTAACTTAATCAGAAAATTTGATGCCCAAACAGAACTCAAGAGAATCACCAAAAGGTAATTATGAAAGGGAAAAAAGGGACCCAATGAGTTAAAATGATTTTTGTTCCTATAATAAAAGATGAAAAATGGTTATTATCATCAGGGTAGCTAGAAGACATATACTTAGAGGAACAGTGAAGAACTGAATAAAGTGAAATATCAAAAACAATATAAAATACTAGATGTAAAAAGAGGATAATAATAAGAGAAATGGGGAAAGAGATAAAATGGGATGAATTTATATTTCATTGTGAAGCTCTTGGGGGAAGGGAGGGAAAGATCAATACAATGGAAGGATGAAAGAGGCTATAGCAGGTAATACTTAAATTTTACACTCATTGAAATTGACTCAGAGAGGGAAGAAGAATCAGATCCATTGGGGCAGAGAATTGTATTGTGCTCTATAAAGAAGTAGAAGGTTAATAAATGGGCTGATGAGGAGGGAAGCAATACAAGGAAGGGAGAGTTTGGAGAGTCATTAAACATATACTATTGTAAGAATAAGGGGAGGTGTTGGAAGGGGAGTAACATTAGAAAGGGGAAAGGAAGAGACTGACTAAAAGTGAAAAGTTAGAGGGGAGAGTAAGAGGAATAAGAGAAAAGGCAGAATCAAAGGAGGAAGTTAAAACATAGGGGAATACACAGACTAATCATAACTGTGTATGTGAATGATATGAACTAACCAGTAAAAAGGAAGCTGATAGTAGAATGAATTAAAAACCATAATCCTATCATATGTTGTCTAAAAGAAAAACACTTGAGAGAGGTAGACATACACAGGGAAAAGGGAAAAGGGTGGAGAAAGATTTACTAGGCTGCAACTGAAACAAGTAGGGAGTGGCAATCATGATCTCAGACAAAGCTAAAGCAAAAAAGATCTGATTAAAAGAGATAAGGAAGTTAATTACATCTTAATGAAAGGCACTACAAATAAAGAAGAAATATCAATACTCAACATATATGCACCAAACATTATAGCATTAAGATATTTAAAGGAGAAACTAAAGGGGCTTAAGGAGGAAATAGATAGCAAATCCATACTAGTGGGGAACTTAACCTTCCTCTATCAGACCTAGATAAATTGAACCAAAAAATAAAAAAATAAAGAAACAAGGGAAGTGAATGAAATGTTAGCAAAATTAGAACTAAGTATCTGGAGGGAAAAATAGGGATAAAAAAGGAATTTACCTTCTTTTCAGTATAACATGGCACATATATAAAGATTGACCATGTTCTAGGGCATAAAACATTGGAAACAAATGCAGGAAAGCATAAATAATAAATATAATTATTTCATAACATAATGCAATAAATATTATAATCAATAAATGCTTGAGGAAGGGCAGATTTAAAATTAATTGATAACTAAATGATATAATTCTTCAAAACTGTTTGGTCAAAGAACAAATCAAAGAATCAATTACTGATTTTATTTAAGAGAATGACAATGAGGAAACAATTTATCAAAATCTATGTGATGTAGCTAAAACAGTACTAATGGGAAAATTTATATCCCTGAGTACATATATCAATAAGTCAGAGAAGGAAGAGGTAAATGAATTGGGCATGCAACTAAAATAAACTATAAAAAGAATAAATTATAATGCCCAGATTAAAATTAAATTGGAAAGCATGAAAATCAAAGGAGAAATTAATAAAATTGAAGGTAAAAGAATTATTGAATAAATAAGACTAGGACCTGGTACTTTGAAAAAATAAAATAAATAAAGTACTGGTTAATCTAATAAAACAAAAGAAAGAAGAAAATCAAAATAACAGTATCAAAGATGAAAAGGGCAACCTCAACTTTAATGAAGAGGAAATTAAGGTAATTATTAAGAACTAGTTTGCCCAATTATATTACAATAAATATGACAGTCTAGGTGAAATGTGTGAATATCTATAAAAATATAAATTGCCTAGATTAACAGAATAGGAAAGAGAATACTTAAACAATCCCACCTCAGAAAAATAAATTGAACAAGCCATGAAGGAACTCCCTAAGAAAAAAATCTCCAGGGCCAGATGGATTCATAAGTGAATTCTATTAAACATTTAAAGATCAACTGATCTGAATATTATATAAACCATTTGACAAAATAAGCAAAGAAGGAGTTATTCAAATTTCTTTTATGACACTAATATGGCACTGATTCCAAATCCAGGCAGTCCAAAAACAGAGAAGGAAAACTATAGGTCATTCTTCCTAATGAATGTAGATGCAAAAATCTTAGAAAAAAATATTAGTAAAACGAGTCCAGCAAGGTACCACAAGGATTATTTACTATTATCATGTGAGATTTATACCAGGAATGGAAGGATGGTTAGTAAAACCATTCACATAATTGACCATATCAACAACCAAACCAATAGGAATCACATGATTATCTTGAAGAGTGGATAAGAAGCCTTTGACAAAATACTGCACCCATTCCTATTGAAAACAAGAAAGAATAGGAATATATGGGTCTATCCTCAAAATAATAAACAGTATATACTTAAAACCATCAGGAAGCATCATATGCAATGCAGATAAATTAGAAACCTTCCCAATAAGACCAGGAGTGAAGCAAGGATGCCCATGATCACCTCTATTATTTAACATTCTACTAGAAATGCTAGCTGTAGCAATTAGAGAAGGAAAAAACACCAAAGGAATTAAAGTATACAATAATGACACAAAACTATCATTCATTGCAGATGACATGCTGGTATCCTAGAATCCTAAAGAATCAACTAAAAAGCTAGTGGAAATAATCAACAACTTTAGCAAAGTTGCAGGATACAAGATAAACCCACATACATCTTTAGCATTTTTATATATTTGCAACACAACTCAGCTGCAAGAGTTAGAAAGAGAAATTCCATTTAAAATCACTCTAGACAATATGAATTATATAGAAATCTGTTTGCTGAGACAAACACAAGTATTATATGAACACAACAACAAAACACTTTCCGCACTATTAATATTAGATCTAAGGGGCATCTGGGTACCTCAGTGGATTGAGAGCCAGGCCTAGAGAAGGGAGGTCCTAGGTTCAAATCTGGCCTTAGACACTTCCCAGCTGTGTGACCGTGGGCAAGACACTTGACGCCCATTGCCTAGCCCTTACCACTCTTCCTTGGAGCCAATACATAGTATTGACTCCAAGACGGAAGGTAAGGGTTCATAAAAAAAATAAAATAAAATAAAAAAACTAGGTCTAAATAATTAGAAAAACATTTATTGCTCATGGGTAGGATGATCTAATATAATAAAAATTGAAATCCTTCCCAAATTAATTTACTTAATCAGTGCTATACATATTAAACTACCAAGAACATTTTTATTGAATTAGAAAAATATATAACAAAGTTCACTTGAAAGAACAAAAGATCAAGAATATCAAGGAAAATAATGAAAAAATGTGAAGGATGGGTGCCTAGAAGTACCAGATCTTAAAATGTAGTTAAAGTCCTTTAAATTAGGTTTAGATCAACATCTTACACCTTATCTCAAGATAAATTCAAAATGGATGAATGGCTTAAATGTAGAGTGAAATCGTAAATAAATTAGGTAAACATAGAATAGTATACCTGTCAGATCTGTGGAAAAAGAAGATATTTAAGACCAATCAAGAGATAGAGAACATTACAAAATGTAAAACAAATGGACTTTGATTATATCAAATTAGAAATGTTTTGTACAAACAAATCCAATACAACCAAAATTAGAAGGAAAGCTACAAATTAGGAGATCAAATTTTTAATAACAAAACTCTCTGACAAAAGTGCAATTTTTCAAATGTATGAGGAGCTAAATCAATTGCATGAAAAAATAAGCCATTTCCCAATTGATAAATGGACAAAAAACACGAATAGGCAATTTTCAGATAAAGAAATCGAAACTATCAATAAGCATATGAAAAAGTGTTCTAAATCTCTCATGATTAGAGATATGCAAATAAAAACAACTCTGAGGTAACTTACACCTAACAGATTGTCCAACGTGTCAATAAAGCAGTTTAACCAATTTTGATTGTTTACAATGTTAGCTTCATTGATCATAATTTTTTGACCCACTTAAACTATTCTTCTATTTGTGTTTCACACTTGATAGTGTGTCTTCTATCTTTGCACTGACTGTTCCTCATTTCTGAAATCCATGCCCTACTTACTTTTGTCCCATAATGGCCTTTCTTCTTTTAAGATACTACCTTCTAGATAAAGCTTTTCATGATATGGCACCTAATTGTCTTCATCCTTAGCTATTTTTATTTAACTTCATTGCATATATTTACATTTTTAAAGTTTATACTTGCATATTACACATGTCTATATTTATTTATTTATGGATGGATTGACATATAAATAATTAGAAAAGTGTCTGTGGATTTGTTAATTTATCTGTTTTACTGTCAGTCTTTCTACCTCTTTCCACCTCTCTTTATATATATATATATATATATATATATATATATATATATATATATATATATATATATATATATATGTATGTATGTGTGTGTGTGTGTGTGTGTGTACTCAAGAAGATCATAAATCCTTTAGTGTTAGGAACGTTTTTTGCATTCACTGTAAAATCTGCCAAAGGATGTCTTATCATAAATATTTCATTAACATTTTCAAGTAAAGTATATCATGTTAAAGATATTGGGGTGGATATATACAAAGAATATATTGAAATTATGTTGACCTTTGAACGAATCCTTTTTTTAAAAGAAAATTCTGATCATTAATTTTTTTGTTATTTTTCCCTTTTCCCTAAGACCTGAAGGCAACAAATGAAAATAAAAATAAATATAACTCAATCTTAGCAAATTTGAGGTCTTAGGTTCCAATTAATTGAAATGTTAGCATGCAAAGAAATACTATATTTACTATATACCCCAAACTGTTTTCTCTTAAAGGTATAGTCCCAACTTTTTATTGTTTACATGTGTAATGCCAACTTAGTTCTCCGAGATGACAATTTTTGATTGATTTTTATTTATGTTGGTTTCTTGGGTTTCTGAGTCAGTGTTTCTACATAATCTGCAGGAAGTACTTTCATTTTGAGATGTCTCATGAACTGTTTCTTTTGAGGGAAGATTCAGAAATGCAAATATTTTTAGAAAATGCTATGTCAGTGCATTTAAACTGCCCAAATGAACTGTCAGAATTAATGTACCTTTGAAAGGAGGTTAACTTATTCCCAGAGAATTGAGTTTATCATTCAATTTAAAACCAGTGATAAAAATACAGGGTTAAATATCTGTTTATGAAGTTGTTCATCTGCTGTCCCCTTCTGTTTATGTCATCTGAAGTGTTACACTTTTATTATATGAAAGACATAAAATGCAACTAAAAGTGCTCAGGAAGTCAATAGCAAGGTCATAATTTACTCCTGGGACTCTGCTGACATTTACAAGCCATTTATACTTTGTTCTAGTTTATCACATCTGCATCAGCACAATCCTTGAAGTGCATCACTGCTTTCAGTGTCGCTATAATGGAGCCCACTTACATAAATAACCAGCACAAAATTAGAACTCATACTGATAATTTATCTCTGCACAAAACTGTAAACATTGAAATGAACAACTGTTCATTAACTTTCCATTAAATGAATAAAATTCTTGAGTGTGTTCTATTTCAGGGAAAAATAACATTCTATGTGGGATTAAGTTTAGTTTCATTTCCACATAAAAAACCAAGAGCTGAGGAAATATCAGTTAATTTTTAATAATCATATTTTGTTTTTCAGAAATAGATCATTTAATTGGTGAATATGGAGGCAGTCATTTTTTTTTTCTTTAAAGAAATTCAGACACCTTAATCTCAGCTAATGTTATATAAGCAATAGATACCACACTAGAAAAGATTCAATTGAGCAGAAAGAGAACTTGACTGAAAGTAATGGCCAAGGCTCTAATCTTGATGGTGTCATTAATTAGCTATTCACCCTTACTCAAAACACTCTATTATCTGGATTTTGTGTACTTTGACAACTTCTCATAGGAATGACTGTGGACATGTCATTCTAAATCCTTCATAAATGCTTTCTTATTTACTGTCAACTGTTTTGGGGCCTTGATCATTCCATGGTTGCCAATGAAGCACTGATTATCTATCCATTATCCCATACTCTTGCCTTTGTTTTTGTATCTCTAGTACTTAGTAGAATCTCTGACTCATAGTAAGCAATTAACATTTGCTTGTTGACTTCACGATTTGATACATAACCCATTCACTTCTTTTCAAATGATAACTATGTTAGAATTTTTATTTATTTGCACATAATTTATTTTAATATATAATGTAGATGGAATCAGAATGTCCTGAAATCAAAACCAACTTCAAATAATCATAAATTGTGTCCTTATATGTCATTTAAGCTCTCTTAAATTCAGTTTTTCATATGAAAAATAGAAATAGTTGTGCCTGCCTGTAGTAGAGGCAGAGAGAAAGAGAGAGAGAGAGAGAGAGAGAGAGAGAGAGAGAGAGAGAGAGAGAGAGAGAGAGAGAGAGAGAGAGAGAGAGAGAGAGAGAGAGAGA
The DNA here is from genome assembly GCF_027887165.1 of Monodelphis domestica. Classification (NCBI taxonomy): domain Eukaryota; kingdom Metazoa; phylum Chordata; class Mammalia; order Didelphimorphia; family Didelphidae; genus Monodelphis; species Monodelphis domestica. Next base: position 366,677,635 of record NC_077228.1, read on the forward strand.
GAGAGGATTTGTAAACCAAGATGCAAGAAACCTGTCTGTCAATCAGAAGAAAGTTTCAAATGGAATGTTCCCAGGAGTTGGCAGTTGAGCTGACCAGGGGGAGGGGACTTGACTGGGAGTCACTCTCTCTGAAGGTTGAACCTGCTGAAAGACTCTAGAGGGGCTGATTTGGTTTTGGGGAGCTCTCTGACCAAAGGAGAAACCTCTGAGATTGGACTGACCAACAGTTGGAGGAAAGCCAAGCTTAAGGAGAGATTTTGAACTTTGTTTCTCTCTGGGGTTGAAGCTGAGAAAGGAGACAAGCCAGGCTGAAGGAGAGATTTTGGACTTTGTTTTCTCTCTTGAGTTGTCTCAGACTGAAGGACCCTTGGGGAGGGGGGGGGGGGCTTCAGAAATTAAGCTGAGAGACTTTGCTGACTTTGTGAAGAAGAAGAAAGAAGATTTTAAAAGGCTGTTGTCCTCCATCTCTGACTGTCCCTCTGTCACACTTGTGACTTCCCAAGCCCTCAATTTTCCCTCATTTAGATTAGGGACATCCTCATCCCTCTCACCTCAGTTTCCCATCCTGTTATCCCAATAAACCCCTTGACTTGAAAGAGGAAAAGAAAAGAGCATCTTTATAGTTCACTCAGGGGAGAGGGAAGAATTGGGAGGAGGGTGGCGGGAAGAAGAGGGTTGGAGAAGGGAAGGAGTGAAAGGGAGGAGATAAGAAAGATATACTGATCCATCAGCCATCAGTAGGGATCAGTAGCCAAACCCCAGAGTATTCCCCAGTATCTATCATAGAGCATTCCGCAGAGCAGTTCCCCTCTTTACCAGCATCCCTGTGTGGCACTGTCCCTCAGCATTTCTCACTTCTACCTCCATTACAAATAAGCAGCTTCAGGTTCCTGTAGCAGCTCTCTCTAGTCAAAGTCAGAGAGTAAAGCAGTCATTGCAACAAGAAGCAGGTTCCCCTCAGTTTACCTTTCTCTAATTCAATCAGTAGTAGTTTCCACTCAGTTTGCTTATTCTATTTCATACCTCACAGAGTATTTGTGAAGATCAATAGCATATGCACTATAGAAGAAACAGATGGAATCTGAATGTATATTGAAACATGCCATTCTTTACTTAATGTCATCTATACATTTTTTCTAGCATAAGTAATATGTGGCATTTCACAATATGACATACATGGAAATATGAATTACATGATAATATATGAAAAATCTATATACCTGCCATTTTCAGGAGTGGGGAAATAACATGTAACACCAAATATCATAAAATGAATATTAAAAATAATTTCAGCATGTAATCTAGAAAAATTAAAAATGTAAAATGTAAAAAACAAGAAGTAGCATATGGAAAATATATTGTAAATCTTAAAAACCTTTCTCTTTTTACATTGAGTGTGATTTTTTTTTGCTTGGATATGTTATTCACTGATTAATAAATATATAGAAATATTCCAAAGAATATTGATTTTTAAAAATGGAGTTTTTATTCAAGAAGCAAAATAAGATCATTTATATATGGAATATTCCAATTGAAATTCAGCTTATTCTTTTCCTTATACATGATTATAGGTCGAGCTCACTATGATTTTGAAGTTTCTTTGGAAGATATAAGTGTGGTTGTTATACTGCAAAAGACCATCCATGCAATTGCCTATCATATACACAAAAATAGGGATTTAAATTGATTGTATTGTTTTTTCTATAAATTAATAACTCAATTTTTTACAGATTATATCCAAAATCATCAGTGTTCTAAAATTTAATTCAATGGTTATAATGTCATCCAAAAACATTCCCTTTTAAATGATCATAACAATTTATATTGATTTTCTCTTCCATTTGGACTCTGTTATACATTCCTCATGATATTTCTTTTCCCAATTTTCTTTCATTTATCATATTTGATGTTTAAAATTCTTTTTGAGCTCCTTCATTTATTCTTTTGGTGCTTGAAAACAATATTATTCTTGGAGGTTTTGGAGTGTGTAGTGCTATTGATTTTGTTTTCTTCTTTTGAGTTTGAGTCTGTCCTGTCACCAAAATAACTTTATATATTATTTATTTTGTTGTTGTTTGCTCATTTTTCTGCCTTTTTCTTTTCTTTTCTCTTTTAAATTGTTAAAGTTGGGCTTTTTAGCTGTGTTGAAGGGAGCAATGTTCCAAGCTTCAGATTCTTTGTGCAACTTCCTTCAGATATGGTACTGAGAATCGATCAGCTTTCAGTTTTCCCAAGGTGGCGTGAGATAAGGAGAGGAGCATTTAATATATCCTGGCCTGTTCTCTGATCTGTGAGTAACTTCAAACATGCTTTTACCCTTGGAACTGTGACCAGGTTTTCCTGCTCCATGTGACTACAAGTGCTGTTGTATGATGATGCTCCTTGTCACCCTGAAACTGAGCTCCAGGATTATGGCCTAGTTCTGTGTATAGGCAATATGACCAGAAATCTTGCACCCAGAGCCAACAGAAGGTCCTGTTGTACTTCTCTTCTAATCAGTTGTTCCATCCCACCCCTTACTATCTGTGACTAAGAGTTCCAGAAGGCGGCTGCTTCAGTTGTGCTCAAAGCCTCTTGTCTTGGTGGTGCCTGCCCTGGCACTGTGTTCCCCCTCCACCTTGATTCACTTCTAAGTTGTTTTGTGCTGAAAAATTACTTCATCTATTTTGTAGACTATTATGTTCCACAATTTATCCTGAGGTCTTATATCATTGCTTTCCAGAGGATAATTAGGTAGAAATCATATGGGTCCCTGTACCTTTTCTGCCATCTTGGCTCCATCTCCAAGTTTTCATTGTTTATGAGGGATTCCTTACTATGGGTTACCTGTTTCCTCAGTAGAGGCATTATATTATTTCTTTGCTTCTATTCCTACCACTGATTTTTGAGAAACAATTCTAGTTTTCATTTTTGTCTAATGAATGCTCCTCTGTCCCAGCAGAAGTATTGGGAAAATATAGGGAGACATTAGGAAGCAAATGAAAAAATAAACAAATAAAAAAGCAAATAAATGGTACCTAAAGTTAAAACACGAATATGGTATGGAAAAAATAGGTTTATCTCACACAGAGATATACTAAAGCATCAAAGAATAATTGAATGATTATAATCAAAATAATAGTACAGGGACAGTTAGATGGCTCATTGGTTAAAACACTAAGATGTTTGGTTCTGGGCTCAAATATGACCACATACACTTCATAGCTATGTTACTGTGGGCAAATCATTTGACCCCAATTGCCTGACCCTTACTGCTTTTATGTCTTAGAATCAATACTTATTTATTAAAAGGCAGAAAGCAAGACCTTTTTCAAAAAGGTTAGCTTAAAAAAAGACTAGAGCATATCTCAATCGAACACTTGTGACAGGGTTGCTCATTAGCTATTTTGTGTTTCATTAGCACGAGTCGCTTCTTTTCTTTATTTTGTTTCTTTATTTTGTTTCACTTGTGTTAGTGAGATGGTCACAGTTGGATAGTATCTAACTCTGTGCTTTCTGGAAAAAATAAGGTGCAAATGCTACCAAAAAAAAATGCTACCAAAGACATTAATTTATATTGAGCCATGAAAGCCATAAAAATTACCTTAAAGACTACTGTTAGCAACCTTTTGGACAGAATGGCATTGGTCAGCTCCTTAAGCTGAATTACCTTAATACACATTTTAAAATACTACAGTGGAATATTAATTTTGATTGAGGGAACAAAATTGAAGTCTCACTTCCATGAATATATTAATAGTCCATATAGGGCATTTGTTATCTAATATTTTGAAGTCTCTCCTATTACCCTTGTGCAGGTCATTGATTGACTACAGCTCACACTACCTGATCTGAGTGTTCCCTTATCTTGCAAAGTTAGTGGAACAATTTCATGCCAGATCATCATTCCTCCTACATATCTCTTTCCATCTATAATACTTTTTTTATTGTAATATAAAAGTAGGGATTGATTGAATAAATCAATCATTACTCCACTCAATTTAAAGTGAAAGATTTCTGTGCATTGATGCGTTTAATAGATGAGGATATATATCAATCACTTGATCAATCAATAATATACTTTATAAAATTAAAGTATAGAAAAAGTCCCTGATTGACAGAAGTTATGCTACATAGGAAGAGAGTTTACACTATCTGTGGAAATTTGATAACACTGTGTCCTATGTCAAAGCAAAGAACTAATGGGAACTAGTTCATAAGCCAAAAGAGTAAAAAAAAAAATTCAGAAGAATATTTTTAAAACTAAACTAGTGAATAGGAAACATTTTGGTAAGTGAGTAGGAGAAAATAATCATACATATATAATGTTCACCACCTTAACTTTTAATAAGAAAAGGACTTTATTAATTTGAGAAGCCTGGAGGATTTACTATTTTCCAATCACCATCATTTCAGAATGTCTTGAATTGGTGGTGACAGTATGGGCCCCTCAATTCATATTCAAAGTGCCTTGTAGCAAACTTTGGTTATGTATAAGTATAACATTTTTAAGACTCCACTCAAAGGACTTTGGGAGCTCTCGTTTATCACTCTGCCAAAAATTCTTTGTAAGTTTGAACTCACTTTACTCTGGATTCCTTATGTACTTATTAGAAAATGTGTCAGATCTTTTGGAGGACATTTCATCCCAATCAATTCTTATGATAATATTTTTCTAAAATATACTTTTCTAAAAGGATTTTAAATCTGACTGATAGTTATACCAGCTGATGATCATAGAGAGAAATGCACTATGGGAGATGCAACCTATAGCATTAGATTAATACCCTTGACCACTTGGGGCTTACCCCTAGCCTGAGGGAAGATGTAAATAGCTTTCCTTTAGGAACCCAAATTGTCAACTCAAGGGGGAGTTCAGAAAGTAGGCCCAAAATATTTGGTACATTAGTAAGATCTTCCTGTTGAGAAGTATACTAATATTCTGCATAATTGAAAATCTGTTACCATGAAAAAAGAACTACATTTCCTGGGAGCCTACTGACGTTCTGTCATTATATACTTCCTGTAGACAGGAAATAAATTGAGTGGGTAGTCCTCCTTTCTCCCTCTTTGGCTTGATGACAGCAAATATGGTGGTGGTAAGCAAGGGTTTGACTGGCTTATTAGCCATGGGCATGTGGTTTTTATTTTCTAGTCCCTTTTGTTCCTTTATTTCTAATGATCATTAATAAATCTCCAAAAATACATTTTATTATTGACATTAATTTTAATTTTTACATTGATGGCAACCAGAAGTTGGAGGAAAAAAAACTCTTAGTTTTTTAAGATAGCATAGATAATTTTAACCCATATTTCTCCTGCCAAAGCTTTTTGCCCCACCCCACCTCCAACCCCCTACCCTTGCAAACTCTGAGAGAACTCCAAACTCTCTTTGGAACTGCTGCTTTGCTTCTGCCATCCCCACCTTTTCCCCAGTTGCCCTCCCTACAGGCCTGGCTGTTTTTAACCATCTCTTGGCTGAGAAGAGATAAGCTGCTTCTTTTTGAGCCCCTGTTCCTCAGTTCCTTGTTGTTGCCTCTACCATGGCTGATACTGCTTGCTCCGCCCAGCCCTAGCCCAGACTGCTGTTGATTCTGCTCAGCTGTTGATTGCTGCCACCAAGAAGCTAGGAGTCCTTGGAGCCACTCTTAGGGCATCTGATAAAAACTGGGGTGTGCTTTCCTTATTGTAAAAGTTAAAATTAAATGTCAATAATAAAAATATTATAATTTTAGTAGATTTATTAATGATCATTAGAAATAAAGGAATAAAAAGAATACAAAATAAAGACCACATGTCCATACCTGATCAACCTGATGAAAACCCAACTCACTACCATTGAGCCAAGAAACCAAAGAGGGAGAGACACTCCAAGTCTCTGCCTAATATCCCTTGTCTACAGGAAGTATGAAATGACAGGAAGTCAGTGGGCTCCCGGGAAATGTAGTTCTTTTTTAGGGTAACAGATTTTCAATTATACATTCCACCCATGATCAATTTTGGGGGGCTAGTCTCCCCAAGTTGATCACTTAACATAATCAACTTTTAAATTACAATAATTTGGGGATAAAAGGGAAAAAGAACAAAAACAATGATTGCTAGACGCATTGACAAAAAGCCAGTTAGGGGGCAGTCCCATTTGGCATAAGACTATATATACAAAACAAATGCATTCAAACCCACACAATTCAAATAACCACTATCTCTCTCTCAATGTTCACTCTGGATTTTCTGGTTCAGTGTGTGGTCTGTGGAGTCATCTTCATGGTGCCTTCTCCAAAATGTTCACTTTCTAGATTTGGAGAGGTAGCATGTTTCTTAACCTAAAATTACTCTCAAAAGAATTTAAACTTTGTATTTTAGAATTCTAATACATTCCCCCCTGAGGAGGGTGTTTAAAAACATAGGGATCACTTAGGGGTGCATGGCTTAGTTATGAAGTAAATGAATCAATTTTCAAGAGAAATCAAAAGCATCAAAAAATTGAAATAAAAGAAATAATAATTTGTAAATGAAATATATACTAAGAAAGTCTCATTTGTAAAAATTCTGAGGAAAAATAAACCTATACCAGGTCCTTGAATGAGGGCCCAAATAAAGTGATTTATGTAATTATGCATTTACCCAATCAGCAGCCAGGACTACAGAAATTTTGCTACACAATGAAAGACAGAATAGGGACTAGATCATAGTAGCCAGGTAAGAGTCAAATTTGAGATACTTGATAGAATGTGGGACAAGGAAAAACTGATTTTGACATATGTCAAAACAGCCACAACCTTGAACCCCAAACAAGTTCAAGACCTCTTATCTTGTCTCAAAATTTCATCAATCCCATTGGGATTGGTTGTTCTCTTTGGCCTTGTGCTCCATTGACACTATGCAGTTTAGCTTTGTGCTTCTTTGGCACTGTACAGTGGCTCTTTTTGTATTCCCTTCTCCTGGAATCAGACAAAATCATTAAGCAAAGTCCTATAATTTATTAAACAATCAATGGCATAATTTTTATAGTCTAAAGCTTTTCTGGTATACATTGATATCAGGGCAAATGTATTTTAAACTTATATTACTGCAAAATCAAAAAAGTTAAAAAATTAAATAAATTACACTGCTTCAAATAAAAAAGGAAAGAAAAATAAAACTGAAATAGTATATTGCACATGCAAACAAAGACAATAATAAAAATTTTAAAAAATCTAAAATATATAGCAAACAATCATTTTGAGATATTTAGCTCATTAAATTCTCCAAAGATTGTTAACCAGGTTGACAGAGTCCATCATTAACTATGTGACAATTTAACAAAACCAAAATGGAAGAAAGGGCTGGTTATGGGTTTTTACAATATTTTACAATATTTTGTTCAGTAGTTATATATAGTTCAGTTCAGGAAACATAACAGAATATATCTAATAGTTAAAATAGCAGATTAAACTGATTCAGTGTAAAAGAATAGTACTGAATACATTAATATATGAATTTAAAACAACAAAAATAAATCTTAAGCAAAACAATCAGCAAAATACAACAAAATACAGAGACTTTCATAAAAAAATGGAGTCTGAAAAGGCTTAAAATCTTTACCTCCATTCACTTTAAAATTCCTTCCCTGGGATCTCCTATAGTGAGGGAGAACATGGGTTTGAGGAATCCCAAACTGGATGAATTTTAGAGTCTGGGCAGGCCCAAATGGCAAAGAGATATAGGGAGATGAATTTCTCCCCTGAATCTCAGGCAAGATAATTGAAATGAATAGTGCAGTTATGAATGGTAGAAGCTTTTTGAAAAATGCAATTTACTGATCTTTCATAGAGTACGCCATGCTTGAATTTATTTCCTGTTTGGAAGAGTAACTTCCTTCTTCCCTTCCACTTCCCCTTCCCCCACCCTGAGGTAAAATACTAGGGAGTAGTTTGTTTCCCCAGCCTCGTGGAGAGGGAATTAGAAAGCTAATCATTGCCTAAGGAAAATAGACCCTGTTTTTTACCAGCTTCAGATCGGCTCCAAGTTTGTGAGTTCCAAAGATACAGCATCACCTAACAGCAGGAACAAAGTTGGGGCTGGTGCCAAATCCAGAACAGGAGCAGAAAAGGAACTAGGAGAAAGCAGGATAGGCAGCAGCAACCAAAGGCAGCAGCAAGGAATGAGGAACTCCAGCTCAAGCAGATGGGTGAGAGAAGAGGCTTATCTCTTCTTTGCCAAGAGTCCCTGGCTAAGTCCCTCAAACTAAAACAGCCTTCTGGGAGGGAGAGTGACCAGGAAAAAAGTAGGGAAAACAAAAGGCAGGAGCTTTAAAGAAAGTTTGGACTTTAGGGAGGGTGGGTGGGGTGGGTGAAAAGCCTTGGCAGGAGAAATGTGGCTTAAAAAATTTATCTAAGTATCTTTAAAAAATTGAGAGCTTTTTCTCCATCTTCTGGTTGCCATTAATTTCAAAATTAAAATAAAGGAATAAAAGGGAAACAAAATAAAAACCACATGCCCATGGCTGATCAACCTGGTGAAAATCCCACTCACCACCATCGAGCCAACATAGCAAAAAGAATGGGACCCTCCACATCCTCACCTATCCCCTGTCTACAGGAAATATGTAATGACAGGTAGTCAGTGGGCTCCAGGGAAATGTAGTTCTTTTTTAGGGTAACAGATTTTCAATTATATATTAGGCAATAAAATTGCAAGCATAGCACAATCTATGAAAGAGCAGTACCTTGCCTATTTCAAACAGCTTCCAGTTTTAGGATGTTTTTTATTTCTACCACTGATCCTTTTAATTATCTTGCCTGAGATCCAGGGCAGAAATTCATCTCCCTATAACCCTTTACCATTTGGGCCTGCCCAGCCTCTAAGATTCATCTAGTTTGAGATTCCTCAAACCCATGTTCTCCTCTGCTATGGGTAATACTAGAATTCTGACAAAAGAAATCAGAATGGATAGAGAAAGGAACTTTAAAGAGACTGGAGGTGAAAATTTTAAACCTTTTCAGACTCCATTATTTTATGAAAATCTCTATAATTTCTTATATTTTTCTGATTGTCTGATTTATGATTTAATTTTGATGTTTTAAGTTCATATGTTAATCTGATCAATAATATTCTGTTACACCATATCATTTTAATCTACTGTTTTAACTATTAAATATATTCTGTTAGTTTTCCCCTATAATTATACTGAATTATATATATATATATATATACACACATATTAAAAGTCCATAAATAGCTTTTTTTTTTGTTCTTTTGCATTTGTTAATTGTCACATAGATGATGGATGGACTCAACTTGTCTAACAACCTTTGGAAAATTTAATGAGCTAAATATCTCAAAGTGATTTTAAGGGGTCTTCAGATATAAATTTTAGATTTTTTCAACAACTCTGATTGATCATTTTGCCTGCCCCTGAGTTATTTGTAACAAGGTGTAAAGGGTCCATTTTAGTAGCTGAAGTGAATCCTCTTCCATTTTTAAAAATGTGAATGGATGGGACATAACAGTCTCATACCACAGGACCTGGGAAATTGATCCCAGAGCATGCTACATTTGGATGGTTCCCAAGAGGGAGCATATCTCATTTGTAACTCTTCAGCTTATTCTTCCCTTCCAACAAAAGGATCTAGATTCTTAATGAAAGTTTTAGGCCCAACATCAACAATACAGATTTTTGGTTTTTTTGGTACTACTCTGCCACAGTTTTTTATGATATCAATGAATTATTTTTTAAATATCTCAGGCAAGGTTGTACACCTGAAAAACTTGTGACAAGTATCCATTAGTTTTAAATATCATACAGCTGATTCATGTAAAATATGATAGAGGGTTTCTCTGCTATTGTCATTAAATGGACTATTATAACTTTTGGGATTTTGATACTTCATGAATGTGCATTACACGCTGTACTACTGCTCTTTATTAAAAAAAAAACTGTTATAGGATCATGGCCAATTTTGAAAAGGAAATGGATCTTAGTTTTGGTGAAAAGCCATTGTATTCTACCTTTCTTAGCTGACACAGTGTGTCAATGTTTATAAACTATATATTTTTGATTTTTACAACTTTTTTATTATTTTTTTGTTTGCATGTGCAATATAGTATTTCAGTTTTCTTTTAATTTTCTCTCCTTTTTTGTATTTGAAGTACATGTCACCAGTATTGAGAAGATTTTCTTTAACTTTTTTGATTTTGCAGTAATATAAGTGAAATTATATATTTGCTATAATATTAATACATATCCAAATGCTTTAGACTATGGAAACCTGCCATTTATTGATAAATGTTATAGGACTGTGGTTAATGATGGTGTCTGATTCCAGGAGAAGGGAACAAAAGAGCCATTATATAGTGCCAAGAAGCACAAGGTCAAAAAGGACCAAACCAATCCATATAGGATTTATGAACTTCTAGGCCAATATGAAAGGACTTGTACCTAGTGTGAGACTCAAGGTTACATATATGACATATGATAAGATACAGCTGACCTTGTATCCATACTCTTTGTGATATACTCATAGACAAGTAAGGAAGTTTGGCTATCATACTGACTTCCCATATCCCTGAAAGTGAAGATAAAACCACACCAGAGAATGACAACTCCCTATCACGCAAAAATCTAGTCCTTTTTTCTCTCTTATAGTAAAGCAACTTCTTGTATTCTTGGCTGCCAATGGGTAAGTGAAATATTACTGAATTTGTCCTACAGACTTGTGGAATAGAAATTATTTTAATTGGGCCCCAATTCAAGGACCTGTTATAGGTTTATTTTCCTTTACTTAGAATTTTTACACATTAGACTTCAATAGTCTATATTTCATCCAGAAGTTTTCTCTTCTCTTTTATTTGGATTTTTGGATGTTTTTCATTTCTCTTGCCAATTGATTCATATACCTGTTAACTCAGCCATGCATCCCTAAGTGATCCCTGTTTTATTCAAAACCCTTTTCAGGGAGGAATATATTATTATTCTAAAATGCAAAGTTTAAATTCCCTTTGAGAGTAATTTTATGATAAGAAACATGCTACCTTTCTGAATCCAGAAAGTAAACTGTTTGGAGAAGGCACCATGAAGATGGCTATGCAGACAACATGCTGCACCAGAGTGAACTTTGGGATGTGATGACTTGAACTGTGTGGGGGTTGACTACATTTATTCTGTATGTATACTCTTATGCCAAAGGGGAAAGCACCCAACTGGCTTTTTGTCATTGTTTTTGTTCTTTTTCCCTTTTAACCCCAAATTACTGTGATTTAAAAGTTGATTATGTTAAATGATAAAATTAGGGACATTAGCCCCCAAAATTGATCATCAGGAGGGGAACGTATAATTGAAAATCTGTTACCCAATAAAGAAGTATATTTCCCCAGAGCTCAATGACTTCCTGTCTTTATGTACTTCTTATAGACAGTAAATAAATTGAGTGGGTGGTCCACCTTTCTCTCTCTTCGTCTTGATGACAGTGAATATGATGGTGGTAAGCAAGAGTTTGACTGGCTGATTAGCCATGGGCTTGATTTTTTTATCCCTTTTTATTTTCTAATGATCATTAATAAATCTCCAAAAATATATTTTCATTATTGATATCAATTTTAATTTTTTCAATTCCATGAATAATCTTCATCAGGTAAGTGTGGGTAGGATTGGAAGAATTAGAGTCCCTTGTAAGATCATTTCCCATGAATTTAGATATATACAAAGATTATAACTGCATGGATTTTTTTCAACATACAGAAACATTCTATTTCTAGGTTCCTCAACTAGCAAATCATCTTATGTATTCAAAATCCTTTTCCTCTCCCCCTCTTTCTTTGCATTGCAGCCACTAATTCTGTTCTTTGTTCAGTCTATAACTTCCAATTTTTCAATCCCTCACTTTCTTTCCTCAGTATTAACAATGCCCTAGTTTCACTTTTCTTTTTCCATTCTGAATACTTGATGAACTAGCTTAACTCTTTACTATTCCTCCTTTATGTCCCTTGTTCTTTATTTTATTTGTTTATCTTGCACTGCCAAGCCTCAGCCATGAGTCATTTCTAACAGCCACTGCCTTTTATCATATAGCAGTCTGAATAAAAAAGAGGGATAAACATTACCCTTTGGACAGACTGATTCAAGATGGCATAGAAGGTACACGGAACCATCTGATCACTAAAAATTTACCCAGTAAAAATTATGAGATGACTCAGAATGAATTTTCAAGCTACATTACCCATTCTTTGAACAAAATAGGATTCAAATTCAAATCATCAGAACCTTTCATTGTAATTTATCTGTTCTGATATTGTTTCTTCATCAATTTAGATGAAAAAAATCAGCCAGTGAAATTTATCAATAATTTAAGATTGAGCTAGCCTTTCTATGAATAAAACAGACAAGAAACAATGACATGGAAATAATTGATATAGATATTTTAAACAATGAAAATAGTGTCAGCTATTTCACTAAATATTGTTTATTTCTAGGTACTTTCTTTCTCAAGACCCTCATCCAATAGTTTACATGGTAACTTTATTTACTCCTTTAGTAAGAGAAATAACTGAAATTAACATACAGTAAGTACCAATAAAAAAGTAATTATATAATTAAAAATGTGTTTGTTTCAAAATCTTCCATCACTGGCAATCGTTCCCTAAGGGATTTCCTACCAGAAGTAGCCAACGCCATCATTTACACTTATAACAGAAATCCATTCCAGCAGTAGTACCATTAAATTTCATTGTCACCTAGAGCCATATTGCATGTCTGTCTCTACCAAATGGTCTTCATGTCTTTGAAATTTTCCTCAATCTCTAACCTCTCTATTTAACTGAATTCATCTTAAAATATTAAGTCAAAGGCACATCTTGCCATTTCTATTTCTTTAACTCAGTTTCTTCATCCCCAAAGTGACAAAATTCAACTAGAGATTCTCTGAAATACATTTTAACTCTAAATCCTCAGAATAGAAACGATCCTTTAGTCATTTATCTATGCATTTTAGTATATTTTTAGTGTGGTATTCTACTCAGAATCTATGCTTGTCTAACACAATGGTCCCAGATATATTTTCTACTGAACTCAACTGATTATTATTATTTTTATATATAGAATCTATACTCATTCTTGAAGCATTTGACCAGTAGACATATGACCTCATTTCTACTGAAGTCTCCAAAGCTTGTTGACTATTCTCATTATGTTGAAAATTTCTACAGCCAATATTTCAAAGCTATTTTGATCAATGACTACAACTGAAAAGCCATGCACATTGTCCATGCACCATAAATAGTTAATGATGATTACTATTTTCTTAGTTCCCTTATAACTCACATTTATTATATTTTCTCTTTAAATTCAGTAAAAATTAGTTCACTATGTCAAGTGGCTTAGTGACTTCATTTAAGATATGAGGGGAAAAACACCTTCATATGGTTGTTTGACATTTTCTAAGTAAAAAAAAAGGGTCAATTTTACCATTTTTTAAAAAAGTTGATTCACAATTCATTTTTGTACCTTTATACTTTTCTCCTCTAAGTCAGGCAAACTCATTCCTAGGTACTTTTATTTTATTTTCACAACAAAGTTTTATCTAGCTCATTAATATGAAGATAATAAAAGGGTGTCTATGAGGATTTTTTTTATTTTTTTTTCCTTTTAAAACTTTTAAAATATTGCTATGTAGAAAATTATTTACTTTATTATGTGTATTTTTCATATGCATAAATATGGTTATATTACTCCTCTACAGATATCAACAGCCCTGTATTAATATCTAAGGATTTTTATAGACCTCTCCTTTCTAGAAGACTTCCATTGGAGGACAAGATAATATAATTGTCATTTGTAATTTGATTATGTTCCTTATCTTGAAACTAGGCAACAAGATTGGATAATGAACTCTGCCAAATCAAAGTGGTCAGTCTTGTCTTGGGGAAAACTAATAGAAATATATAAAAGAAACTTCAGGAAATCCTGTCTCTTTAGATTTTAATACAATTCCTTTTATGCTAGTCAATTGCCATTTCTCAGTCCTCAATCTTCTTATCCTCTCCAAAGCCTTTGGCACTGTTGGACACTTTCTTTTTTATTGAGGGTCTTTTCTTTCTAGTTTTGGGCATTTCTCTTTCCTTCTCAATCTCTTTTTTCTTGTCCCTTTACATTACTTTACTTGGTAATATCATTAGCTCCCATAGATTTATCATTTCTGTGCTGCTGATTCTTAAATCTTTTCCTATAAAAACCTACTCTTTCTTCAAACTTCCACAGCATCTGGGGATTTAGTAGTGAGTAAGAATTCACTATTTGGTAAAAATTGTTGAGAAAATTGGATAACAGTTTGGCAGAAACTAGATATAGACCAATATATTAAATCATTTACCAATATAATATTAAAAATACATGACCAGGTTAAAAAGGGAGATATTATAAGCAAATTAAAAGAATAGGAAATATATTAACTATCATATTTATGGACAGGAGAAGAATTTATGAAGAACAAGGGATTGGAAGCATCATGAAAAGTAAAATGGATAATTGTGGATACATTAAATTGAAAAGTTTTTGTACAAATAAAATGAATATAGTCAAGATTATAAGGAAAGCAGTGAGTTTTGGGAAAAAAATTTATAGACATTTTTTGGGGTAGAGATCTTATATAAAAATATGCCAAATGTATAATAAAACAATCCATTCACAATTGAGAAATGGACAAAAGATATGAATTAACAGATTTTGGAGGAAAATGTTAAGCTATGTATAAATATGTATTTAGAACTATATGAAAAAGACTCCAAATCATTACTGATTAGAGAAATTCAAATAAAAATAATTCTGAGATACCTCACACCTATAGAAGAATGTTTCTAATGAATATTAATAATAGCCAAGCAAAGAAAGCAATATATCACAGAGATAATACATTATACAGAAGCTAAATTTGTAATAGAAATGCAATAGAAAGAGCACATGAAGTCCAAATACACATAAAAACATATAATTCTTTACTTTTTACCTCCATGAATTCTTCTCTAATGTAAGTAATATGTGTTCTATTTCACATGATGAAAATGTAAATATGAATTATATGATAACATATGTATAATTTATATCATATTATCTCCTTTCTTAGGGAAGAGGGAGAAGTGGGAATAAAAGAGAGTATATGAATTACGAAACGTCAATAAATGAATATGAAGAATATAATATAATTAATGGGCATGTAATCTAGAAAAAAATCATATGAATTTTTTTTTCTTGAGAAGCATATGAAAAAGATGGAATATAATGGTATAGAGAAGAGCATGATTAATTGCATTTGAAGTTTATTAAAATGCCAGAAACAAAGATTAGTATTCATTAATAATCTCTTGTTCATTTGTAAATTCACTAGTGAATGGATTATTTCAAGAATTAGTTTGGTTTAATATTTTTATCCATGAAAGATAAAGTTACCTTAAGAGGGAAAACTTTAAGAATTGTGGATAATATGGAACTAGTAAAGATAACTAACACAAATGGGTGGGAAAAGGCCTAAAAATTGTACAGATTAAATAGTGGGCTATAATCAGTACTATGAATTTTAAAAGGACATATGAAAATTCTTCGATGTGATTTTAAAAATATGACTAAAGTACAGGATAGTGATGGTGTTTATAAGACAATTTGCCTAAAATGAAATGAGAATTTTAGAAAACAAAGGAGTTCTAAAGAATACAGTCTTATAAACTAATCCTATTTGATTCTTATTCTTATTGTGAGACAGAATCCTAATACTTAATAAGAGAAAGATGAAATATATAAAGATTATAGACTAATATAATGAATGAATATTGATTCAATTAAGAAAATTCATGGCAGACTATTGCCCTTTATCCAGGAAATTTTTCTCAATGAGAATTTCATTTTGTACCTTGGATTCCTGTAAACTTCAACACTGAGAAAAATAAGCAATATAATTAATTATATTAAAAACCAAAAACAGCTAAAAGAATTTAATTACCTCAGTGGGAGGAAAAATGTACTTTAATGAAATAAAATGTAACTAATGTGCCAGGAAATATCTCATCCTGACATTTTTCTGGTTCTACTGCTTCAAAATTTGATTTTATATATTATTTTAATATTTTAATTTTTTTGACAAGGCAATACAAAATTGTTAAATAAGGAAAGAAACCCCTAAGCTATCCCCAAATCACCCCCAAAATAATTTTTTTAAATGCCTCCAAACAAATTTTGGAATAGCAGAACCAACAAAAGGTTACGGTGAAAGAATCTTTTGTATTCAAGACAATTTAGAACTTACAAAGAAAATATCTGCTCAGTAAGGTAAAAGGGGAGTTCAATTTAATCCAGGCAGCATCTGGGAAAACCAGTAGTAGGTCTCAAGCTAGTAAGCCAGCTATGAGGCTCTTGTGTTTTACATCCAGGTACCCTATTCCTTAGCCTAATAGATGTACAATCTCATAGGCACCATGTCCCATGTACACACTGACACAGTCTGTCATATAGCCAAGGTCATGTGACCTCTACCTAAGAAGCTTCTTCCACCTCAGGAACAGAATCCAAATTTTATAAAACTGCAAAACATCATGAAATAGGCTGAAAAATTGAGGGAAGCAAAAAAAAAATGAACTTGATTTTAGAAAGTTTCTATGCAGCAGTGAAGATAAAAACACAAAATCAGAAGAGCACAATAATATCAAAATGACTACATGTGAAGTGTTAAAGGGAAAATGTAAAATTGTTTCAGGTTCAAAGAACACTTAACTACAGAAAGTGAAAATCAAATTAGAGAGGAAAAAATAAAATTGTGGCAAGGAATAAATATAAGACAATATGAAAAAAAGAGTCAATAGTTAGGCAAAGGAAATAAAAAATTGGGGAAAATATATGAAAACTAACTGAAGAAAGCAACTCTTTAAAAACTAGAACTAGCCAAATGGAAAAGGAGGTGTAAAATCTCAATGAAGAAAATAATTATTTTCAAACAAGAATTAGATAAGTAGAAACTAATCCATGACATCAAGAAATCAAATAAAATCCAAAGAAATATAAAATGGAATAAAATGTGAAATATTTCACTGGAAAAAAAAACATTCTTTGAAAAAAGATATCAGTAAAATTATTAAAAATTATTAGACTACTTCAAAACAATGAAAAAATAATATAGACCTCATATTACAAGATATTAGCAAGGAAAGTGTCCTGACAATTTTTAACAAGAAGACAAAATAGGAATCTAAAGAATGTACCAAATATTTCATGAAAGAGATCCTAAAATGAAAACTCTCCAAAATTTAAAAATTAACTATGAATAGTTCCCAGCACAAGGAGAAAATGCTGCAAACATACAGAAAGAAACAATTCAAGTGTGTCAGAAGCAAAGTTAGGACAAAAATTTGATTTAGTAGCTTCTACATTAAAAGTTAGAAAACTAGGGCTATGATATTATGGAAGGCAAAGGAACTAGGATACAAAGAATCACCAACCCAGAAAACCTGTATTTAATACTTTGGGGGAAGGGGAGAGAATGGCCATTTAAAGATTACCTATAATAATGAAAAAATACTCAATTATTTTTGATTAGAAAAATGGCAAATTAAAATAACTTTGAGATACCACATCATACCTATCAGATTGGCAAATATGACAGACCAAAAAAGAAAATGAAAAATGTTTAAAGGGGTTGTGGAAAAACTGGGACCCTAATGCAATGTTGTTGGAGTTGTAAACTGATCCAACTGCTCTAGTGAGTAATTTGGAGTTAGATTCAAAGGGCTATAAAACCATTTGATTGAGAAACACCAAAACTAGGTCTTTATCCTAAAGGGATCAATGAAAGAGTAAAGGAACCAAGTGTATAAAAATATTCAAAGAAGCTCCTTTTATTGAGACAAAGAATTTGGAACTGATGGGATGCCCAATAATTGGTGAATGCCTTAACAAATTGTGGTATATGAATATAAAGAAAGATTTTTGTGCTATAAGACTTGATGAACAGGTTGAATTCAGAAATGCCTAGAAAGATTTACATAAACTGATGCAAAGTGAAGTGAAGAGAACCAGAACAGAAAACATAATAGAAGCAATATTGTACCATGATCAAATGTAAATGACTTAGTCATTTTCCACAATAGAATGATACAAGATAAATCTGAAAGATTTATGATACTATCTACCTCCACAGAAAGAACTAATAGTCTGAATGAAGTACAATATTTTTTATGTTTTTAAAAATATTTATCTTCTTCCAAAACAAGAAAAATATGTTAATATGTTCACATGATATCATATGTATATATATATATATATATATACATATACATATAAAACCTACACCTAATTTGTTACTTTCTCAAAGATGGAGGAAGGGAATAAGTTAAAGAGATTATTTCAAACTCAGAATGTTAGAATCCTAATTTAAAATATTATTTATATGTGTAATTGTGGGAAATTATATATTGTATGAAAGGATTTGTTGGGAGAGGTCAGTTGTGTTATCCCTTGTCCAAAATACTTTTAGAGTTTTAAATTAGAAAATAAACTTTTCTAAGTTTACAAAGCTACTTTATGACATCTCAGGACTAGGATATCTAGGCCTCCAAATACCTACTTCATTGTATTTCTCATTGCTTTATATTCTTTTATAAAAGTATTCATATTTCCCTTCAGTCATCCTTCTAGTGCAGCGGTTCTCAACCTGTGGGTCTCGACCCTGGCGAGGATCAAATGACCAAAACATAGGGGTCACCTAAAGCCATTGGAAAATACATATTTCCGATGGCTTTAGCTGCTGAGAAATCGTGCTACTTTACAGCAAGATCTCAGAAAGAACAGGGACCCTGCTGCCCACACATTGTATTAATATCATCAGCCCTCCCCCTATGAGGGGCGATGGATTTACCCTGTTGCCTGGAGTTGGGACTCAAACAGAGACCCAGAGAGAGCGCCAGGGTGCTGACTCCAGAGGGGTTAAGAACGAGTCCTGAAGCAGATAACTCCTGGAGCCAATAATGGAGCCAAGTAACCCCAGCAAAGAGAAGCCTCAGCTCTAGCTGGAGGGAGACTACAGGAAGAAGAAGGCAGCATCTGCGGACCCCCTCCCCAGGCAGGACTTACCTCCCGCCCCAGCGCTCAGGCTGCCTCCTGCTGGATTAATATTTCTCAACATATAATTAAATATTGTTTTTGTGATTAATCACTATGTTTAAAGTATGTTTGATTTGTAGCAATGAGAATACATAATGCATATCAGGTATTTACATTCCAAATCATAACTGTAGCAAAATTACAGTTTTGAAGTAGCCACCAAAATAATTTTTTGGTTTGGGGTCACCACAACACGAGGAACCTTATTGCAGGAACCTTATTGCAGTCACCGCATTAGAAAGGTTGAGAACCAGTGTTCTTGTGCATCTTGCTATGTATAACTTTTCCTCTCTCCTCTAATTTCTCTTGTTTTGGAAATAGTAATCATTTTAATGTAACTATTGTTAGAAAGGTAAAAGCCATCAGTTGTTCTATATTCACTATCCCCATGTATCACCAGATCAGAACTTTTCTTCACAATTTTTCTGTTCATGATTTCTCCTCATTAGACTGGAAAATCCTTTAAGGAATGGGCTACTTCACTTATAAATTTATATCTACTAAATCTATCACAGTGTCTGACTCATAGTAGGTATTAAATATTTTTTTCATTCCTTCATTTGCACATTCTTTCATTCCTTTGGTCAAAAATCATCTAACAACCTCAACCTATACAAAGCACTCCTTTGAGAAAGAAGTGTCATTAGATACTTTTTGATTGAGATTGAGAATCAATCAAGTGCAGGGCTTTGAGTTAAGTACTTTTCAAATATCTTGTTTGATCCTCACAAAACATCTAGGAAGCAGGTCCTGTTATTATCTTCATTTGTTCGCAGTTAAGGAAACTGAGAAAAATGACATTTAGGATTATTCAACTAGGAAATTTCTAATATAAGACTTGAATTTAGGTCTTCCTGACTCCAGGACCGGCACTCCATTCATTGAATCACCTATAATGCAAATATACATTTAGATGAGAAAAGATATGTTTTATATTATTTCATGACTTTATAATACATATTGAATGAATATATGAATATTATGATGATTCTCATTTTAAAAGTCCCTTTAGCATATATCCTTATATTTTGGAAGTATAGGAAATGGAAGTCAGTTGGAAAATCCTAGTTTTCACGTGCTTTAAATTCTGCTTATTTAATCATTTGCTATTATTATAATTTTAAAGAAGATATCATCTTAATGCATATCACATTTTTTCTGGCTTAAAAATAAGTCTGTCTCTAGTATAATTACTTTTGAAGCTTCAGGTTAATGTACTTTGCCAAATTTTCATATAATTATTATTAACATTCCTACAATAACTTTTCTCTTTTATTTCCTTGAAAACTTGTCTGAAGATATTATTTTAAAGCATATGATTTTTATTAAAACATGAAATGCTCATATTTCACCTTCCTCTTTTTCTGAAATTTCACAATTAGAAATTTCTAATTATCATGAGTTTTAATTTCTCAATCAATTTTTCTTAAAAAATAAATTGATCACCCTTCATAAAGTATTTTTGTGTGAAAGATATTTTACTATGCATTAAAGATACAAAGAAAGGGGAAATGAGGAGTTTCCCTGCAAACAATGATTATTCTAACAGAGAAAACATTATTCTTATTCATTCTAGTAAATATGTACTCTATACAAGATACATATATAATTTGTTTAAGAAGCTCTCTTAAAGCACACAAACATAAATACATACAAAGGCACTCCTGTTATTCTTTCTATGTTTCTAAGTATGAAAACCAATAGACTGTTTTGACATATCTTTCAGTTCTTTGTATATCTTAGAATTAGGTTCATATATTTATTTATAGACAAACAGGACCTTAGAGGTTCAATAGGTCCAAACCTATTATTTGATAAATGAGAAAAGTGAGGATTAAAGATACTAATTAAGTCCCTTTCAATTTTCTAGTCACAGAAATAGCCACTTGGGTACAGTCTAAGTCCTGGGTCACCTTGTCCAATGTTCTTTCAACTGAACAATGATACTGATTATCACTCTTTGTTTTTGTGTTTGATGAAAACATTAGCAATATGTAAAAGAATAAAATTGAAAAGTCTTCATGTTATCCCTCCCCTCTTTTAATACCATCAATTGTTGATAAGGGAGATTGGAAGGTCAAATGGAAACTTCAAAGTACTTGACAAAGAAGACAAAAATAAGAAAAATGGTGAAGTGATTTTTAAAATCAAAATACTGTAAAACACATTAAGAATATGATACCTTTTAATCGTTGATAATGAGACGAATCAATATAATTTAATATCATTTGCCTAAACTTTCCCAGCCTTATTTATTATTTGGAACTAAGTACTGATAAAACAGACAATTATAACTTAAGAAAGAGCACTTTCTCTCCTATGTAAGTTATATATCCATCTCCAGAACAGATTGTCTTATCTGAGAAACACTGAAACAAAATATCACTGTTTTGATTATCTCTGCCAATCTAATTTCTTCAGGAAGGACAAGTCAGTTATAATAATTTTCCTATTAAAAGATTTTCCAAGGACTCATAGTGAGTAAAATAAAGAGATCAAGAAGAAAATGCACAACTTTTAATCACAGTTGATTTTGTCTGAAATTGCATAGAACAATATCACTGTTATGGTAGAAGAAAATCAGAGAATGATCAAGATTGAATCTCTCTTTAAATAACCTATAAATGACCTTCAGAAAAGAATCTCCTTTGAATGAAGTCAAAAGTCCAAAAGTTGCAATAAGATCACATGCATGGAGAAGGAGCAGTCAGAATAGAGCCAAAACAAGGATTTTCTTTACCTAAGGCAAGAATTGATGATTGTAATTCAGATATTTAAAACATTTTTGACGTCATACATAGCATTTCTCACCAAAGTTTTTGAGTTTTCAATGTAAATGCACCTTGCATTATAAATGAATTGAGGATAATCTATGGAAAATAATGTTTTCTTGCACTTAAAATAAAAATTCTTTAATGTAATTTGAAACAATGGATATAGAGCTATGCTTCAAGACAAAAAGGCCTAGAAATAAATTTTGCTTTAACTAAACACTACAAACATGAAGGTATGAATGTTGTCTAACTACGCAGTGATCCAAACAACTTCCTATTGTATTCTGTACCTCACACTAGCTGAAAGTCCACAATTATTTTTACATTATTTTTTTATTTTTAAAATTCTTTTTAAATTTGAGTTCTAAATTCTCCCCCTTCCTTCATACCCCTTTACTCCCAATGTGACAACAAGAAGTATAATGCCAATTATACATGTAAAATCATGCAATACATTTTCCACATTAGATATATTTTTAAAAAACTAGAAAACTAAAGTGTGAAAATTGTTTCATTTTGAGTTCAGAGACCATCAGTTTCCTCTATGGAGGTGAATAGCATTTTTCATCATTTTTTATTTTAAATTTTAAAACATACTTTATTTTTCCATTGGCATGTAAAAATAATTTAATATTTTAAAAAAGGTTTGAGTTCCATATTCTTTCTCTCCCTTTAATCATTCTTCATGGAGAACATAAATAATTTGATAGAGATATACATATGTAGTCATGCAAAATTTTTTTCAATATTGGACATATTTTTTTAATAGCATATATATTTATAGGCATGGGTAGGCTACTTAGCATAAACATTGTCTTTCCTTAAGATTTTCTTTTTCTTTTTTTCATTTCCAAGCATTATTTATTAAAGACATAGATCATTTTCTTTTCCTCCCCCCACCCCCTTAGCTGACATGTAAATCCACTGGGCATTACATGTTTTCTTGATTTGAACCCATTGCTATGTTGATAATATTTGCATTAGAGTGTTCATTTAGAGTCTCTCCTCTGTCATGTCCCCTCAACCGCTGTATTCAGGCAGTTGCTTTTCCTCGGTGTTTCCACTCTCATAGTTTATCCTTTGCTTATGAATAGTGTTTTTTTCTCCTGGATCCCTGCAAGTTGTTCAGGGACATTACACCGCCATTAATGGAGAAGACCATTACGTTCCATTATACAACAGTGTATTAGTCTCTGTGTACAATGTTCTCATGGTTCTGCTCCTCTCGCTCTGCATCACTTCCTGGAGGTTGTTCCAGTCTCCATGGAACTCCTCCACTATATTATTCCTTTTAGCACAATAGTATTCCATCACCAACATATACCACAATTTGCTCAGCCATTCCCCAATTGATAGGCATCCCCTCGTTTTCCAGTTTTTGGCCACCACAAAGAGCACAGGTATGAATATTTTTGTACAAGTGTTTTTGTCCATTATCTCTTTGGGGTACAGACCCAGCAGTGCTATGGCTGGGTCAAAGGGTAGATATTCTTTTGTCGCCCTTTGGGCATAGTTCCAAATTGCCCTCCAGAATGGTTGGATCAGTTCACAGCTCCACCAGCAATGAATTAATGTCCCTACTTTGCCACATCCCCTCCAACATTCATTACTTTCCTTTGATGTTATGTTAGCCAATCTGCTAGGTGTGAGGGGATACCTAAGAGTTGTTTTTATTTGCATCTCTCTGATTATAAGAGATTTAGAACACTTCTTCATGTGCTTATTAATAGTTTTGATTTCTTTATCTGAGAACTGCCTATCCATGTCCCTTGCCCATTTATCAATTGGAGAATGGCTTGATTTTTTGTACAATTGATTTAGCTCTTTATAAATATGAGTAATTAAACCTTTGTCAGAGGTTTCTATGAAGATTTTTTCCCAGTTTGTTGTTTCCCTTCTGATTTTAGTTACATTGGTTTTGTTTGTGCAAAAGCTTTTTAATGTGATGTAGTCAAAATTATTTATTTTACATTTTGTGATTCTTTCTATGTCTTGCTTGGTTTTAAAGTCTTTCCCCTCCCAAAGGTCTGATATGTATACTATTCTGTGTTTACCCAACTTACTTATGGTTTCCTTCTTTATGTTTAAGTCACTCACCCATTTTGCATTTATCTTGGTGTAGGGTGTGAGGTGTTGATCTATTCCTAGTCTCTCCCACACTGTCTTCCAATTTTCCCAACAGTTTTTATCGAATAGTGGATTTTTGTCCCAAAAGCTGGGATCTTTGGGTTTATCGTATACTGTCTTGCTGAGGTCACTTTCACCCAGTCTATTCCACTGATCTTCCTTTCTGTTTCTTAGCCAGTACCAAATTGTTTTAATGACTGCTGCTTTGTAATATAGTTTAAGGTCAGGGACTGCAAGGCCCCCATCATATGTGTTTTTTTTCATTATTTCCCTGGATATACTTGATCTTTTGTTCTTCCAAATGAACTTTGTTATGGTTTTTTTTTTTTTAAATCAGTGAAGAAGTATTTTGGTAGTTCAATGGGTATGGCACTAAATAGATAAATAAGTTTGGGTAGGATGGTCATTTTTATTCTATTGGCTCTTCCTCTCCATTAGCAGTTAATGTTTTTCCAATTGCTCAAGTCTAATTTTAGTTGTGTGGGGAGTGTTTTGTAGTTGTGCTCATATAGTTCCTGTGTTTGTCTCAGAAGGTAGATTCCTAGGTATTTTATTTTGTCTAAGGTGATTTTGAATGGGATTTCTCTTTCTAGTTCTTGCTGCTGAGCTGTGTTGGAGATATATAGGAAAGCTGATGATTTATGTGGGTTTATTTTATATCCTTCAACTTTGTTAATGTTGTTGATTATTTCAATTAGCTTTTTGGTTGAATCTCTAGGATTCTTTAAGTAGACCAACATGTCATCTGCAAAGAGTGATAACTTGGTCTCCTCCTTGCCTATTTTGATGCCTTCAATTCCTTTATCTTCTCTAATTGCTACTCCTAGTGTTTCTAGTACAATGTCAAATACTAGAGGTGATAATGGCCATCCTTGTTTCACTCCTGATCTTATTGGGAATGCGTCTAGTTTATCCCCATTGCAGATGATATTAGCTGTTGGTTTTAGATATATACTGTTTATTATTTTTAGGAATGACCCTTCTATTCCTATGCTTTCTAGTGTTTTTAATAGGAATGGGTGTTGTATTTTATCAAAGGCTTTTTCTGCATCTATTGAGATAATCATGTGGTTCTTGCTAGTTTGCTTGTTGATGTGGTCAATTATGTGGATGGTTTTCCTAATGTTGAACCAGCCCTGCATCCCTGGTATGAATCCTACTTGATCATGGTGAATGACTCTTCTGATCACTTGCTGGAGTCTTTTTGCTAGTATCCTATTTAAGATTTTTGCATCTATATTCATTAGGGACATTGGTCTATAGTTTTGTTTCTCTGTTTTTGACCTGCCTGGTTTTGGAATCAGTACCATGTTTGTGTCGTAAAAGGAGTTTGGTAGAACTCCCTCTTTGCTTATTATGTCAAATAGTTTGTATAGTATTGGGATTAACTGTTCTCTGAATGTTTGATAGAATTCACTGGTGAATCCATCAGGCCCTGGGGATTTTTCTTAGGAAGTTCTTTGATGGCTTGTTGGATTTCATTTTCTGATATGGGATTATTTAAGAATTCTATTTCTTCTTTTCTTAGTCTAGGCAGTTTGTATTTTTGTATTTATTCATCCATATCCCCTAAATTGGTGTATTTATTGCCATATAATTGGGCAAAGTAATTTCTAATGATTGACTTAATTTCCTCTTCATCAGAGGTGCTGTCCCCCTTTTCATCTTTAATACTGTTAATTTGCTTTTCTTCCTTCCTTTTTTTAATTAGATTGACCAGTACTTTGTCTATTTTGTTTGTTTTTTCAAAGTACCAGCTTCTTGTCTTATTTATTAAATCAATAGTTCTATCACTTTCAATTTTATTAATTTCTCCCTTAATTTTTAGGATTTCTAGTTTGGTTTTCTGCTGGGGGGGGGTTAATTTGATCGCTTTCGAGTTTTTTCATTTGCATTTCCAATTGATTGATCTCTGCTCTCCCTAGTTTGTTAATATAAGCTTTCAGGGATATGAATTTACCTCTGATTACTGCTTTGGCTACATCCCAAAAGGTTTGAAAGGATGTTTCGCCATTGTCATTTTCCTCGATGAAATTATTAATTGTTTCTATGATTTCTTCTTTAACTAAACGGTTTTGGAGTATCATATTGTTTAATTTCCAATTGGTTTTAGATTTGGTTTTCCATGTACCATTACTAATCATTATTTTTATTGCCTTGTGATCTGAGAAGGCTGCATTCATTATTTCTGCTTTTCTGCATTTGTGTGCTATGTTTCTGTGACCCAATGTATGGTCAATTTTTGTGAATGTGCCATGTGGTGCTGAGAAGAAGGTGTATTCCTTTTTATCCCTATTTATTTTTCTCCATATGTCTATTAATTCTAATTTTTCTAGGATTTCATTCACTTCTTTTACCTCTTTTTATTTATTTTTTGATTTGATTTATCTAAATTTGATAATGGTTGGTTTAAGTCTCCCACTAATATGGTTTTACTGTGTATTTCTTCCTTCAATTCTCCTAGTTTCTCCATTAGAAATTTGGGTGCTATATTATTTGGTGCATACATGTTGATTAATGATATTTCCTCATTGTCTAAAGTCCCTTTTAACAAAATATAATTACCTTCCCTATCCCTTTGATCAGGTCTATTTTTGCTTTGGCTTTATCAGATATCATGATTACCACTCCTGCCTTCTTTCTATCAGTTGAGGCCCAGAAGGTCTTACTCCATCCTTTAATTCTGACCTTGTGGGTGTCAACCTGCCTTATGTGTGTTTCTTGAAGACAACATATGGTAGGATTTTGGATTCTAATCCATTCTGTTATTCGTCTATGCTTTATGGGAGAGTTCATCCCATAAACATTCAAAGTTATGATTGTCATTTGTGGACGCCCTGGCATTTTGATATCCTTCCCTATTTCTAACCTTTTCTTCTTCAGCTCTACCTTTTAGTCCAGTGATTTACTTTGAATCAGTCCCCCTTGTCCCCTCCCTTGATGTTTCCCTTTTTAGTCCCTCCCTTTTTGTTCCCCCCTTCCCCCTCTCTTTCCCTCCCTTTTTGATTTCCCTCTCCCCCTCCCCACCTTGGTTTTCCTTTCTCCCTACCCTTGTTGGGTAAGATACAATTCAAGATCCCAATGGATCTGGATATTTTTCCCTCTCAGAGTTGATTTCCCTGAGATTAAGGTTTAAGTAAAAAACCCTCTCTTCCTCTCCTTCTTATAGGAGTTTTCCTCCCCTTCCCTTCCCATATGAATCTTTGTGTGAGAAAGATTATTCTATTTGGTCTTTTTTTACCCCCTATTTATACATTACATTTTCCCCACACGTTAGTATACATAGATTGATAGAAATATAGTCCTTATAGAAGAGAGTTTGAATAAAGGAAGAAGATAACATTTTTCTCCTTTCCCCTTTCCATAATATTTACCTTTTCAGGTATTACATGCTCTTTGTTTTTCGGTATCAAACTTTCCACAGAGCTCTGGTCTTTTCTTTGCAAAAAGTTGGAAGTCTTCTATTTTGTTGAATGCCCATACTTTCCCTTGGAAGTATATAGTCAGTTTTGCTGGGTAGGTGATTCTTGGTTGAAGACCCAGCTCTCTTGCCTTTCTGAAGATCGTGTCCCATGCCTTACGATCATTCAGAGTAGAACTTGCAAGGTCTTGTGTGACCCTGATTGGCATTCCTTTATATCTAAATTGTCTTTTTCTGGCTTCCTGTAGGATTTTTTCTTTTGTTTGAGAGCTTTGGAATTTGGCAATTACATTCCTTGGAGTTGTCTTTTGGGGGTTTAGTGTAGAAGGTGTTCTGTGAGCTCTGTCAGTGGCTGTATTACCCCCTTGTTCTAGAATATCTGAGCAATTTTCTTTGATTACATCTTGTATCATGATGTCGAGTTTGGTGTTTATTTCTGGCTTTTCTGGAAGTCCAATTATTCTTAAATTATCTCTTCTCCCTCTATTTTCCAGATCTGTCACCTTGTTGGTGAGATATTTTATGTTCTCTTCTAATTTCTTGGTATTTTGGCTTTGCTTTATTAATTCTTGTTCTTTTACACGATCATTGTCTTCCAGTTGCCTGATTCTGGCCTTTAAAGCCTGGTTTTCCTTTTCAGTTTGGTCATACCGGTTTGGTAGATGAGTGAATTTCTTTTGCATTATTTCCCACTTTTCCTCCCAGAAGGCTTCCATCTTTTTGTTCATTTCTGATTCAAATTCTTCATGGGTTTGTGGAGAGTTTCCATTTCCTTTGGAAGGTTTCGGAGCATTTTCTTGTGTATCGTCCTCTATCTCCTCTGTATTTTGTATTTTGGCTCCATAGGATGTGTCCAAAGTTGCCCCTTTCTTCTTATTTTTCTTGGGATTTTGGGGCTTATGTGCTTCTGCGGAGTTTGCCATCTCTGAATGGGGAGGATTAGCTTTTCTTATCTCTGTCTGGTGTTCAGAGGCTTTAGTCCTGGGCAGATTGTCGGTTCTATGAGCTTCCCCTGGGTTAAACTGAGTATGCCTTAAGGCAATGACTTTCACTGGAACTGGAATGGAAGGGTCGGACCAGGGGTTCACACTCTCCCCCAGCTCTCTCCATTTCCCTGCTACTAAGGTGCCCCCTCGACTGGACTGGGTCTGGTTGCTTTCCAGAATTTGCCTTCAGAATAGCTGGCTGTGAGGCTGTTTTGTCAGCCCTGAGGGTTGTTGTTGTTTCAGAGGACCCTGCTCTCTGCAGGGGAAGGGGCGTGGCTTCCCAGAGCTCCGAGGGCAGTGACTTTCACTGAGACTTGGATAGCAGGATCCAGCTGGTGAGGCTGTCTTGCCCACCCTGAGGGTTGCTATTGTTTCAGAAGACCCTGCTCTCTGAGGGGGGGTGGGGCTGCGGCTTCCCAGATCCTTGGACTCTACGCTCCTACCCCTTTGGTCCGAGTGATCTCGGGTTCTGGCTTTTGAGGGGGGCCGTACCTTTTGATCCAGGTCCAGGTCCAGGAGGAGGATTCCCATGGTCTGTGCTGTTGATTGTTTTGAATTTCGGTGCCTTAGGAGCTTATAGTTTGAGATCCTTCTGGAAGGGTTTTCAGGAGATCTGAACTTTAGCTTTCTCTAACCCGCCATCTTGACCAGAAGTCAATATTGGACATGTTGTGAAAGGAAAGATAACATGAAAGATTTTTACAATAAAAATAAAAAATAAGGAAAGTGAAAACAGTATTCTTAATCTGTATTACAACTTCATCAGTTCTTTCTCTGAAGAGAGCATTTTTCAGGAAAAATCCTTTGAAATTGTCTTATATCTTTGTTTTGCCGAGAATAGCAAAATCATTTACAGTTGATCATTTTACAATATTATTTTTACTACTTCAGCTATGTAGAGCTATGTTCTTCTGGTTCTTATTGCTCCAATTTGAATTACTCCAAGTAAGTCCAGATATTTCTGAAATTGTATTATTCATTATTTCTCATACAGTAGAATTCTATAATAATCACATAGCAAAACTTATTCATCCATTTCTTAATTAATTAATAGTCATTTGCTCAATTTTCACATACACACACACATATATATGTATATATATATATATATATATATATATATATATATATATATATATATATATATATATAACATACACACACACGCACACTCACACATATATACATTTTAAAATATACTCCATTGGTGTAACTGTGAACTGATATAACCATTATGTATAGCAATCTAGAATTACACCCAAAGCATTATAAAACTATATATGCCTTTTGACCCAGCTATATAACTATTAGACATTTCCTAGGGTGATCAGAATAAAGAGAAAAGAAGCTATGTATTTAAAATATATTCTGTTTATAGTGCCCAAATACTAGAAATTGAGGGGATGATCATCAATTGAGGAATGGCTAAACAAGATGTGGCTTATGGTTGTTCTCCAGGATGAGGGTACCAGTTCTTTACTTTATCAACATTTCATTAACAAACTTATTTTTTCCTCATCCCTTTTAGCATTTGTCATTTCAGATAGGTCTGAGTTAATATTTTTTAGATTTGCTATAATTTACCTTTCTCCAGTCAGTGGTGATTTAGAGTACTTTTTCATGTGACTATAGAAATATTTGATTTTATCTTATGAAAACTGCCTCTTTATATCCTTTAACAATTAAACATTTGGGGAATGGATCTTATATAAATTTGAATCAGTGTTTCATTCAATTAAGAAACATACATATGTGTGTTTGTGTGCATATGTGTGTGCATGAAATGAGGCCTTTGTAAGGGATTATTTTTTATTTCTTTATTATATCATTAACTCTGATATTGCTTTTAAGCAAAATATAGTTTCTGTAATTATCTCTTTTAATTATGGATATATTTGCCTTTGCTTTCTTGAGATCATAATTACCATCCTTCCCTTTTTTAGTTTGTTTTACTTTAACTAAAGAAGATTAGTGAGATATATGTTTTTCCTCTTTCAGAAAATTTTTGAGAACAAATTTCAAAAATTACCTTTCACCTTCCCCATTTTCCTTTTCATAACAGAAGCTCATTCTTGCATACTTTCTTCATGAGATTTTCCCACACATTCTACTTTTTCCTTCTCCCAGTGTATCCTTATTTCTCATCCATTCATTTTTTTGGAGAGCATTACAATGTAACTCATAACCATGCCATCTATCTATGTAAATTCCTTTTAATTATCCTAATAATTATAGAGTTCTTAGGAGTTTAACATGAATCATATTTCCATATATGCATGGAAACAATTAAATTGTATTGAGTATTTTATGATTACATTTCTCATGTTCACCTTTTCATGCTTCTCTTGAGTCCTATCTTTGAAAATTATATTTTCTATTTAGTATTTTCTTGTCATCAGGAATGCTTAAAAGTCCTCTATTTCATTAAATATTCAACCTAGGAGAATTATCTTTTGTTTTGCTGGATATGTTGTATTTGGGTGTTATCATAATTATTTACCTTGTGGAATATTATATTCCATATTTTTTACATCTTTAATATGGAAGCAGATATATCTTCTGTGATCCTGACTGTGGCTCCCCATTGTTCAAATTATTTCATTTGATTGCTTGAGATATTTTTTGTTAACCTGTATCTGGAATTTGGTTATAGTACTGCTGTGATTTTTCAGTTTGGGATATCATTCAGGAGGGAATCAATGAATTATTTTAATATCCATTTTTCTCTCTGGATCTAATATATCAGGATAGTTTTTTTATAATCTTTAAACTTTATAATCTTTATAACCTTTAAAATTAAATCAATTTGTCACATCAAAGTATTCACCATTAGATAAGGTATTACTTGATAAAAAGATATATATGTATAAAATGATGTCTTACTTATTTCTACTTATCAGTTCTTCATATATGAGCATATAAAGGTCATTCTTCAAACATTTCTATTTCTGTTTATAATGTTATTTGGTTTCAGCTCAATTAATTCTTCATAACTTCACATAGGTCTCTCCAAGTTTTATTTTTTTCCAAAATTCATCTGTTTGCAATTTCTTATGGTAGAGAAATATTCCATCACATTCGTATGTCATAACTTTTTTAGCAATTCTTTTATTATAATTATATATTTCCCTCAATGATTTATTGGAATATGATATTCTATATCTTTCTTGATCTTGAATTTCAGATAGTCAAATACTTTTTAGAATAAATCTCCATGAACTATTTTTCATGTGAGTTGTATTTCCAATATGTTTCACACCTTCTAGTTTCTCATTCTTTTGCCATTCTTTTGTCATTTATTGATGTTTTGTGGAGTCATTAGCTTTCACTTTGCCCAAATTAATTTTTAATTTT
Source organism: Monodelphis domestica (assembly GCF_027887165.1). NCBI lineage: Eukaryota > Metazoa > Chordata > Mammalia > Didelphimorphia > Didelphidae > Monodelphis > Monodelphis domestica. The sequence goes on from NC_077228.1 coordinate 366,709,390, forward strand.
AGAATTTTCTTTAGTGATATTTTAAGACTTTTTCTCCCATTTGACCCATTATATTTCATTATATAAAAATCCTGTTTGGACTGGCTGCTGGCACCTAGAACAGAGGACTAAAGACTCACTTCTCCACTGGACCTGCTTTGGACAGTTTTCATCTGAAGATTCTGGCCCATTTTTTGAACTCTACTTGTGAGATTTCATATTGGGGAAACTTAATGTTTTTAGCTCAGATAAGTTAGGTTAAGAAAGGTTTATAGAAATTAGGGTTTAAGATTAATTGTAATAATTTCCCTTATCTTTTCCCTCTTCCCTTTCCCAAAAAGAAACCTGATTTTTATATGTTTCCTTCTTGTTCTTTCCCCTAACAAAATCCCAATATTACAGTTTTGGCAGAGCCAGCCATGTTTATTGTATGTTCATTGTATGTTTATAATATTTATTAACTATAGTAAAGTAGCCATAGGGGGCTCAGTTTGAGCCAACATTTGAAACCATCTCTGAGCTACTAGGAGCTCAGTGGGAAAGTCAAATAGAATTATGAGGGCTTGGTTTTCCTGGGGGTGCTATTTTGACTGCATCACATACTCTCGGCCACCATCTTGGAGTGGCCATCTTATAAAAACTATTTTTTTTAATTTGAAAAATTGCAACACCTTATTCATTTTATGTATAAAGAACATTGTAATAATATTGTTTTAAATTCTACTTTACCAATGGATGCTAACATGTCGTCAGGCATGTGTGATTATATAATATGTATTGCTTATTCTATATTTGTAACTTTCTCTAATTTTTGTCATTCTGTATTTCATAGGAACTGTATGAAACCTGTAATGGACATTAACTTATGTGATATAATGGTCTATGTTCCCCTAACTGTTATCTGTTGATGTGTCTTCTACAAGTCTTGTGCTTCTTTGTGTGTTTGTGGAAATTGGCTGAAAGATCTAATTGCTTGGTTTAAAAGAGATTCTGACTTGAAAATTATGGTCATGCACATGAAACAACAATTGGATACAATGAAACACTTTATGAATAACATTACTATAAACCTGGGATGTGGAAATGGTAACAGCAATATAAGCAATAATGGGGAAAAGTTAAATAGGTTGGAGCAGGAAGAAGCAGCAAGAATAGTGAATCTATGTCCCCATAGAGACTTGCCAGTGGTTACTAAGAATGAGGTGCATAAGATTAGAACTCACAAAAGATTTTCCCTGGAGGACCTTGAGTCTATTAAACAGAGAATCCCAAATTTTAGTGATGAGCCCAATAAAGTTATTAAGGAGATGTTTAGGGCAATTGAATTATATTATCCTGATTTTATGCATTTTGCTCTCCTAATGAAAGAGGTCCTAACTAAGAGAGAGAGAAATAAATTTATAGAGGTGACAAGATCAGATCCTCTGTTACAATCATGACCAGAGAATTTGAAACTGGATACTGCAGATGACAGGGTATATGATATGCTTATTGAAGCAAGGGATGCAATATTGGACGTTATGGGGAGATATACAAAGAGACCCAATGCTTGGTCCAAGTTTGAGGCCATAAAACAAAAGTTATCTGAAGTACCTACATTTTTTTTTCTGGAAAGAATACCAAGGCAGCTGAAACTCTATTGGGAATGGATGCACTTGAAGAAGGTACCATTGCCCACATCAAGTGCATATTTGTGAAAAATGCAGTTCCAAGGGTCAGACAATTCTTTAAGTCAAATTACCCAGATTGGGAAGAGCTTGATCTGGAGGAATTAAGGAGAAAATCTACTTATTTGATAAATGATCCAGAAGAAAAAGCTGATGATAGAGATCAGCTACTCCAATAATAGTGAGAACCAAGGAAGGACCAGTTCCTTGTGTTCCTCAATACCCTTTGAGTAAAGAAGCAATAGAAGAGATAAGACCTTTCACTGAGTCCCTAATTCAACGAGGGATTATAATACCATGCTTCTCAGAATATAAACACCCATACTTCCAATAAAAAAGCAAAAGCTAGATAATATGACACAATCGTCTACAGATTAACCCAGGATTTGAGAGCTGTAAACGATCAGGTAATAAAGATGTATCTCATAGTACCAAGTCCAGCTGCTATTATCTTATCCATCCCAAGTCAAACAAGATATTTCAACGTGGTAGATTTATGTTCAGCATTTTTCTAGATTCCAATTCACGAGGATTCTCAAAGGATCTTTGCTTTCACATGGGAGAAAATACAAATGACATGGACTCATCTTGCACAGGAATTCTGCAATAGTCCCAGTCAATTCACATAAATTTTTAACAGAGACCTTAAAACAATAACATTCAAAGAGAGTAAGCTAGTACATTTTGTTGAGGATATCCTCCTAGCATCTCCAACTTGCTGTAAGAATATCTACACAGATAAATATTTTATAAAGTTTATTAGAAAGGGTAGACAATCATTCCTACAAGTAACCTGACCATGTGGTACCTAGCCTCCAAGTCCCTTCCTCCTTCCCTTTCACCTGCTTGCTCTGTTCCCAACTTCTTCCTTCCTCCTTCTCTTCTCAGTTCTCCCCACTCTCAAGCTCCCAAAGCCTTGACTTTTATTGATGTACACCATGTAAAGGGACACAAACCTGGTGCATCTGTGTTATTTCAGAAATATTCGATGGGCAGGTCAAGCAATTCAGGAAGGGGAGGGAATGAACTTCCTTGACACACTGAAAAAGTGTATTTAAGAGATAACAAGATTCTTTTGATTGAATTATATAAATGTGGACATAAAATCTCTAAGGCAAAACTTCAGTGGGTATTGCCTCAAGTGCAATATCTTGGTTTTATGTTGTCAGAGGGTTCCAGAAGTATCACTCAAAAAAGAAGAGTTGATATCCAGAAACTGAGTGCACCGAGGTCCAAGAAGAAACTCAGAGATGTTCTTGGAACAACTGGTTTCTGTAGGCAATGGATACCTGGGTATAGTGAGATTATTAATGTTTAACAGATCTAACCAGGAATACAGAACCAGAATCTCTGAAACTCATACCTGAACATCTGCAAGCCTTAAGTAAACTTAAGGAAGAGATTTTATTTGTACCAGTTCTTAGAATCCCAGACTATACTAGACCTTTTTAATTATTTGTGAATGCGACCAAAGGAATTGCATCTGGTGTACTGACACAGACTTTTGGACAAAGTTATCATCCAATTGGATACTATAGTTGTCAGCTAGATCCAATTGCTGCAGGTACAGTTCCTTGTTTAAGGGGTATAGCTGCTGCAGCTGTGTTAGTTCAGAAGTCATCAGACTTAGTTTTGGGGTGTCCATTGACAGTATTTTGTTCATATCAAATAGAAGCACTAATGAAGAAATTTGGTACTTAAGCATATTCAGACCAACGAATATCTTAGTATGAGATCATTCTTCCAGGTTGTGAAAACATCAAGTTGAAAAGGTATAGTGTATTAGATCCAGGTACACTTCTTTCTGATTTGTCAAAGAATGGTGAACCATTACATGAATGTGAAGAAGTAGTAGATCTAGTGGATATGGCAAGGATGGATTTAAAAGACACTCCTATCAAAAATCCAGATTTAGTTTTATTCACAGATGGTTCTTCATATTTGAGTAATGGAATTTGACGTACAGGTACTTCAGTTGTCACAGAATTTGAGACACTGTGTTATTGATCATTACCTAGAAACATTAGTGCTCAATGTGCAGATTTGGTAGCTTTATAGCAAGAATGTCTTTTGGCTGATGGTAAAAATACAAATGTGTATACAGATTCCCATTATACTTTTTCAGTGTGTCATGCTACAGGAAAGATCTGGAAACAATGAGGTTTTATTACTGCATTGGGAAAACCAATTGCTCCCACAGAAATTATGACTGAGTTGTTGGATGCTATTCAGAAACCAAAACAGCTAGTGGCAATCCATTTTAGAAGTCGCACTTATGGCAGAGACTCAGCTGCTACAGGAAAGCATAGAGCTGATATAACTGCAAGATTGGCGGCCAGAAATGCTCCAGTGTATGTCATGAACTCATCAACTATAGAATGTGATGATCTAGAAAAAGCTTATGTAGACTCAGAAATACAAAAATGGAAGAAGTTTGGAGCAAGTAAAGAACATGGTATATGGTTAGCAGATACTGGAAGTCTGCTATTACCAAAAGACTCTTATGCTTATTTGTGTCAAGCCATTCACACAAAAGGTCATTTTGGTACTCAATCTGTAATTGACACTGTAAGGAGACAATGGGTAGCTCCTGAAATAAATACTGTAGCAAATAAGATCTGCCTGCTCAAGCTGTTCTGTTTGCCAAAAATTCAATCAAGGGGAATTCAGACAGAAAGGTTTAGGTGGTAGACCTATAGTATATTGTCCATTTGAGTCTGCAGATTGATTACATTAGCATGTTAAAAGCTGGAAGATACAAGTTTTTCTTGGTAATTGTTGACAGATTCACCAGATGGGCTGAAGCTTTTCCATCAAATACAAATACAGCTAGCTTTGTGGTGAAAGTGTTGATTGAGGAAATTATACCTAGATTTGGAGTACCACTAACCATAGACTCTGATAAGAGATCACATTTTACTCAAGACATCCTGAAAAGAGTCTATGAGAATCTAGGAATAATACTAAACTTTCACCTTCCTTATCATTCACAAAGTTCAGGGGAAGTGGAGCATGTACATAGGGAACTAAAGACTATGATGGGGAAGATCTGTGCTAAAACTCATCTCAAATGGCCAGAAATTCTTCCCATAGCTTTGTTTTACCTACGTATGAGACCAAGAGCAGATTTACATATATCGTCCTATGAAATGCTCTTTGGATATGCTCCACTACTGGCAAAAACTTGTAAGACAGTCTATACATCTCTTTTAGGCAGAGATTGTTAATTTGCTTCTTACTTAAGTGTTTTACAACAAAGACTAAAGGAATTACTTATGTGAGTATTAATTCAAATTGTTCCTTTTGGATTATTCTCTTCATAATTGCAAACCAGGAGATATGGTATATGTAAAAAAATTTGCTAAAACATCAGCAACACCAGAAAGTTGGTTAGATTCTTGAACTATTGTATTAGTTACTCCATCTTCAGTAAAAGTTTTGGGTAGAGATTCATGGTATCATTGTTCACATATAAAATTAGCACATTGTATAAATAATAATAATATACAAATCATCAAAGAAGAAGAAAATGAAGAAGAGATTGCAGAAACTTAGAATCATCAGTCAAATTGAGTCTGCAGTCAAAAAGATCAATAAAGAATGGACCATTCCTGTGGAAGAGGATAGAAGAGGACAATACAGATAAAGAGGTGAATTCAGGAATTAATGGACATTGATGAAAGACTGAAACTTTATAAATTTAAAGACTTTGAGAAATTTACAATGACGAAGGTTACAGGATAAATGGGCTAATGATTTAATTCTTTGGGGTAATGTATTATAGCACAAAATAACACAGCATTTATTCACATACATACACAAATATATTTACTACTATGGAATTGAAGAAGAATAACTATTCAAGAAGGAGGAGAAAAGAGAAAGAAAGATCTGAAGTAGGGGTAAGGATGTTGTATACAACAGTAACATAAAACTGACATAACAGTAATACTGACATTAAAATATCAAAACAACATGGCATAGCAAAAGTAACAACATAAAACATAAATATGGTTAGGTTATATTGAATCACTATTTAAATGAGTGAAACAATGTATAGTTAGGGTACTTACTGTTATAATTAGCTATATTTAAGTTAGTTACTAACAAAATATAGTTATATACTTAGATTTAGTTTACTATAGAAATCTAGTTATACAGAAGTATTTTAAAGATAGAGATTAGTTAGGTAAGATTAAGGAAAATAAGATAAGAAAATTAGATACTGACTTGCACTACATCATACATTACACAACACAAACAATATATGACATCACATACCAAACAAAATTGTAAATAAATTTGTAAATATATGTAAATAGGATGTTTAATAGAATAGCATACTAATTGTATTATAATGTATGCATATATGTAAAATATATGTGTATATGAATTGTACATAAGTGTATATATGTACATATGCATAGCATACATTTTATATGTTGTATGTATGTGCTATATGTATATGTGTAAATTATGTGCATAGCTCACTTATATTTATTGTTACATGTATTTGCATAAGTGAATTTAATGTTTGGTTTGATTTTCAATGTAAAACTTATGCAATGTGACTTTTGTAATTTTCAAAAATGTTTCTGTAAGTTTAATGTTAATGTACTGCAATAATAGTACAATGTTCTGTATTAGCTGATAAGAGTATTTTGAGTTTGATGTTTGCATGGAAGTTATGTTCATCTTTAGTTTGATGTTATTTGCTATTTTGCTTTTGCTTCTGTTTGACATTTGTACTTTTTCCTTATTTAAATCCTTTTCCTTTTTCCTTGATAAATTCCCTAGCATAGGATAGTATTAGTTAGAATAAGATAGTTGAGTGTAGGCTGTTTGTTATTTTAGGTAGATTTCTTAGATTAGATAATTGGTAAATATTTTAGATTATGCACAAATACAAAAATAGGGTTTCCAACCCAATTTTTGTTTTGTGCAAATGGGGAGAAAGTAATAGGAAGAGGACATTTGCAAAAAAAGACCTTGCAATGCAAACTTTCAGGTGATTGTTTGACAGGAGCATATAACAGGGATTCACATGGGATCCTAAGGGTCAAGATCTGGGTAATGATTCTAATGTCCCAATAGAAACTTCACTTCTCTCCTGAAGGACCTTGGATTAAAAGTTTTACATCAGGTTTCTGGTTTTTTGTGATACCAGTTGAAGAGAGAAAAATCCTGTTTGGACTGGCTGGTGGCACCTAGAACAGAATACTAAAGATTCACTTCTCCATTGGACCTTCTTTGGACAATTTTCATCTAAACATTCTGGCCCATTGATTGGACTCCACTTGTGAGATTTTATGTTGGGGAAACAATGTTTTTAGCTTAGATATGTTAGGTTAAGATAGGTTTATAGAAATTTGGTTTTAAGAAAAATTGCAATAATTTTCCTTACCTTTTCCCTCTCCCCTTTCCCAAAAAGAAACCTGATTTTTATATGTTTCCTTCTTGTTCTTTCCGCTAACAAAATCCCAATATTACAGGTCTTAAGTGAAAGCCTGGTGATAATTAGCCAGGAGCACTATAGGAATCATGAAGAACATGGATAAGAGTTGGACCAGACTTACCCCAGGTTATTTATTTTTTTTAATTTATTTAGTCAACTTAGATCATTATTCCTTGGTTATAAGAATCATATTCTTTCCCTCCCTTCCCCTCCCGCCCATCAATCCCTGTAGCCTGCATGCAATTCCACTGGGTTTTACATGTGTACTTGATCAGAACCTATTTCCATGTTGTTGATGTTTGCACTAGGATGATCAATTAGAGTCTACATCCTCAGTAATATCTGCCCTCAACCCATGTAATCAAGCAATTGTTTTTCTTTGGTGTTTCTACTCTCATTTGGTTTTTAAGATGTTCTTTTCTTCAGTATTTCTGTGCCTTTTCTACCAGGCTATCAGTTAATTTTACATATTTTTTCCATTACTCTCATTTATTCTTTTTCAATTTCTCTTCCATCATGAAACACTTTCTTCAACTCTTCCAAGAATTATTGTTGGATTTGTATCCTTATAATTTTTCTATGAACCTTTTTGAGTAGCTACTTTCTCTTTGTTATCTTATTCTGGGTTTATGTCTTAGTCTTCTCTGCCTCCATAATATCATTTTATGGTAAAATTTTTTTTGTTGCTATTGTTGTTGTTTGCTAATTCTCCATCTTATTTCTTGACTGAATCTTTTGTTAAATTTGAGTTCTGTTCACCTGAACATATGGACATACTTTCTCACACTTCAGATTTTTCCTGCTTCAGTTTTCAGAGGTAATTTCTGGTGATGCAAGTTTTGGAGTTTCCAATTTGGTGTGACCCTGGGAGAGATGTTATAATTGCTTTCTGGTTCTAGGCTTTGGTATTCATTCAGGAAGTATCCCTGATCCCCTGCCTCCAACACACCTTACATTTTTGACATTGGAAAAGGAGATAGGGTCTTTGCTCCCTTGTGACTGATGCCCAGCACTCTTATCCACCTTAAAACTGGGACCAAAACTATATATGTGATATAGAGATGCAATCAGTGCCAGATCTACCTGCAGCAAGCAAAGGATACCCTGTAATCTCTTTTTGACCAGTTTTCCTACTCTGTTGCTATCTCTAGGCTGAGTAGGTGCTGCTACTTCTGGGTTTTATTTTGCTGCTGCTTTTTTTGTGGGCTCTGGACCTGCCACCATTCTGATATCACAAACTTTTCCTACCAGTCAGTTTTCTTTAGGCTGAAAAACATGTTTCACCTTGATCTTTTATTGATATTGATGCTCCAAAGATTTAATTGAGTTGTTATTTTAAAGTTGTTTGGAGAGAGTCTTTGAATGATTTTAGCTGAGTTTCCTCTAATAAGTTGTCCAGACAACTTTCTGAATGTGTAAGATGCTGGAGAGTTTCTGATACAAGAAAACTAACGAGCATTTTTGGAATCAATGTTGGAGATCAAGAAGTAAGAAAAGAGAAACAGAAAGTACAGAGAAGAGGAGATTTGAGAAAGAAAGGTAGAAAGAAAAGTCACTCCTTATTATAAAAATGAGTTTTCATGTTGCTTATCCCTGTGTGTTACAGCATAAGTGATTGCCTAATAGTGGATGATGTATTAATATACATAATTAAATAATACAAATAATTTACTTAGATATCCATTGCATACAGCCAAAAAAGTGAAGTGATGGTGTAGAAAAAGTTCATGAGCCATATCAGAGGGAGAATAAGGTGTCATCCAAAGTAAAATAAGCATCTAGAATTTAATATATATATATATATATGTATATGTGTGTATACATGGACACACACACACACATATATATATATATTTAAACATTGTCTGAAGATTAAAAAGGAACTATGGGAACAATTGGGAAATTGAGGGTATATGAGAAATAATAATTCATCCACAGGCCTAAATATAAGAGGATTTTGGTTTTAAATTTTTTCATGTGTGGAAATATTTAAAGTCAAGTGTTAAACTTCTGTCAAGAGAAACATTTTGTGCTGCCTTTGTCATAGAAATATGTCAAAGAGATTGCAAGTGAGGCTAGGAAAGAGCAGGCATATTGGAACAAATGGAAAGAACATTTCTTTTCAAAAATGTCTAATTATATATATGCGTGTGTGTGTGTGTGTGTGTGTGTGTGTGTGTGTGTGTGTGTGGTTGCAGTTACTATTAATCAACTAATTGCTTCCAGTGTCTAGAAAAACAAAAATGCTTTCCCTAAGCTGTCCCAAATCAAGAGTTCCATGCTCTGTGCCATTTAAATAGGAAGTGACAGAGTATAAACTGGCTAGACAGAGTACAGTTCTCACATTATGGGAGTGCTGACAAGACCTCCATTGATTGTTTTCCATGATTTAATGTCATCAGACACAAGGTGATTTAGAACACAGTTAGTAATAATGGAGGGGCTTGGAAGCAGATGGGGAAGAGGTTTTTTAATGTTGTTTTCTCTCCTAGGGTTTGTTTCTTGGTTGAAGCAATACCATGGAGACAATCAGCATGTTGCAGAATGTAATGAAAATGAATAACTGAAAGCAGATTATACTGACAGAGAAAAGTCTCTTTTCATTGCACTTGAAATGAATTTCTATCTGACAAAACTGTGCCAGGGTTTTTGAGTATCTTTCTCTTCTAACACTTCAGAAGTTTGGTAAACTATACTATATTCTTAAAGACTAGAGATAAAACAACACATCTAGCATCTTAATTCTTAATTATATAAAAAGTATGTATTTCAGTTACATTTTAAAACCCAATTCCTAGAAATCATCAAAAAATTAAATACCAGAATGAGTTTTCAGCATGGGAAGCATCTATAACGACCTATTGTATAATAGATAAATTCTAGAGAATTGTTTGAGGAAAATAAAATTATAGAGATTATGCAAGATTCCATAGCTGACATGTCCAAGTTGGAATTTCTTTCCAGATCTTCTTTAATTCAAAGCCAGTTCTCTATCTACAATACTATGTCTGCCCCTTCTTTACATTGCTTTTATTTTTCTTTCTTGCTAATTACAAAACCACATTTTCCTCAAAATTAGAGAGCTATATGGCAAAATAAGATAATGACTACTGTAATTATCTAAAGAACATGGATCTTTTGTACCTAATAATTCATAGATAAAATTCTGGAAGTTATTAATCTTAGAAGCTATTTAATTCAAATCCTTTATTTTGTAAGGGGGCAAACTTTGACCCAAGTAGCTTAAGAAATTTACTAAAGACCATATAAATATAAAGTTAGCAGAGGTAGAATTTGAACTGAAGTTTGACTCCTGATTCAGTACTTGGAATTTTTCTACTGAACTTTATAAACTCATTTTCTCCAAATATAAAATTAAGTTAATATATTTAAATGTCTAATTGGTGATCTTTAACTAAAATAATTTGAGATTGTACTTGTTTTTTAAACCCTTACCTTCCGTCTTGGAGTCAATACCGTGTATTGGCTCCAAGCCAGAAGAGTGGTAAGGGCTAGGCAATGGGGGTCAAGTGACTTGCCCAGGGTCACACAGCTGGGAAGTGGCTGAAGCCAGATTTGAACCTAGGACCTCCCGTCTCTAGGACTGGTTCTCAATCCACTGAGCTACCCAGCTGCCCCCATGAGATTGTACTTTTTTATGAACTATTTCAATATAAATTAGGTTCCCTAAATACACAAACACACATGGTAGGCACTTAAGAAATGCTCATTCATTGATTTTCTTTTAATGAGCCCCTAGCATTATAAGCCTTCTATACTCTAGGCCAATGCTGTTTCTTATCTGTAAATAAGTCTTATGCAAAAACACTAACACAATATATATTGACCACCAAGAAGAATGTTTCACATTTAATAGTATTCAATTAATGATTAATAAAATATTTTCATGAATATTTCTATATACTGAAGAAAACATAAATTAAGTTGTAAATAGATACTCTTTGATTTCATGAGCTTCAGAAACTCATAATTTTCTTAGATTTAAATAATTGGAAAAATTGAACTGCTCATGGTTAAGTTGAGTAAAAATAATAAAAAAGACAATTTTACAAAAGTTAATTTACCTATTTGATGCCATACTAACATAAGGATGATATTATAAAGTAAGTCTTGTTATATTAGTTTAGAGATAAGAAGTATAGAAGCTAGCTTGAGAAAGAATTGGATTTTAAAATAGATTTGAGACAGTGTCAGTTTCAATGTTGACAGTATGTAGGGGGAGGGTTAACAGTTTTTTTGTGGCAGTTGGTCTCTGGTAGTTACACTATTTCAGAGCTCTGGGAGCAGGTGACATCTTTTCTCTCTCTCCTCACTGTCTGAGGTAAAAGGAAAGAAGGGGAAAACCTGAAGGAGCTAAGTGATTTTCCTTTCCCAACTTGGGAAACATTAGTTACTATCTGTAATTGTTTCATAGATTGCTTTTTCTCTGAGAAAACCAAAGAAAGACCTGATCTTTGGTTTGGACTCTGAGTCTTAACAGACTTCGTTCTGCTGAGGCTCAGTTAGCAAGCCTGTTTTATTTTTATAACTTGGAGACAAGTTAAGAAGCATAAGGATAGTATTGTTTAGCTTATTGTAGGATAGTGAGAATTTGGGTTAGTCAAATCAGGAAGGATCAGTGTAGCCTGTGGAAACATGAGAAGCAATTCCTTGTGGAACTAGGGAATTTTATTTGGGTGGAGTTAGAATACCTTAGAGTGAAAAAAATGTTTATACTTATATTGTAAATAATCAGTTTATTTTTATATATCAAGGGTCTCCTTAGCATTCTTGCACCTGACTGAAGAGTTCACATATGAGCTTTACTTCACTGATATGAACTGAAGATACTTTGTAGCACAGCAAGAAGAGTATCTAAATCAGTTTATAATCAATAATCAATTCATTGCTTATTATTTTTATAGTCATTCATTTACACATTACTTTTATACTAATCAAACTGCCCAAAAAAGTATATCCTATTTCTATGTGAACTGGAAAGACCTCCAAAAAATAATGCAGAGAAAAATGAGCAGAAACAGTTTGAACACTGTACACAGAGATTAATACATTGTTACACAATCTAATGTAATAGACTTTCTACAAGCAGCAATGCAATGACTCAGGACAATCCATAGGAATTTATGAGAAAGAATGTTATCCACATCCAGAGAAAGAACTGTGGGAACAGAAATGCAGAAGAAAAATATATGATTGATCACATGGTTCAATGATGTAAGCTTAAAATTTAATCTTTAACTCCGAGTATTATATTTCATGAGATTTGTTAATAATAACTAAATGAAAAAAAAACTAGAGAAAAAAGGGAGCTAACTCATAACTCAGCTGTGGTTGTGAGAGAAGAGAAAGAGTGGTCAGAGTTACAGAAACTTATATACAAACAAAATAAGCATGCAACTGTGTTATGACAAGGAAAGGGATGCTGGGTAATGAAAAAGGATTCTGGGAGATGGAGTCCAGAGTTCAAAATTTCTAATTATACAGTGGGGATATGATTAAGATTTTATTGTTAAAAGATCATTCTACTGGGGGCATTTGGGTAGCTCAGTGAATTGAGAGCCAGGCCTAGAGACGGGAGGTCCTAGGTTCAAATGTGGCCTGAAGATACTTCCCAGCTGTGTGACCCTGGGCAAGTCAGTTAAACCCCATTGCCTAGCCCTTACCACTCTTCTGCCTTGGAACCAATACACAGTATTGATTCCAATATGGAAGGTAAGGGTTTTAGGAAAAAAAGATCATTCTACTGCAAATAGAAATAACATGGTAATAGGTTTTGAACAATGAAACATGTATAACCCAGTGGAATTGCTTGTCAGCTCCAGGAGGGGAGAGGGAAGAGGGAAGAGGTATAGGAAAAATTGTGAAGCTTGTAACCATTGGAAAATATTCTAAATAATTTAATTTAAAAAACAAGTATATCTTAGAGTCTGAAATAATCACAAAATTCATTGAGAAGATCAAAAGGTCAAAAATATCAAGGGGATAAATGAAAAAAAAATTAAAGAAGGTGATTGAGTTGTACCAGATATCAAACTATTATAAAGTGGCAACCATCAAAATAATCTGGTATTGGATTGGATAAGAAATAGAATAGTGGATAAATGGAATAAATTAGAAACTCAAAAATGAGTAGCAAATAATCAAACAAACTATTGTTTGACAAATCCAACAGTCCAAGATTAGAGAGGAAGCACATACTTTTTGTCAAAAACTGCTTGGAAAAATGGAAAACAATAACTCATACAAATATCAAGATAAAGTCAAAGTGGATACATGATTTAGAAATAGAGGAGATATTATAAACAAATTAGTGAATCAGAAACTAATTTTCACTGTCAGACCTATGGATAAGGGAAGAATTTATGGCCAAACATGACAAGATATAAAATGGAACAGCAGTGACTTTGCAGTCCATTTAATACTGAAGAGATCAGGCAAAGACGGCAAAGTAAACTACATTTGAAGTCCACCAATAACCCTTTTATAAACCACACACACATGCACACAGACAAACACACACATGGCTCAGAATGAATATTAGAGCTTACAGAACCATCAGAAGAAGGGATGAAGCAGTGAATTGGTCAAAACAATGTAGAAAGACAGCAAGGAGAATTTTTGTCACTGGGATAGGAGGAAAGAGTGCTAATGAAGCCTCAGTGAACCTTGGTCATGATACAGCACAGGCAGGGGAGAAAAAGAATAACCAGCTAGGTGCAACTTTATCAAAATAAATGTTGGAACCAACACAGAACAAGCAGCAATGAGAGTAATTCAGCTCAACAAGGTTCAAGATTGATGGAATTAGGCAGAAATCAACTCAAAATAGATGAACTGACGAGTAGAAAATGTCCCCACATCAGGGCCAACAGGGCAACCTTGTCAGAGTTTGCAATATGAGACACAGACAGGTGAGTTGATCCCAGACACAGTAAAAATGTAGGAAAATTCTCCTTCCATCCCAGGAATAGAGGTAAGTTTTAGCATATAAACAAAAGCAAAGTGGGAAAATAATTTCCCAAATGAGAAAAAGACAGAGAAAAAGTCTGATGCTAGAAAAATATTTCAATAAGGAAAGTGACTGAAATATAAGCTCAGAAGAGGATAGCAATACAAAAAAATGCATAAAGCCTAAAGGGAAAATGTGAAAGGGTATCAAGTTCAGAATGAACCTCTAGAAGAGCTCTAAATAGGATAGAAAAATAATTAATAAGAAACTTAGAAGAAAAATGAGAATAGAAAATGTTAGGAAAATGATCAAATGTTTAGATAAAAATTTACTAAACAATTTCCTACAAAAGAAAATGTAATACCTCAAACAGGAGAATAATTCCCTATGATAAGAAGTACTAAGTCTCAAGTATAAAATTGTCCCCATTAAAAAGTAAAGTTGGACAAATAGAAACTAATGACTTCATAAGACAGTAGAAAATAAAACAAATTAAAAAAAAATAAAAAGTAGAAGAAAATATGAAATCTCTAACTAGAAAAACAAGTAACCTGGAAAATAGACTCATGGATGCTATAATCTAAGAATCACTGAATTTTCTGAAAGCTGTGATCAAAAAATGTACCTGGCCACTATATTGAAAGAAATTATCTGCTAAAAATGCCCTGATGTTCTTGAACAAGAAAGGAAAATACAAATTGAAAGAATCCCCATTCACCTTCCTGAGAGAAATCCCAGATTCGAAAATCCTGAGATTATTATTGCCAAACTGTAAAACTCTCAGATCAAGAAGAAAATATTGCAAGAATACAGAAAAATTCAAATATTGTGAAATTGTCCTGGCAGCTTCTACATTAAAGGATTAAATAGCAATGCCTATGATATTCTACAAGGCAAAGGATCTAGGAGTGCACAACAAAAAATTGCCTACCCAGGGAAACTGAGCATAATATTTTAGGGGAAGAAACAGACCCTAATGAAATTGAGAAATACTGGCCATTCATGAAGAAATCTCTAGGGTTAGAAAAAAATTCAATCATCAAATTCAACTTTCAAAAAAGTATAAAAAATGTAAAAAAAATCCTCAAGTGAATCAATTGAGTTAAACTAATATCCCTGAGTGGGAAAGTCATAATTAGAATATTTAAGATTTCTATGGTATGAGATATTTAAAGAACATAATATACTTAAAGCAACCAAGGGAATTGATGGTGTTAAATTGATTACTTATTTTCTCATGGATAAGTGATAACTAAAATAATTAAGGTACTGATTGTAAAAGAGATATTTAAGATACCATATGTAATCAGGTAAAACAATGGTATTTAACATATCATATTACTAGAGTTAGACGATAAATAAGATACTTAAGATATCAAGGATACTTGAATTACCTAAGATAACTAAAGTACTTAGGATACCTAAAGTACTAATGATACTTAAGAACTTTATCACTTTTAGAGCAATGAATAGGGGAATATATAGACAGAGTAGGGAGTAAGCTATATATGATGGGATAATATTCATGAAGAAGTCAAGGGATCAGAAAGATGAATATATTAAAATAAGAGAAAAGGAGAGAAATTTGTGGGTAAATTATCTCATGTGAGAAGACATACAAGATTCAATATATTGGAAAGGAAGATGGAAGGTGGTAGGCATAAATCTTACTTTCATTGGAATTGGCACAAAGTTGGAATAACATCCACACTAACTTAAGTATAGAAATCTATATTACAAAAAAGTGGAAACCTTCTTTATTGCAAGTCTCTTTGATAAAACTTAATTTCTCAAATTATATAGAGAACTGAGATAAATTTATAAGAATAAAAAGCATTTCCAAATTAATAAGTAGTAAAAGGATATGAAGAGACAAGTCTCAAGTGAAGAAATAAAACTCTATTTAGTTACAGAAAAAAATGTTACACATCACTTTTGACTGGAGAAATGAAAATTAAAACAACCCTAAAGTACCATCTTATAACCATCAGATTGGTTAACGTGACAAAAAGGGAAAATGACAAATGTTGGAGTAGATGTGAAAAAGCTGGCACATTAATATACTGCTGTTGTGGCTTCAAATTGATAAAAACTGGAGAGGAACCTAAAACCATCCCCAAAGGGCCATAAAACCACACATACCTTTTGATCCAGAAATATCACTATTAGCTCTATATCTCAAAGGAATTAAATGTAAGGGGAAAGAACCTTCCTATACAAAAATAGTTATAACAGTTTTTTATATGGTGACAAAGAACTGGAAAATGAAGGAATGTCCATCAATTGGGGAATGGTCCTATGCTTTTAATGGAATAGTATTCTGTCATAAGAAATGACAATCAAAATGTTGTCAAAAAAACTGGAAAAAACTTATATGAAAGAATGTAAAAATAAGCAAGACTAGGATAACTTTGTTAAAAGTAACAACGATAATGTATGATGATCAACTGTAAATGACAACCATTTTCAACAAGGCAAATATACAGGACAACTCAAAGAGAATCATGACAACAAAGGATATCTTCCACCTTTGGAGGAACAAATGACTCTGAATGCACATAATATCATTCTTAATTTCCTCCATAAACTTTTATCTAATTTGGAAAAAAATTACAATGTGACAAATGTAAATATGTATTATATAACAATATATGTACAACCTATAAAATTGTGTTGCCCTTTCTATTATATTTTTCCATAAGGCAAAAAGAATAATAAACGACTTTTTAAAAAGGTACAAAATAGGTTACTTTGACTGCATAAAAATAAAAGTTTCTGGCCAAACAAAAGCAGTGCAACCCAAATGAGAAGGCAAGCCACAAACTGATAAAATTATAGCACATATCTCTGACAAAGACCTTATTTCTGGAATATAAAGAGAAATGTGTCAAATTTATAAGAATACAAAGCATTCCCCAATTGATAAGTGGTCATAGGATATAACAGGAAGTTTTCAGGTAAAGACATTAAAACTACTTTTATCATATGAAAATGTTCAAAATCATGATTAAATCCAGAAATGAACATTAAAACAACTCTAAGGTATCAAATCACAGAATATCTGACTTAACAAAAAAAAAATGGAAAGATGAGTATTGGAGGTGATGTAGAAAAACTGGGACACACATAGTTGGTGGAAATGTGACCTGATACAGTTATTCTAGAGCACAATGTGGAACCATGTCCAAAGGGCAATGAAACTCTTTGATCCAGCAATACTATTACTCAGTCTGTATCTGAAAGAGATAAGAAATAGGGGGAAAGAACATATTTCTACAAAATATTTCAAGCAACTCTTTTTATGGTGGCAAAGAACTGGAAATGAAAGTGTAAAAGGGAGGGAGTTTGGGGATGTGAAGGGATAGAGTTGGACCAATATCAAATTGATAACAGTATTTTGAGAAGGCCAACAGAAACCCAGTCCAGGCAGAGCCTGGAATGAGACCAGCACACAGATAACAAATCACAATAAATGGGAGTATATTTTATTAAATAATGGAAAGGTTGAGAGGATAAAAGGAAATCCTATCATTGGGGTTACTAACTAAAGTAACCCAAAATCTAATGTCTTGGTATGAAGGATCTTCTTAGAGTTAAGTTCCTACACTGTCTCCCTGATATGCTAAGCTATAAACAAAGTCCCTGTACACTATTCTTCTGTAACTCTCTTGGTGTTAAGGGAGATGCTGGCAAATACCGGATCAGGCTGGGATCCATGGAAAGATCCTGAGTCCAGAAGGACTTGTACCTCAGCTTACAGCCAGCTGAGTTCAGGTGACAGATTACAGTTCAGATGACACAGGACAGAGACAGCTTCCTCAGATCTTTTTCAGCATGCACAGCACACAACCAGCAACACAACAATAACACAGGATTGAATCAAACTCCCAGGACGTGGCAGCCACTCCCTCCACAATTAACTCCAGAGAGAGATAGGCAGTCTACCAGTCCCTGAGATTTCTCTCAGCTTAACTCCTCTGTCCAAGATTCCAGAATTGTCTCTTTTGCTAGTCTCGTGCCACTATGTTCTCCAAACCTCAACTCCTCTTTTCCTTATAACAAAAGGGATGCCCATCAATTGGGGAATGGCTGTACAAGTTTTGGTATATGATTTTAATGGAACACTATTGTTCCAGAAAAATGCCAAAAATATGATAAAAAGAGAAACCTGGAAAGACTTATATGAAGTGATGCAACATGACATGAGCAGAACCAAGAGAACACTGTACATAGCAACAATAATAGTATATAGTAATGAACTGTCAGTGACAACTATTGTAGAAATGAAAGGGATAAAGGATAGAGAAAAAGTATGGATTAGCTTTAAAAGGAAAGGAAGATAATTTAGACACAAACCCTGGGAGAAGATTCTGAAAGGAGAAAAGGACCTTGGGAGTTTTTACTGGCATTAATAATTACTCTGGATTCTGGCTTTCCACTGAGTTGGAAGGAAGATTTTTGCTCTGGCATACCTTGGGAAAACCTAATTTTGTGGAAAGATTTAAGGTTTCCTGGGTTGGAGAAATTGCCATTGGAGGAGACTACCTTTTCCCTGGAGTACAGAAACCAATCTGTCTGAGAGCTATCAGTCAAAGACCTACTTGGCTAAGGTAATCCCAAGTGTTTTGTCACCTGGGACTCTAGGTTACCTAGGAAGTCAACCTCAGGCTTGAGAGGAGATTCAGGCTACTAGTGAGTCCCATCACCTTAGCCTTCTTAAAGACAATATGGATAGTTAGATTAGCAGATAGTCAGATAGCATTTGGGTTTTAAGTAGGAGCAGGGAAGCAATGAAGAGTACCTCCGTAGAGGTGTATAGAAGGTGGGTTGAGTCTAGATCTGTAATTTTAGGACTCTTCCTACCCTTTCCCTTTACTCCAATTATCAAAATAAATTTTGTTTCCAAAGCCCAAGGGTTTTGTGCTTTACTAGCCCTGGGGAGGTCCATAGGTGGATGTTTCTTAACTCCCATCCATCTAGGCCTTCCCATCAATCCACCTCTTCTATGTGCCCCTATTTTCTATCACTCTTATCAGCACTGCAAGAATCCGTAACTACTCAAAAGGATTTAGAAGATTGATTGCAATCTTAGGGAGAGGGGAAAAGGAGAATTTAGCTCAAATGTTTATAAAGTATCACAAATATATTATCCAGTTGAATGATTAGAAAAAGAAGTGGACTAATGACAGAGTGAGAAATATCTGAATAATGACCTGACTAATGACTAATGACCTTATATTTAGAGATTATTAATAATACTTACTTAGAACTTCTACCTTATTAGGTAGATGTTCAGTTGAAAAATTAGGGAAGCACATAGAAGTGAGAAGTGAGAAGAGAGTTGCACAGTCATTAGACTCATTTTCTATTCTAGTTACAAAAGTCCAGTGGTAAGGCAGAAATTAGGACAATTGGTAATGGTCCAGGATACAAGGGATAACCTTATCATAGGCACTTGGATTTCCACAGCATCTGCTTTTCTGTTTTCTTGTGTGATTGAACAAATGGTTTTCATCTGCCTATTCCTCCAGGGGAAATCTTCACATGCTTGGGATAGACATCCCTCTAACTCACTGATAGGTATAATGTCCAACATATACTCAACCTGGTCTAATGAGACAGTTTTCCCACTGTGTGGCTGTTTCATATGCAACAGCTTCTTAGAGCCACAGATGAGAATTGGGTGAAAGGGGGACATCTAAATTGATTGAGCACTCCTGAAAAGAGTTAATCAAGCCCTCACACCAGTGGTGCTAGTACTCCCAGAATAGCCTATATACTCTCCACTGAAGTATAAGTATAAATTAAATAAATACATTTGTCTTAATAGAAATTATTTCTTAGCCAATGGTCATGAAAAAGTCATTTATACTTATGTCTCTTCCTCTCCTCATGTTTTCTTCTAAACCTTTTGCAAGTTGACTCCCAACTTTGTCACTCAATTGACATTATGCTTTTCTAAATTGTAAACTAACCTTTAATCACTCAATCCTCAAAACTAATTACTTTTTTCATTATCTATCCTTTTTTACACTTCTGCAAAACTTGACTTTGTCAAATGATTTTTTTTTGTTATTCTATAACAATACATCCTTGTTGGTTCTTCACGGATGACCATTTCTCATCTCTCCTTTTTTCTGAATCATCAATGATGTCACACTTCCTAATATTGATGTACTAACTATGTTTTGCCCTGTGCTCTTTTCTCGGACCCTCTGTATTCTATTTTGGTAACTTTATTAGCTATAATGGATTTACCTTTATTTAGATATCTCATTCACAGAACCACTTTTCCCTATGCCTACTCATATGAAGACAAACACACACAAACACACACACACACACAAAAAACCTACTATGATGACTATCACTACTACTATTACCACTACTAGTACTACTAGAACTAATAGTAATACTACTACCGCTTATATACCCACTACCACCACCACCAGCAGTAGCAGTACTACTATCAATACCTGCAGTAGAAGAGTTATTTGAAACTCAATACATGCAAAAAAAGAATTCCTTGTTTTCCCCATAACCTCACCTTCTTCCAGGTTTTCCTATTTCTGTTAACACATGTGATACCCAATGAAATCGCACATGGGCTATGGGAGAGGTGGTGGGAGGGGGGAGGGAAGAAAAGAAAATGATCTTTGTTTCCAATGAATAGTGTTTGGAAATGACCAAATAAAAATTTAAAAATTAAAAAAAAACATTTTATGGGAAAGGGAAAAACATTTATTAAATTTTCATTTTGTACTAGGCACTGTGGTAGGAACTATTATTTTTTTTACAGGTTACATATTGATACAATTTTTCATAATTGTTTTCTTACATTTTGTGATCTATGTTCTTTCCCTCCTATTCTATCCCTCCTCATGATGGCAGATAATATGATATAGGTTGTAAATGTGTTATCATATAATACTTTTTCCATGTTTATCTTGTCATGAAACATATTGCTTACACAAGAAAACAATTCAGAGATGAAATAAGGTGAAGAATGGCATACTTAAATCTTCATTCAGACCATGTCAGTTCCTTCTATGGCAGTGTGTCCTAAGCACTTTACAAATATTTCATTTGATTTATACAACAAGCTCAAAAAATATGTTTTTATTATCTCCATTTTACAGCTGAGGAAATTGAGGAAGAGAAAAGTTAAGTGAATTCTGTAGGGACACACAGTGAGTAAGTGCTTGAGGCAAATTTGAACTCATATATCTATGTCTTTAGACCCAGTGCTGAATCCATTGGACCACCCAGATGCCTTTTAATTAGTTTAGTACCTTAAGCTTATTATGTTCATGTCATCCTTGTTGTCTCAATCTCACTCAACCTTTGAATTTTATTGAGCTACAAATATCTTTTTGTACACACAAACTATCTCACTTCTGGCCATTTGTCCCTACTCACAGATTCTCTGCCCCAGCTAAGAATCTCAACATCTGTTGCTTAAGCTATAATCTACTTTTTTCTTACTTAACCATTTCCCATTCCTCTTCATCCCTCATATAGCTGAAAGAGCCATCATGACTTCTTTTTCCTTCTTTCCTTCCTTCGTTCCTTCGTTTGTTCCTTCCTTTCTTCCTTCCTTCCTTCCTTCGTTCCTTTCTTCCTTCCTTCCTTCCTTCCTTCCTTCCTTCCTTTCTTCCTTCATTCCTTCATTCCTTCCTTCGTTCCTTCGTTCTTTCATTCGTTCCTTCCTTCCTTCCTTCCTTCCTTCCTTCCTTCCTTCCTTCCTTCTTTCCTTCCTTCCTTCATTTCTTCTTTCCTTCCCTTCCTTCCTTCCTTCCTTCCTTCTTTGGTAGTTTTTCTATTCTTTTTGTACTTAGAGATATTGAACCAAATGAATGACTATGGTACTATTTTCTCCACCCACCAGATTCATTTTCATGTCAACAAGGGGAGTGAAGTAGTGAAGTGGTAATGAGAGTAGGAAAGAAAACAGTTTCCTTAGATTTCACTTGGTCTCTCTAAACAAGGCAAAAACAAAAATAAAAACTGCAATTGCAAACTCAAAAGCTGGGCTTTCCTGTTTTATTTAGATTTATTACACTTTTCTAAATCATTGAATGAATATTTTAGCTCCAACTCTTTTTTAATTTAACTAAGTAAAAGACAATTTTCTGACATCCAATCAAAAACATCTGGGAGCAATCCAGTTGGTGGTGCTTGGATGATTCAAATTCTCTTGTGGAAATAGTGAATGTGAGTGGCAGCAGAGAAGAAAATATGCCATCTTTTCTGAAACATTCTTTGCATCAAACACAGAAATCTACTGCTGGACTCCTACAAAAAATTTTCCCCCAAACCATTCTTTAAAATAATATTGTCCAAAGAGAAAATAAATAAAATAGCATAGTATCATAAAATCAGATAGATTTAAAGTTGGAAGAAAACTTAGAGACCTTCAAATTCAACCCCTTATTTTATAAATGATGAAACTGAAGTACAGGGAGGTCAAAGGTCTGCTCAGTCACATAGATAGTATATATCTGAGGCAGAATTTAAACTAATGTATTTCTGATTCATATTTCAATGTTATTTCTAATACTCCATCACACACAGGTAGGCTATTGTTTCCATGAGATTTTTTAAAAATTTCATTTCTTTTAAATTAAGGTATTCATGTTTATTGACTTCTTAAAGATAATTAAATATCAATGATTTTTAATCAATTTTAAAATAAATCTTAGTGAAGTTATTTTTTTAATCAGGAAAACAATGATAATGTAGTGCCTGTCTCCAAAGAAACACACACTCACATATGCACATGCACACACACAAAAAATGATGTTTTAAGCACTTAAAAATATATATGAACAATTTCAGTGCTCTAACAAAAATTACCTTTAACTCTATGTTATTTTTCAACAGACATCTTTTACAATAGTAAAACCAAATAAATGAATGAATAAAAAGGCATACTGATAGTTAAATAGTATTTTGAGTACAATGTAATTTCAGTTTTATAAATTACTATAATTGCACATATTACACCTTCCCCATGAATTTAGTCATAAATGAATAATGTATGGGTAATTTTTTTTTTCTTACAAGGGTAACTTTTGTTTAGGAATGAGGCAAACTGATTGTTCCAGATCATCAACATGTCAAAAAAGAATATACTTTTTAAAAGGAAATGAGTGAAAATAATAGCCATTGTGATTGGGTGATTCTAAAACATTTCAACTTTGAAAACTCCCAGAAACACATTTTTAGGAGAGCAAAAAGCTCCATGGTGATATTTTATAGAAAAGGTAACAGAGAATCAACATTTTATAAAATATTTAAACTTTCAAAAATTGGATCAAAAAACAAAAAAGATCATACAAGGCACAACTGGAGAGAATATATTTTTCGATAAATGGAAAAGTATGACATTACCAAAATATGTCTGTAGATGTAATATTTTGTAGAATTCCTTCAATAAATTAGCAATTTCAAATTTAAATCAAATTGAACTTTAAAATCTTATACTTTTTAAAGCCCTGTATAACTGTTTAATTCTAATATTTTCCTTCAGAGTGTTGCATTGGAAAGAGGAGTAAAGAGTGTCTGCTTTCAAATTGACCTTTGTTACTACCTATCGTAAACAGGTAGGCAATTTTCTTCATGTCTCTGATTCCCCACCATTTCTTCATTTATAACATGGAAAAGTCAACAAGGTTACTCTGAGTTCTGAAAATACTGTCCTCTTCTTTATTTTAATCAGAAAAAAAATTCTCTGACTCATCCAAGAACATACTTTTAAGGTACTATATGTTTTGCCTGGAAGAAGCACTTTTCTCTCTTCTATGATTTTCCATATTCTTTCCTCTGGTAATCTGTTGTTTTAATGATGCTCTTAAACCTTAAAAAATCTGGAATTTAAACATACCTTGAAGGATCAAGCTACATAAATTGGTACTAGGATGAAAATTTTATTTCAAGTTAAAATATTAATTTTTATAATTATTTGTATTTAAATTTAATTTGTCTAGAACAAAGAAAGAAAATACTTATACTCAAATGTATTTCTTTGTCAATTGATGAACCTTAGAAAAACTCTACTAATTACTTACTTCTCCCTTGTACCATTCATTCTAACAACTCTATAAAAGTACTTATGGATATTGGAATTAAACCATATTTTGTTGTTTAGCTATTTCACTCATGTCTTACTCTTTGTCATTTCATTTTGAGAATTTACTCACAAAGATACTAGAGTCATTTGCTACTTTCTTTTTTATTTCATTTTACAGATGAAGAAACTGAAGCAAATAGGTTTAAGTAAATTTCCCAGGTAACACATAAAATAAGTATCTGTAGCTGTATTGAAACTCAGGTCTTCATGACTTTAGTACCAGTCCTCTATTCACTGTGCCACTTAGCAGACCAATAATACTATATATTAAGCAAGATAATTTCATTAAAAAAAACTGGAAACATCTACATTAATTGACACAGAGTACAATACGCAGAACTGGGAGAACAATTTTACCTGGTAACAGCAATATTGTACAATGATCAACTGCAAAATCTTGGCTACTCTCAGCAATGTATTAATCTGGGATAATTTTGAAGTACTTATGAAGGGAAATGCTATCCACTTCCAGAGAAAAGACCGTTGGAGATTTATGAATGCAGATCAAAGGATACCAATCTTTCACATTAATATATTTACAGTTTTATTTTGGACTTTGAGTTTTGTATTAGTGTGCTCTCATAGCAATAATCAATATAGAAGTGTGTTTTGCAGGATGATACATGTTTGACTCAGATCAAATTGTTTATCATCTACAAGTGGCAAAAGGGAAGGAAGTGGAGGAGACAGGTTGAATTTTATAATTTAGGAAAACAATGAAAATTATTATTACATGTAATGGAAAAATTGAATATCATTGAATAAAAAATAACACTATGCATTTTTACTAATTCTCATAATACCATCTGTTATTATAGAAACACTGACATAGTAGGGACCACCTTGAATTTTATGCTGAAGTCTTTTTTTTTTTGAGGTGGCTATTACAGATTACATACACTCACATTGAGAGATTAACTTCAAATAACTTTCAGAATTATTTTAGGTTTTCCTGTGTACTTGTCACATGAAACTATAGTTGTGAGAACATACTAATTTTTGTTCTAGGCTATTTTAACCTCTTGTTGTAAATGACAATTAGTAAATGAATAGCCCTTTGCAGTAATAAGATGTTACTTGAAAGATTCAATTTATGAGATAACAGCTATCATTACACTTTGAAACATTTTATCTTATTTTCTGCATTTCAGAATACCTAAGAATGTATTTTGTCAGTTTCTCATTCTACTACAAAGAATGTGTAAGTCCAATTTTAACCTCTGTAGTTTCTAAATCTTATATTCTTAAATCTATATGTGTTAGATCCTGCATTCATGTCCAGATTAGTTCACCTATTTAATGAGCATTATTCAAACCTATATTTTCCACAGGCAAAGATCAAAATAATTTAAAATATTAACTATAGTCCGCAAAATTGTCAATCTTTTCCATAACATATAGGAGAGTGCCCCCTAGTATAGAAATGGAATACTGGATTGTGTTCCCTTTCTCCCACCTCTGCCAAAGGTTGACCCTGAAGAAATGTTTCAATGCATTGAACAGGGGATCTGATTTTTAGAACTGATAAAAAGGTAAAGAGATACTGCCAGGATCTATGCTCCTTGCATGACTTTAATAGTATAGTATAAGTTTAGGTGAAAAATGGAGTCTTAGATTCTTGCAGTCAGAAGTTATTGGAACAGATTAAACAGGTAAATTGATGACCATAATAGACTGATTGCAATGCTGTTGTAAGAGTTAAAAGTAGGAATTTGACAAAAGTGAGGAGTACAGTTGAATTAAAACACTTAGTTTAATTTGAGAAAGAAGTACAGTTAGAAAATAAAAAAAGACGAGAGATTATCATTCTTATCCCCTATGACTATAGTTAAATTTTCTAATACTACCTAAAATTTCTAATAACCTACCTTTAACTGTCTTTTGAGGACAGTTTCTTCTTGCCTGGCAAACACCAGGCCTAATCTAACCTATCTATAAAGATTTGCTAACTACCCAGCTTCCTAAATAATCAACAGACTCCACCCAATCATTTCTTCAATATATTTTCTATTAGCCACCCAACTGTCAGTAGCAAACTGCCAGTCTCGCTAGCCTCAGAGATAGACGTCCTACTCTCTCGAGATCTAGAGGCAAAAGCCCCTATCTATCATACTCTTTCCTTATCTCTGTCCTGGTCCCCCTTTTAATGGAATCTTCCACTCTGGTTCACTGATTCCTGTCAGTTCTGATCTACTTAGAAATCCTGCTCTCTTGTATCTTAATGAGACCAAGGGAGAGAGTAAGAAAATCCCTTTAATTGATAGGTTATGGGCTCAGATGTGAACCTTTCATTGGACCTTGAAATGTACATGTGAAGCACTCACTTCACTTAATCTCATATTGTGAATCATAAATGCTATGAAATTTTGAAGTGCAGAGTAACATTATGGTGCTGTATTACATATCTTAACAACAATTAAGTTTGGAGAGTTGCAGTTTTTGACTTGAAGGATAATAATATAATACCATTTTACCTTCTGATATTGTGGCCTATTATTTTTGAAAATAATTCTAGTATCATGATCTTACAAATTTATAGCTAGAAGGATTTTAAAGATCAACTTGTCCAACTCCATTTTATTAAGGAGTAATATTAATTACAAAGAATTAAAGTGATATTTCTAAGTTTACATTAGTAGTAAGTGAAAGAGTTCAAATTTGAATTTAGCTCCTCTCACTCAAAACCAGTTGTTCTTCCTAAGGTACCAATAATGGGATTGAGTCTATGTAGTCCTGTGCTACATCTCATATATAGAGAACTAGAAAAAATACTCAGGAAACAATCAATTTATAGACTTTTTTCATGAGAAATTAAATTCAAATATGAAAATTCAAGTTAAATGAGGAATGCAGTGTGAGTAATAATTTGATCCCTACTGTATTTTAATAGGCCCCCTGTCTATTTCAGATCAATTAATTTAGCAGTATTATCAAGTTCAATACAATTAATAGAGGTAGTGATTAATTCCTAGATATTTCCTTTAAGGATAATAAACTAATCTTAAAGCATAATATAATTAGGAGTAATTAGATGTCGATTGTAGTTTAATAGATTCTTTGCTCTCATGTTAAACTTTATAAATTGTTAGCATGACTTGCAAGATTAGTGAAAGACCTCACCTGAGGCCTGAATGTTTAGGCAGTAAATGATAGAAATGCCACAAACTTTAGCAAAAAGCCTTGACATTTATTAAAGCCACTTATACCCTGTATCACTTCCTTTTCCTGACCTAGGCAGGCCTGGACAAGAGGCTAGACTCAAGACTTGTCAACTTCACTTGACCACATTAGCCCAAGGCTTGTTTCTAAAGTCCCTAGAGCCCATTCCTAGAGTGATATCATAAATGGACTAGTTGTTTTTTGTCCACCTTGTTGTTGGATAGCAACATGAATTAGGGACTTACCAAAAGTTTGAAATCCATCAATGAAGTAATGTGCTACTGCCTGGAATGGCAGGGCATATAAGGATGTTGCTGGGCCCTGAAAAGTATAAACGTTGTACTCTGGAAAATGTAGGGGTTTCAGATCACGAGGAAGTTTTGGAATCCTAGTTGTTGAAGCTGGCCATGTCCCTTTAATAAAGTTATTGTCGACTTCCAGGTAAACATGGCAGCAATCTAGACCTGACTCGCTTCCCCACCCCAGCACCGAATGAAATAGACTACCTCAAAAGAGCATAAAAATTACATTTGGAAGAATGGAGGGACTCCCCAGTACTCCACAGAAACGAAGGTATGTGGGGTTTGAACATTTCCACACTATAAGGAGGAGGAAAAGCTCGCACAAAAACATGAACTGAACCACCCTCGACCCCCCCTCACCAAACCAGAGTAAGCTATCAGAGCGCTCACTGGGACAGCGAGTGAGTGAAGAGCGTTTCTGTCGGGGGGGGGGCACACCAGGGTCCTTGGGATCTAAAGACTGCAATGAAACGACCTCTCAGGGCAGTTTCACAGGAAAATCCTGCCCTGAGCAAAGGGGCTGCTGTGCTGAGCACAGGGAACTGCGCTCTAAGAAACCTTGGAGGCTTGGAAGAACTAGTCTGAGGCAACCTAAATTCATAGAAAACCCGCCCATATCACCCAGACCCCAGACCAAAAAAGAAAGTGGAATAAAACCACCAAAGGGATGGCTCACATGTCCCAAAATCAAGCCTCCAAGAAGAAAGGGGGGGGGGGAAGTGACTATTGAAAACTTTTATGGAGGGAGTACCCAAGGAAAAGAAGAGAATGAGGATGAAACCCAAACAAAATCAGAATATGCCTCCCAAAATGGAAACAATCCACAAACTCTGGAAGATCTCAAACTGGAGCTTACCCAAAAGATGGAAACCTTTTGGGGAAAAAATGGGAGAAAGAGATCAGCAGTCTGATAGATAAGACTTCACAATTGGAGAAGGAGCTGCAAGCATCTAATAGAAGGGCAGACAAAGCTGAAAAGTAAAACCAGTCCCTAACAACCAGAATCAAGCAAATAGAAGACAACGAGATTACAAAACAGCAAGAATCAATAAAGCAAAGCCAAAAAATTAATGAATTAGAAGAAAACATGAAATATCTCACTGAAAATGTCACAGACTTGGAAAATAGAGGAAGAAGAGACAACCTCAGAATTATTGATTTCCCTGAAAAACCAGAGATAAACAACAACCTCGATGCTATTCTACAGGAGATTAAAGAAGAAAATTGCCCACGTGTTCTGGAGCAAGGGGGCAAAATAGCAATAGAAAGGGTTCATAGAACACCCACTATACTAAATCCCCAAATGACAACCCCCAGGAATGTAATCGCCAAATTCAAGAGCTTCCAAGAAAAGAAGAAAATCCTACAAGAAACCAAGAAGAGGAGCTTCAGATATGGGGGGGGGGGGGTTCCCATAAGGATCACACAGGACTTCACGGCTAACACATTAAGAGACCGCAAAGCATAGAACACGATATTTAGAAAGACAAGAGAGCTGTGTCTCCAACCAAGAATCAACTACCCAGCAAAATTGACTATATACTTCCAGGGGAAAGTATGGGCATTCAACAAAATAGAAGATTTCCAAGCATTTGCTAAGAAAAGACCAGAACATAGTGGAAAATTTGACATCCAAGCACAGAAAGCAAGAGAAACATGAAAAGGTAAATATGAAAGAAAGGGAAAAGGAGATGAATCTTATCTTTTTCTTTAAGTCAAATTCTCTTCTATAAGGACCACATTTATATCAAATTATATATATTAATATGTTGGGAAAATGTATTGTTTAACTCTCAAAAATTGTATGCATGATAAGAGTAGTTAGGAGAATCATACATTGGGAAAGATTGGGGCATCAAGAAGATTTGGTGAAAGGGGGGACAAAGAAAGAAAAAGGGAGGGGGGAATTGTCGATAATAGTAACATATACTTCCAGAAATTGGGGGGGGGACTAAATAGAATAATCTTTCCCATACAAAGATATACATGGGAAGAAGAGGGGAAGATCTCTCATATGAGAATGAGAGGAAGAGAGTGTGAAGTGGTATTACTTAAACCTTACTCTCAGTGAAATCAAATTTGAAGGAAGAACATCTAGATCCAGTGGGATCCTGAATTCTATCTTATCCAACAGGGTAAGAAAGAAAGAAAATCAAGGAGGGGGAGGGGGTAGGCAGTATATAAATGGAGGGAAGGAGAGGGGGGAGGTGAAGGGAGCATAAAAAGGGAGGACTAGAAAAGGAAGCATACCAAGGGAGGGGACTATGGGGACTGACCTAAAGTAAATCACTGGTTCAAAAGGATATAGCTAAAGAAGAAAGGTCAGAACTAGGGGAAGTTATCAAAATTCCAGGGAATCCACAAGTAACAATCATAAATTTGAATATGAATGGGATGAACTCATTCATAAAACATAGACAAATAGCAGATTGAATTAGAATCCAAACCCCTACCATTTGTTGTCCTCAAGAAACACACATGAGGCAGGTTGATACTCAGAAGGTTAGAATTACAGGATGGAGTAAGACCTTTTGGGTCTCAACTGATAGAAAGAAGGCAGGAGTTGCAATCATGATTTCAGACAAAGCCAAAGCAAAAATAGACTTGATCAAAAGGGATAGGGAAGGTAAATATATTCTGTTCAAAGGGAGTATAGACAATGAGGAAATATCACTAATCAACATGTATGCACCAAATGGTATAGAATCCAAATACTTAATTGAGAAACTAAGAGAATTGAAGGAGGAAATAGACAGTAAAACCATATTAGTGGGAGACTTGAACCAAATACTATCAAATTTAGATAAATCAAACCAAAAAATAAATAAGAAAGAGGTAAAAGAGGTGAATGAAATCTTAGAAAAATTAGTTAATAGACATATGGAGAAAAACAAATAGGGACAAAAAGGAATACACCTTCTTCTCAGCACCACATGGCACATTCACAAAAATAGATCATACACTAGGTCACAGAAATATGGCACTCAAAAGCAGAAAAGCAGAAATAATGAATGCAAACTTTTCATAACATAAAGCAATAAAATATACATCAGAAAGGGTACATGGGGAGCCAAATCAAAAATTAATTGGAAATTAAATAATATGATACTCCAAAATCGGTTAGAGAAGAAATCATAGAAACAAATATTAATTTCATTGAGGAAAATGACAATGGTGAGACATCCTTTTAAACCTTATGGGATGCAGCCAAAGCAGTACATAGAGGAAAATTCATATCCATGAGTGCATATATCAACAAATTAGGTAGTATAGAGATCAATGAATTGGAAAAGCTAATCAAAAAACTTGAGAACAAACAAATTAAAAACCCCCAGAAGAAAACTAAACTAAAGATCCTAAAAATTAAGGGAGAAATTAATAAAATAGAAAGTGATAGAACTATTGAGCTAATAAACAAGACTAGAAGCTGGTACTTTGAAAAAACAGACAAAATAGACAAAGTACTGGTCAATCTAATTAAAAAAAGCAAAGAAGAAAACCAAATTAACAGCATCATGGATGAAAAGGGGGATCTCACCTCCAATGAAGAGGAAATTAATGCAAACATTAAAAACTACTTTGCCCAAATATATGGCAATGAATATACCAATCTAGGTGATATGAATGAATATTTACGAAAATATAAATTGCCTAGACTAACAGAAGAAGAAATAGATTTCTTAAATAATCCCTTATCAGAAACAGAAATACAATAGTCCATCAAAGAACTTCATAAGAAAACATCCCCAGGGCCTGATGGATTCACGAGTGAATTCTATCAAACATTCAAAGAACAGCTAACCCCAATACTATACAAAAAATTTGACATAATAAGCAAAGAGGGAGTTCTATCAAATTCCTTTTATGACACAAAAATGGTACTAATTCCAAAACCAGGCAGGCCAAAAACAGAGAAAGATAATTATAGACAAATCTCCCTAATGAATATAGACTCAAAAATCTTAAAAAGGATACTAGCAAAAAGACTCCAACAAGTGATCAGAAGAGTCATTCACCATGATCAAGTAAGATTTATACCAGGGATGCAGGGCTGGTTCAATATTAGGAAAACCATCCACATTATTGACCCCATTAACAAGCAAACCAACAAAAATCACATGATTATTTCAATAGATGCAGAAAAAGCCTTTGATAAAATACAACACCAATTCCTATTAAAAACACTAGAAAGCATAGGAATAGAAGGATCATTCCTAAAATAATATACAGTATATATCTAAAACCATCAACTAATATCATCTGCAATGGGGATAAACTCAAAGCCTTCCCAATAAGATCAGGAGTCAAAGAAGGATGCCCATTATCACCTTTATTATTTTATATTGTACTAGAAATACTAGCAGTAGAAATTAGAGAAGAAAAAGAAATTGAAGGCATTAAAATTGGGAATGAGGAGACCAAGTTATCACTCTTTGCGGATGTCATGATGGTCTACTTAAAGAATCCTAGAGATTCAACCCAAAAGCTAATTGAAATAATCAACAACTTTAGAAAAGTTGCAGGATACATAATAAACCCACATAAGTCATCAGCATTTCTATATATTTCCAAAACAGCTCAGCAGCATGAACTAGAAAGAGAAATCCCATTCAAAATTACCTTAGACAAAATAAAATACTTAGGAATCTATTTCCGGAGACAAGCACAGGAATTGTATGAACACAAATACAAAACATTCTCCACACAACTAAATCTAGACTTGAGAAATTGGAAAAATCTTAACTGCTCATAGGTAGAACGAGCCAATATAATAAAAATGACCATCCTACCCAAACTCATCTATTTAGTGCCATACCCATGGAACTTCCAAAAAAATTGTTTACTGATCTAGAAAAAAACATAACAAAGTTCATTTGGAAGAACAAAGGATCAAGGATATCCAGGGAAATAATGAAAAAAAATACAAAGGAAGGGGGTCTTGCAGTCCCAGATCACAGACTATATTATAAAGCAGTGGTCATCAAAACAATTTGGTACTGGCTAAGAGATAGAAAGGAGGATCAGTGGAATAGACTCAAGTTAAGTGACTTCAGCAAGACAGTATATGACAAACCCAAAGATACCAGCTTTTGGGACAAAAATCCACTATTTCATAAAAACTGCTGGGAAAATTAGAGGATAGTGTGGGAAAGATTAGGTTTAGATCAACACCTCAAACCCTACACCAAGTTAAATTCAAAATGGGTGAATGACTTGAACATAAAGAAGGAAACTATAAGAAAATTAGGTGAACACAGAATAATATACATGTCAGACCTTTGGGAAGGGAGAGGCTTTAAAACTAAGCAAGACTTAGAAAGAGTCACAAAATGCAAAATAAATTACCTGGAATACATCAAATTAAAAAGTTTTTGTACAAACAAAACCAATGTAACTAAAATCAGAAGGGAAGCAACAAATTGGGAAACAATCTTCATAAAAACTTCTGACAAAGGTTTAATTACTAAAATTTACAAAGAGCTACATCAATTATACAAAAAATCAAGCCATTCTCCAATTGATAAATGGGCAAGGGACATGAACAGGCAGTTCTCAGCCAAAGAAATCAAAACTATTAATAAGCACATGAAAAAGTGTTCTACATCTCTTATAATCAGAGAGATGCCAATCAAAACAACTCTGAGGTATCACCTCACACCTAGCAGATTGGTTAACATAACAGCAAAGGAAAGTAATGAATGCTGGAGGGGATGTGGCAAAGTAGGGACATTAATTCATTGCTGGTGGAGTTGTGAACTGATACAACCATTCTGGAGGGCAATTTGGAACTATGCCCAAAGGTGATAAAAGACTATCTGCCCTTTGATCCAGCTATAGCACTGCTGGGTTTGTATCCCAAAGAGACAATAAGTGAAAAGACTTGTTCAAGAATATTTATAGCTGTGCTCTTTGTGGTGGCCAAAAATTGGAAAATGAAGGGATGCCCTTCAATTGGGGAATGGCTGAACAAATTGTGGTATATGTTGGTGATGGAATACTATTGTGCTCAAAGGAATAATAAAGTGGAGGAATTCCATGGAGACTGGAATGACCTCCAAGAAGTGATGCAGAATGAAAGGAGCAGAACCAGGAAAACATTATACACAGAGACTGATACACTGTGGTACAATCGAAGGTAATGGACTTCTCCATTAGTGTCAATGCAATGTCCCTGAACAATTTCCAGTGATCTAAAAAGCACTATCCACAAGCAGAGGATAAACTATGCGAGTAAAAACACGGAGGAAAAGCAACTGCTTGACTACAGGGGGGAAGGGGATAAGACTGAGGAGAGACTCTAAGTGAACACTCTAATGCAAATACCAACAACATGGTAATTGGTTTGAACCAAGAACATATATGATACCCAGTGGAATCATTCGTCGGCTATGGGAGAGGTGATGGGAAGGGGGTGGAGGGGAGGAAAAGAAAATGATCTTTGTTTCCAATGAATAATGTTTGGAAATGACCAAATAAAATAATGTTTAAAGTGAAAAAAAATAATAAAGTTATTGTCTCAGAACTGTCTTAGTTGTTCTATTGAATTTCTGCCATTATAAGAATCAATATATACTTCCCTCATTTGATGATCCATAATTTCTACTGACATATTGCCATGTTTATAAACCTAGATGATCAATGTTCATTATCCTAATATCTTAGGTTGTGATTCAACAAAAAGGCATTACTTTACCATCAAATGTGTGGTATCCACAAACAAGTCTTTCTTTATAAAGGTGAGAAAACTTTGCGCTCAGAATGGATGTGTGACCTTTAAAACTGTAGAGACATTTTTTTCAAGATTTTCTGAGATGCTCAAAAGGAAATGGATAGTGGAGACTGAAATCTATCACCTATAATTACTGAGGATTAATAATATTCAATGTGCCATCAGACTAGAAATCTTGTCTATATGGACATTTTCTATAAAGATAATTTCCATTTTATAAGCATTATTAGTAAAATGAAGTTGTATTGCCTAAAAATCTGCTTTAAATTGTAAGGATAATATTAGAAAATAAGTAGTGTTTTATCAGTTTAGGGATAAGAAGTGGCTGACTTGAGAAAAGAACTTGAGTTTGAAGCAGAGCTAAAAGAGCATGTTAATTTCAACTGCTGACAGTTATGACCATTTTTTCTATGTCAGCTACTCTCTGGCATTGGGAGTTGCGCTCTGGCAGTTGGCAGAGATACTCTCAGAGACTCTCTCTCTCTCTCAGGGCTGGAGGAGGTAACAGCTTTCCCTCTCTTTGTCTGAGGGAAATATCTGAAGGAGTCCAGTGTTTTCCTTTTCCAACCTGGGAAACACTATTGACTATCTATTGCAGTTTTATAGACTGTTTAACTCTGAGAAGACAAAAGAAAAACCTGGTCTATGGTTTGGACTCTGAGTCTATTAAGACTCAGAGTCCTAACTTGATTCTTGTTGAGACTCAACCAGCTAGCCTTTGCTATTTTATAATTTTTAGGTGATGTCAAGATTTATAAGGATATTAGTGGTAATTTTTATTTAGATAATATAAATTTGGGTTAGTCCGATCAGGGAGGATTAGTGTAGCCTGTGAAACACAGGAGAAATGGTTTCTTGTGGAATCTGTGAGTTTATTTGGTTGGAATTAGAATGTTTTAGAATTAGAAATCCTTTATTTATCCTTATATAGTTCAATAAACATTGTATGTTTATAATAAAAGTCTCTTTAGTGTCTTTGCATCTCACCCTGAAGGGAAGTTCACATTTGAGCTTCACTTCATCAATGAGAATACTTTTGATTACATCTATCAAAAGTATCCGAACAGTTGAATCTGATTGGCAAGTTAAATAGTTTTGAACTTATATTGGAACAGTTTTTCCATCTACATATTTTATTTTATGTATCTCATCACAATTTATATTTATAGTATTCAATACTCTGAATAGTATTAGTCTTACAAACTGAGAGAAACTTATATTTAGATTTTAATTTACTTTTTCATCAATCATAGCCTGAGATTTCAAGGAAAAAAGTTCAATTTCTAGTTGACACATCAAAGGAACAGAAGGAGAAGGACTACTATTATGGAAGGGCATCATGATGAAAGGAACAGAAACAGGATTGTGGCGAATGTGTAAGGAAGCTCTCACACACAAAAGTTCACAATATGATTTAATCCATACACACTACTCATTACTCAGCAGGCCTGGTTGTGAAGATATAATTCTGACCCATGGGAACTCTACCTAGCATGAGAAACTAAACAATAGTAAAAATAGATTCTGGGAAATGTTATCTTCTTAGGATTATGGGAACTCAGTATTTTCTTCTCGCAGTAAACAGAGGGACATCTGGAGCAAAGAGCTTTATTACCTCGGCCTCCCTTTCTTAAACTTGTTCTTCTCTGAGATTGTACCTCTTTCCTGACCTTACTCAAGAATTCTAGAGGGGAGGGGAGCAAGGCAAAGAGGGTTTAACCTTTTGCATTCTCTACAGACTACACCTCAAAGAATTCCCAGATGAGGAAACACTCTACCAGTGCAGGTTGACAAGGTCTATATTTTATAAGCTTAGAGAATTGCTTAGATTACTGCTCATTTAAATGACTTGCAGGAGGACACACATCCAATATCTAAAAGGCAATACTTGAACCCAGTTCTCCCTAAGACTTAGAGAAGTTCTTTAATTTTACTTTTCTTGTCCACTTTAAGGAAAGCTAAGTATTTTTAATTATGTTGTGGTCCATAAGTAAAGTTTCATTTGACATTTCACAAAGGTTTAAGTCAAATTCATTCCTTTAGAATTTTATTTTATATATCTATATTTGGAAATGTAATAAGAAAATCTATTAATAGAAATCTGTAAGCAATACTTCTGTGTTAAGTAGAGTGAATCTGAAGAATAAGGGTTTATTATCCACTAACCTGTAATGAGCTTTTTTCAAGAGAACTGTTTAGCAATGGCACAAATGTTTACTTTATTCACAGATTAGAACAAGGCTGTCTGCTCTTTAACATTCATCATCATCTCTCTTTTACCTGAGCCTTCTATCCTCTCTTTAATTCCCCCCAGCTCTTATCTTGCTTGGCCCTAGGTCTCTACACCACCAGGTATCTCCATATTATGCTCCTATGTACTGCTCAACCACTTTCTAGCACTCCTTTATGTATTGTTATAATTAAATTTCTTTAGTTATAAAGGAAAATACTTGAAAATGCAGGATTCTGAGCATAATTGATTTAATATGCCTGGATGATATATTAGATCGTGGTCATTTGATCTCCCAGTTGGGTCATATACAAATGAATGTTGAACAGAGTTCTTTTGAGGTGAAAAAGAGGAATTCACAGAGAGAAGATTTATAATAAGAAGTATCAATTCTGGGAATTTTAAGGTAGAAAAGATTTGTATTAATCAGTGGGTGGCAATTTCCATAACTAGCTTTAAGAATGTAGAAAATGAGATTGCTTTCACCAGTAACAATTAATACTGAGCATTAAGAAATTTGTCCAAATACCATTCAGACAAAGGTACTAACACTTTCCAGTTACAATAATGAACTTAAAATTCAGAGATTCTTCACTGACACTTAATTTTTTGTCTAGAGGCTCAAGCATTGGGCTATTTGTTTTCTGAAAGAAAGGTAGGACAGGTAACAGCAAATCAGAAGGGAATGATGTATTCATAAGAATTAGATTAATACTGAAATGATAATCAGTAGTTTCTGCTCTAAGGATAGTGAGGACAAAATTTCAATAAATAGTGAAAGGGGCAAACAGGACAAAAGTAATGCCTTCTTAGATATGAGGGATAGCCACAAATCAAATAATCTGATAGAAATATAATATTACTTAAAAGCAAGCCTGGAAACATAGACCTAGGAACTTATAACCCTAACTCTGAGGTTTACACATACAGATGGGTGACCAGAAAATTAAAGTAAATTCACTATATTTTCTTTTTCTCTACTCTTCTATGATGCTAAATTTTCACCTTCAGAAGCACCAACATTCTTTATGACTGCAGATATTGTCACAGAAGCGAAGAGTAATTATCAAATGGAAAGAGCTTTTGACTTGGAAATGAGAAGACAAGGACTTCAGATACTAGTTCTGCTAACCAGGTGCATCACCTTGAACAAGTAACTTAATTTCTCTAAACCTCATTTGCTTCACCAGGAAAATGAGGGGAGGGACTGCTACATCAAATTATCCGTCTGTGATCATCTAGTTCTAATATTTTATTTTCTACTTAACAGAGCTATTTTAAAAGAAATACAATTTTAAAAGCCTTTTATAGTACTACATAATTATACATTATTATACTACAGAAATAAAATAGAATTTAATTTAAAAAGATAATGGAAAATTTCAAACAGCACATTTTCATTTTCATTAGAGTTTAATGAAAGACATTTTAATATTCAAATAAGTTAGAAGCTTTAAAAGGGGCTTTAACAAAATTATACATTATCAATTATTTTTCATATATAACAAAAATATTCAATTATTGAACATTGGATGCAAAAAATTAAGCCCTCCTGATTTGTGAACTTCATTGACTTAAAGAGTGATTAATTTTATTTTGGAGAAATCAAGATGTCTAAACTAAATAATTAAAAAATAAATCATGTAGCTCATTAAAAGCACAGGTTATTTTCATATTTCAATTCATTTCAACCAAGATAACTACCTGAAATGAAGCAAGTAACTGAAGTTCTTTGTGTCTATTTAAGCTAAAAGCTAAAATTCATATCAAAATTTTAAAAAATGATCAGCATATTCAAAAGCAAGTTTTTACTCCACAATATTCAAAAATGTCAAAATAAAAGCTATAGATAATTGGAAAGGTTCTAGAACTAGCACAATCATCATCAACAACAATAACAACATAAAAGAAAGCATATAGTCCAGTTTAACTGGTCACAGTTAGGAGAGATACATAAATCTATCATTTTAAGGTAGTAGGACTACAGGGCTCTCCTGAGAAACTTTATAGTGATTAGAATGTTCTACCATGGGGAACATAGAAGGAACCAAGAACATGAGATATCAATAAGGTTTGGAGAGATAAGAACAAGACAACCCAGGAATCAAGGGGCTCTGTGGTCCCTCATAGTATTTCCTGAAATTAAAAAAAAAAAATCCTAGACTCTGAACTACTCTGAACTTCAAAGATTCAGAATTACCTAACCCTGGAGTTGGAGGTCATTGAAGCTAACTAAGAGACACAGAGCAATGATAAGCCTTAGCACAAAACCCCAAATGAAAATATGAAGCTTTATATATGAGCATACCCAAGAAGAAAGCAGTATTTAAAAGATTATAACCCTTGACATTCCTAAAAATTCAACCTAAATGGGGACATTATCCCTGTAAGAATTGCAGCATACACAGAAAAGAATGTGTGTATGTATCTCTGTGTAGGGGCTACCTGAATGTTAGAAGAAATAAAATTATCTTTAAATGATTTAAATAATATAAATATAATCTTTTTAAATTTTAATAATTAATATAAAATAAATAAAGTAATGGTTCTGGAGAAAAGAAATGAAAAAGGAATGGATAGTTTAGATAAAAAGTGGTGATCATTACCTTTTTAACTATATCAAAAATACTAGAACAACTCAAATAGTAATTGATATTTCCCCAAGACAGTAGGAAACCTGAAAAAAAAAAAAGCAAAAGTTTAAAATAGAAGAAAACAAAGATATTTAGTAGTAGTAGTAGTAGTAGTCTCTTGGTGATCAAGAATGACGATTGTCTTTGTGCAGTTTCATCTATTGTGAACCCTCATGTGGCTTTGGAGTCCAAAGGCTGAGGTGCAAATTTTGTGGCACATGGGGCATGGGTCTCCAGTTGTTACGGGAGGTGTGGTTGTGGCCTGGTATCGGCATTCACCCCCAGCGGCAAGACGTCAATGTCGCTCATCTTCAAAGGTGGCGGTGGCATGGTTAAAGTGGGTTCACCAGCTGCTTCTGTCAGAGGCAGCGAGTTCTAGTTGCTTTGGGGTAATGCCAGCCCACTTCAAGTTGGACTTTAGCTGATCCTTGTATCTTTTCTTTGGTCGGCCTTGTTTCCTGAGTCCAGCTGACAGTTCACCATAGAATACCTGTCTTGGTATTCGCTGTGGGTCCATACGGATGACGTGTCCAGACCATCGTAGCTGGGTCTTGAGGACCATGACTTCGATGCTGGTGGAGTTGGCTCTGTCGAGAACTTCCTGATTGGTGATTCGGTCCTGCCATCGGATCCTCATGATTGACCGGAGAGAGCGTTGGTGGAATTGCTCCAGCTGTTTCATGTGCTTCTGGTACAGTGTCCATGTTTCACAACCATACAGGAGTGAGCTGCGGACTACTGCTTTATACACT
This sequence comes from Monodelphis domestica, assembly GCF_027887165.1. Taxonomy (NCBI): domain Eukaryota; kingdom Metazoa; phylum Chordata; class Mammalia; order Didelphimorphia; family Didelphidae; genus Monodelphis; species Monodelphis domestica. The sequence goes on from NC_077228.1 coordinate 366,749,399, forward strand.
TTGAGCTTCATCGCAGTGTTTACACCTCTGTGTTGGAGGACTTTGCAGCGCAGCCACCCAAGTGCCTGGCTGGCCTTTTGGATCCTGGCATTAATCTCATATTCTAGGGACCCATTGTTGGCGATGGTGCTGCCCAGGTACTTGAAAGTGTTGATGTTAGAAAGCTGCGTGCTGTCGATTGTAATGCACGGCTGGTTAGTTGGCCTCCCTGGTGCAGGTTGGAACAGCACCTCTGTTTTGCTGAGATTGATAGTCAGGTCAAATAGTTTTGTTGTGGTGGAGAACCTGTGCGCAATGGTTTGAAGATGATTTTCTTGGTGGGCCATGAGAGCACAGTCATCTGAGAAGAGAGCTTCCAGGATGAGTCTCTCTGTTGTCTTTGTTTTTTGCAGTCAGGCGGCGAAGGTCGTATAGTGAGCCATCCAGTCGGTATTTGATGTAGACGTCCAGGTCTAGATCCATCACAGCATGTCGTAATACTTGGGTGAAAAATAGGTTGAATAGTACCGGAGAGAGGACACAGCCTTGTTTCACGCCATTGGAGATGTTGAAGCGATTGGAAGGCTCTCCACCAGAAAGGACTTCCCCTGTCATGTCGACATGAAAGAGCTGGATCAGTTTGACGAATTTTGCTGGGCAACAGAGCTTGCTGAGGATCACCCACAAGGCCTTTGTCAGGTCTATGAAGACAATGTAGAGACTCAGGTTCTGCTCAAGGCATTTTTCCTGCATTTGCCTCAATGTGAAGACCATGTCGATGGTGCTGCGATCTGGTCTGAAGCCACATTGTGATTCAAGCAGGTTCTGCTCTGAAACAGATGACAGGAGTCTGTTGAGTATAACACGGGTGAGGATCTTTCCAGCAGTGGAGAGTAGTGAGATGCCTCTGTAGTTGTCACAGGCTGCTCGTGCACCTTTGTTCTTGTATAGGGCTACAATGGAGGCATCTCTGAGTTCTGGGGGCATGTTTTCCTCTTCCCATATGCTGGTGAGCACTATGTGGAATGCCTGAAGCACCTTTCCATTTAAGGCCTTGTACACCTCGGTTGGGATCCCGTCTTTACCGGGTGCCTTGCCTTCACTCATTTGTTTAATGGCTTTTTGGACTTCCTCTATTGAAGGAGGGACGTCAAGTTGTTCAATGGAGCAGTTTTGGGGGATCTGGTCAAGGGCGCTTTGGTCAACTGAAGAGGGTCGATTGAGAAGCTGACTGAAGTCTTCTTTCCACCTGTTGCTGATGCCTTTTTTGTCTTTTATGAGAGTGTCATCGTCAGAGGATAGCAAGGGAGTGGTGGTGGGTTTTAATGGCCCATAGACAGTCTTGAGGGCACTGAAAAATATTTTGTAGTTTTTTGTATCAGCAAACCGCTGGATTTCTTCTGCCTTTTTTGCCCACCATCGGTCTTGCATCTTCCTGATCTCACGCTGCGCTGTGGCTTGGAGATACTTGAATCTGTCCTTTTTAGGAGCAGAGTTTGGCTTATTTTGCCACTCCATAAAGGCTTTGTTCTTCTTGCTCAATAGGTCTTCAAGAGCAGTGTTGTTCTTGTAGAACCAGTCCTGGTGGTTGCGTTGTTTTGGGCCTAGGACTACCTTTGATGTTTCCTTCACTGCATCTTTGAACTGGTTCCATTTCTCGGTTGAGCTTCCAGTGAGTGGTCCCTTGGCAGACAGCTTGTTGTCCAGGCAGGACTGGAATGTTTGCAAAGAAGACGGATCTCTAAGATGACTCACGTTGTAAAATGCACGAACTGTCTGGGCACGTTTTGGATGGCAAGGCGCAATGAGCATTTGAAGAGTCACTCTAACCAATCGGTGGTCTGTCCAGCATTCAGCTCCTCTCATGGCTCTGGTGATCTTTACATCCTGGATGTCTCACAGGCTTACAATGATGTAGTCAATGAGATGCCACTGTTTTGATTGTGGGTCCATCCATGTTGTTTTATATTTGTTCGCCATTCTGTACACAGTGTTCATGATGGTGAGTTCGAACTCTGAGCATTTGCTGAGTAGCAGTAGGCCGTTGTTGTTCATTTTGCCCATGCCCTGTTTGCCAAGCACTCCTTTCCATCTTTCATGGTCCTGGCCAACGCGGGCTTTGAAGTCTCCTAGTAGTATCAGCTTGTCATTTGTGGGCACTGAGTGCAGGACAGCACTCAGGTCAGAGTAGAACTGCTCGATGGTCTCCTCTGTGCTGGTCAGTGTTGGGGCATATGCGCTGATGATTGTGGCCTACCGGTCTTTGCTGAGAGGCAAATGGATCTTCATGAGCCTCTCACTGATGCCCACAGGCAAGTCTGGCAGCTGTTTGAGCAAACTGGTCTTGATGGCCAGGCCAACACCATGGATTCTGTCTTCATTTGAGGCTCTACCTTTCCAGAAGATATTTAATATAAAAGATATTTACAAAGATATTTAATATAAAATCAAACTAGAAAACTATTCAAATAAAGAAAAATTGAGAATTATTGGACACCACAAAATCATAATTAAATTACACTTGAATATTATATTTCAATAAATATGATAAAATAAAATGATAATTGGAATGAAACAAATTTATGAGAATTAGGGAGAAGTGAATAGAAAACTAACCTCTAAAGTATATGCAGAAAGAAAACTGAGAAGGAAAAATACAAGAAATGACAGCTAAATTCTAGAACTCCATGACAAAGTAAAAATTCTACAAGTGATAAAAAAAAATTCAAATTCCAATGACTTGCAGGCAGTATCAGACAAGACCTGTAATTTCTGCTGTAAATAAGAGATCTTGACATTTCATATTCAAAGAGACCAAAGATATAAACTCATGACCAAGAATTATTCATCTTGTAAAGCTAAATACAATCACTTAGGCAAGAAATAAAATTTAACTTTTAGGGGAATAGATGATTTTCAAGCATTTTTGGACTCAAATACTGAAGCTAAGTAGGGACTCTATACAAAGAAAATAAAAATCTAAAAAAGTTAGTTACTTAAGTATTCAAATGACTGTATCATATACACACTTTTCAACATTCCAATAAGAGTTAAGGATTTGCTTTTCTTCAGAATGAAAATGTTTCTTAAATAAGGAATAGAGACATCCTTGTGGTTGATTAATGTTCTGAGGATTTTAAGAATGGAAATAGAACAGTGGATAAAGAAGAATATGCAAGTACAGAAAGAAAAAAGAAGGAAATGCTATTAACTGTTTTTCATAATTGAGGGGATAGTAAAAGAAGAGTACCTAGGAGCAGCTAGTTGGTTAGGTAGATAGAATATTGGGCTTTGAATCAGGAAGAGTTGAGTTCAAATTCAGCCTTATACATTTACTACTTATGTGACCCTTATTTGCCTCAGTTCTTCATTTTTAAAATGGGAACACATTGGAGAAAGACATGTTGAACCAAGTTGAATATAAATATACACAAACCTATTATTTGGTGTAAAAATACATCAAACATAAAAGGGACATCAGAGATGGAGTCATTAAGAAATAGGGCAATATTAGGAAATAAACAGAAGAAACATCCTGAACTTGATGAAAGGATTAAAAATGGAAGAATTTAAAATAATTCAAATAAAAAAGTATGTACAATAATTGAGGAATGACTGAATAAACTATGATATATAAATGTAATGGACTACTATTGTGACATGAGAAAACCTGGGTAATGCTGATGCATTAAAGTGAGCAGAATCAAAAGAATAATTTACATTGCATATGGCATTATGAAGAAAAACTACACTGAAAGACTAAGAACTACAATCATTTTAATGATTAACTGTGAACCTAGATGACTTATAGTGAAGCATTTTACCCACTTCCTGATAGATAGTGATTCAAGTTTTAAAAAGATGTATGAATTCTCCAACATGACCATTGTTTAGAATTCTTTTAGTAGACTATGCTTATTTTTAAAGGGTTTATTTCTTGCTCCCTTCCATCTCTCTTTTTATTTGGGAGACATCGTGGTAGGGAAAAGGTTAGCAAGTGATGCCAAAAATTAAAGTAATTTGGTAAAACTCCTTCTTTGCTTATTTTATCAAATTATTTATATAATATTGGGATTAGTTGTTCTTTAAATTTTTGATAGAATTTTTCTTAGGAAGTTCCTTGATGGCTTGTTAAATTTCTTTTTCTGTGATAGGATAAAAGTATTGTATTTCCTCTTTTGTTAATCTAGGCAATTTATATTTTTGTAAATATTCTCCCATTTCCCCTTTCAACTAGATTGACATATTTATTGCCTACATAATTGAGCTAAATAGTTCTTAAAAATTGCCTTAATTTCCTCCTTATTTGAGGTGAGCTCATTCTTTTCATCTTAGATAATATTAATTTGATTCTCTTCTTTTATTTTACATTTGATTAACCAATACTTTATCTATTTTGTTTTTTCAAAGTACCAGCTCCTAGTCTCATTTATTAGTTCAATAGTTTTTTTTTCCATTTTCTTAATTTTCCTTTAATTTTTTTGTCTTAGGGTTTTAAATTTGTTCTTTTTCTGATTTTTTAAGTTGTAAGGAGAATTCAACAATCTTCTTCCTCTCTATTTTGTTGTTATAGGCAATCAGGAATATAAATTTTCTCTGAGTGCTTCTTTGGCTCTATTCTATAGGTTTTGATATGATGTATCCTCATTGTCATTCTCTTTAATGAGGTCCATAATTGTTTCTATGATTTCATCTTTGATCAACCAGGTTTGAAGAATTTGATTACTTAGTTTAAAATTAATTTTAAATTTTCCTTTCAATGGATCATTGTTAATTATATTTTTTTATCTCATTGTGATCTGAAAAAGTGGCATTTATTGTTTCTATTTTTCCACATTTGTTTGCAATATTTCTATGGTCTGTCACATGGTCAATCTTGGTATATTACTTTTAATTCCTGTTCATTTTTCTCCATATATCTATTAACTCTAATTTTTCTAGCATTTCATTCACTTCCCTTACTTCTTTCTTATTTATTTTTTGGTTTGATTTATCTAGTTCTGAAAGAGAAAGGTTAAGCTCCCCCACTAGTATAGTCTTACTATCTATTTCCTCCTTTAGTTTCTTCATTTTTTCCTTTAGAAATCTAGATGCCATACCATTTGGTGCATAAATATTTAGCATTGATATTGCTTCATTGGTAATAGTATCTTTTAGCAAAATGTAATTTCCTTCTTCATCTCTTCTAATCAGATCAATTTCTACTTTGGCTTTGTCTGGTATCATGACTGTTATCATTGCTTTTTTTTTTTACTTTAAATGATGCATAATAAAATCTGCTCTAGCCTTTTACCTTGAATCTGTGTCTGTCACTCTGCTTCAAATTTGTTTCTTGTAAACAACATATAGTAGGATTCTGGTTTTTAATCCACTTTGCTATCCACTTCTATTTTATGAGTGAGTTCATCCCATTCACATTCATAATTATGATTACTAACCATTTTTGCCCTCCATTTGTATTATCCCCTTTAGATCCTGCTCTATTCCCTTTCACTTTATTCCTCCTTACAATTATTTTGCTTTGTGTCATCCCCCAAAATCCTCCTCCATACCTTATTCTCTATAGGGTGATATAATTCTATACCCCACTGAGTATACTTTTTTTTCCCCCTCTCTGAGCCAATTACAATGAGAGTATAGTTTAAGCATTGCTTGTCACCACCCTTATCCTCCTGTCTCTGTAATGATTTTCCATGCCTCTTTATGTTATATAATTTACACTATTCTATCTCTCCCTTCCCTTTTCTCTCAGTTCAATACTCTCTTTAATCCCTTTATTGAATTTTTATGTCATTCATATTTATAACTATATTATCATACATTCATATCATCACATTTACATGTCATATCATCATACTCATACCACCATAATCAATTTACTTCTCTACCCTCTTTCTGAGTAAATTCCTTCTATCTGATCTACTACTAAGAGTAATTATTGAGAATTACTAGAATCCTCTTTCAAAGTAGGCATACAAACATTTTATCTTTAATGAACCCCTTAATTTTTTTTTCTTTTTTCTTTACCTTTTTGGGCTTCTCTTGTGTGTCGTGTTTTAAATTCATTTTTTTGCTTTAGGTCTGGCTTATTCCTCAGGAATACTTGGAAATATTCTATCTTATCGAATGACAAATTTTCCCATGAAAGAGTTTATACTAAGTTTTGTTGGATATGACTGGATTGTAAAACCAAAACTTTTGCCTTCTTGAATATCATATCTCATGCCTTTCAATCCTTTTATGTACAAGCTGTTGGTCCTGCGGGATCCTGACTGTAATTCCATTGTATTTGAATGGTTTCTTTCTGGTTGTGTGAAGTATTATTTTCTTTGACTTGTTGACCCTTAAATTTAGTTATTACTTTCCTGGAAGTTGTCATTTGAGGATTTCTTTCCGGAGATGATCTTTGAGTTCTTTAAATTTCAATTTTATTTTCTTGGTCAAGGATATCTGGGTAGTTATCTTTGATAATTTCTTATAATATGATGTCCAATGTTTTTTTTTTCCTTGATCATGACTTTCAGGTAGTCCAATAATCCTCAAATTGTCTCTCCTAGATCTATTTTCTAGGTCATTTGTTTTTTTTGACAAGCTATTTCATGTTTTCCTCTGTTTTTTTTAAACTTCTTTAATTATTCTTTATTGTTTCTTGATGTCTTATGAAATCATTACTTTCTAGATGATCAGTTCTCATTTTTAATATCTGATTTTCTTCTATCAGTTTTTGTATCTCCTTTTTCAGTTGGCCCATTTCTTCTTGCATCACTTTCATTTCTTCTTGCATCTCTTTCATTTCTCTTCCTCACTTCATTTCTCCTCTTACATTGTTTTTAAGTCCTTTTTGAGCTTCTCCAGATTCTATGTCCAAGCCACATTTTTTTTAACTTTGCAAGTGTCTCCTTTGCTTTTGTTGTCCCCTTATGTGTCTTTACCTTGCTTTTTGTCTCCATAAAAATTCCTGAGAGTTAGGTGGTCTTTTGCTACCTATTTATAGGTATCCTTTCTGGTAAGCTGGGGTAACTGATTAAACTTCAGTTCTTCCTTAATGCTATGTTCAGCTCATTTCCTGTGTTGTTACTAGTTTACCAGATGGTCTGAGGGCTGAGAGTTCTGAGAGAACCCTCCCCATGCTGATTTATTTGACCCTTGAGATGATGATAACTTAGAGACTTTCCTCAGACTTGGTTGTAAGCTTTTGATCTCAGTCTAAACTTGATCAAGTCAGGTGATGATCAGATTATAGCCACAGTCTTAGACTCAAGTTTTCAGTCTCAAGATATTCTTGATTCAATAATGCACACCCTTTATTGCCCTGTCCTGGAGCTCCACCCTTAGTTTTGAGCAAAAGATACGGAGGAGGCTCCCCCTGAGAACTATGTCCTCACCCCAAACCATGGATTATGTCATCATCAAGAACCCAGACTGGGATTCCTAGCTTTGCTTTGGGCCCACATGAATCATCCCCCTTCAGTCTAGATTGCCCTGGTCTGGGACTCTGGACTTCTGCACAGTTTTGAAATTTCAAGGGGCATGAGTTGGCTTGGATCACTATTTGCCCAAGCAGGATCTCAAGGTATGAATGTTAGCTAAAATTTAAATTTGGAAACTCTGACAGCAGATGTGGGCTGGGGGTATGAGGGTTTTGGCTTGCTTTGAGCTTGTTCTTCATTCCCTGCTATGGTCTCCAGCTAGTTTTACTTCCCTCTTACCTTAGTTCCCCAGATGGTCTCTGCCTACATTTGGGTTTTTTATTTTCTTTTCTTTAAGGTTGTTTCACTCTGTCTCCTTATTGGTTCTTTCACTCCTGTATTTGTTTTGTGGTGATATTTTAATCTTGGTCAGAGAGGATTTTTGTGGTGAAATGGAGCTGCTTCTATAGTTAATCCTCCAAATTGGCTTCACCCCCAGAAGTTCTAAGTGGAATTTATAAGAATCCAAGTCATTCCCCAATTATGTGTTCAAAGGATAGTATAAGGGGGAAATTGAAGTTAATTTTTAAAGGGTTGGACTTGATTATTTAAGAGTGTGGTCACCAGGAATTTAATTAATTCCAAAGAGATTTTATTTACAATTTATTTACAAAATGTAGAAAGAGTGAAGCAAGAAATCAGAGAGAGGATAAGGTAAGATATCTAGCCTGAGCTCTAAGTACTTTATTCCTGGCCCCTCCGGGCGGCAAAAATTAGTTTCAACTGGCCTAGCCAAAGCTGAGGAACAGGGAAGTGTTTCTCAAGTGTAGGTCTCTCCATAGGATAGATTTTTCAGAAAAATCCATCAGTTAATAGGCAGCCTTTCACTCACCATGTCTCAGTCCAGTCAGCAGATTCTTCTGCCCCTCTTCACCAGCCTCAACTGGAAAGTATGAAGAATTCCTCTAGTCTCCACTTCCAAAAAGTGAAGAACTAAATCTCACAGGAAATAACATCTCCTTTTCAAGATGCTTCTTTTGCATCACTTCCTGTGTCTTCCCTTAATTTTACATCCACCAATCACAGTTCATGCTTTGTTTTAGTACTGCCCAGAAGGCAGTTAGTCAATTATGATTTATCATCCACTATCACACGTGGGTCATAAACTTTCCCCACTCAATGTGTGAAATAGGGTGTTTGCACCTTTGATGATTAAATCTAAAAGTGAGTAGATCTCCCTACTTAACTTTTAAGTACTATGTTCTGAAAATAAACAGGGGTTACAATTTAATCTTCACACTCAAGGGAGAGTTAAGTATTTTCATGGTAATCAAGGGAGTGTTAAATTTAGTCTTCACAATGGAAATAGGTAGTTTTAAAATGAAGAAACCAAAGCTCTCAATAATCACAGGAAAAACTATTCTCAATCCTTATGATTAAGGAAATTCAAATTAAAACAACTCTGAGGTACCATCTTATAACTATCAGATTGATCAAAATGAAAGTAAAGGAAAATAATAAATGTTGGAGGGAATGTGGCAAAATTGGGACTCTAATGCATTGCTGGTGGAGTTGTGAATTGATCCAACCAATTTAAATACTGTGGGACAATCAAATATAATAAACTTTGCTACTAACAGCAATACAATGTACCAGAACAATTCTGAGGGACTTAAGAAAAAGAATGTTAATTAACTGTCTGCAGAGAAAGAATTGTTGGAATAGAAATGCAGATGAAAACATATGATTTATCACTTCTTAATTTGGGAATATGTTTGGGGGTTTGGTTTTATAAGATTATGGAAATAAAATAATGAATAATATGGAAATATATTTTGAGTGATAGTACACATATGACCCAGATTGAATTGCTTATAAGCTCTAGGAGAGGGGAGAGAGGAAGGGAGGAAGACAGTATGGATATTATATATTTAGAAAACATATGGAAATGTATTAAAGCAAAAAATGGAATTAAAAAAAAGAATTTTATGACAGCATATCTAAAATAATGTGAGATTTAGGATATCAGTACCATTAAAATTGTTTGTCTTCAATATGTCTCCAGTAAAGAGGTACATTAACTTTCCTGCCCCAAAATTTAGTGTCACTAATTATTTAAAATTATTTTAGGTTATATTGGTTTCTGCCTTCTCTCTCTAAGGGTGGAAAGCCTGCCTGTGCTCTTTCCCCTGCTGCTTGTGCTATATTGATCTCATGTTCTTTGTCAGTTCATTCAACATTCTCCCCTCCTACCTCAATAAGATGGACACTTCTTGCTGTACTTTCATGCTGTTCTGGACTGAGCCAACTTCTTTACCTTGTCTTCCATTTGTTCCACTGCTCTAAGATTCATTTTATGGCATTTTTAAAATTTTTTTGTGGTAGTCTACTGGATGGTTGGAGAGCTCAGAGCATTTTGTACTCTGACAACTTAAAAACCAGAAGTCTGGCTAACTTTATGATATGGGCCCAGAAATATTACAACAAAGTATAAGATTGATTTAAAACATACTAAATGCAATTAAATGATTTTATGAGAGCTAATATCAAAAGAAGTTTGATACAGAATACTTTTACATGAAAAAAATCATTCATCTGTGTCATATTAGCTATTGTGCATCAAGTTTAATCTAACAGAGGATATTTTTATAAATAGTGAGAATCTATAAATGTTCCTAATAGTAAATGTGATAATTGTATTAAGCCTGTGAAAACTATATCTTTTGCTGGTATTTTAGAAGGAATACTGGAGATGGAGTTAGACATTTGTTACTAATTAGTTAAATGGCTTTGAACAAGTTATTTCACTTTTATGGTGTTTATTTTCCTTATCTACAAAACAGATTTCGACTTTACCTTCTTTGGTCTCTTCCAAAACTACATTTTATTACCTTTTTAGTCCTTACTGATGAAAGAGTAATTGGTCTTTATCAGTTATGCGAAATGAAACTGATTTTTAGGCACATCACTTTAAATGTTGTGAAAGTAGGCCGTCCATATCTTTATATATATATTAGAAAGGTACCTATAATAGATGTTGAGCTTAGCCTCGATTTAAATAGTTAGAGGAAATTAGGCTCAATAATAATTAGGAATTTGCACTATGCCTTATAATAATTTACAATGATATGATTCTAGATGTGACATATCACAAAATTAAAATGATGAATTTTCTAAAGATCTTAAAGTTTTAAAACTATTTTAAGTTTTAAAACTCTGTAAGGCACAACGTATAAATATTATTATCTTGTTTTACAGCTGAGGAAATTGAAGTAGGTAGTGTGATTGACCATTAATTACACAGCTAGTTAGAGGTAGAACTAGGGCTTTACTTCCAAGAATTTTAATCTTTTCATTTCACTGTTTCTCTATATCATAGAGGATATTTCTTGAATTAAAATTTTTAAATAATTCAAGGTTAATGAAATAAGACATGATGAGTGTTAACATTTGTGTCTAAAATGTTCCAGGAAATATATTAAAATCAGGGGATACTAAAAGAATCAAAAAACAATCCCTTCCCTAAAGAATCTAATGAAGGAGGAAACACAAATAAATATATACAAGCAACAGGATGAATAAGACACAATTAATAAAGGGCAAGCTGTTGCATTAAGTAATAATAGGGAAGACTATCTTTAAAGGATGAAATTTAGGTTGGAACTGAAAGAATGTCAGGCAGATCAGCAAGGAGTGCAAAGTAAAGAGAATATTCTAGAAGTGGGAGGATAGTCAGAAAGAATCTCCAGAGCCTAGAGATGGAGTGTTTTAGTCATGGAACAACCAAGAGACCAGTATCACTAATGAAGAGTATATGTCAGTGAATAATAGTAAGAACTCTGGAAAGACAGGAAAGGACTTGTCTAAATATGTATTGATGATAAATTGCACTTGAGAAGTGACAGAAAGGTCATCTTAGGAGACCTATGAAACTATAAATGAATGATGTTTGTAAAAAGTTATGCAAAAGGAAAATAAGTTAGAGTCAATAGCAATAGATGATAGATAAAAAGATAACTTATTGAATATATGCCAATAATTATACAACATACTTGGGAATACAAATATAAAAAAGCAAAACAGTTCTAGGCCACAAAGTTATATTTAAATTGGAGAAGACAATACATTAAAAGGAGCTGATAAGGAGGATCCTGTTTTTATGATAATGAGGCAACAAGATAGCTAGGAATATATATGGAAGCCTATTTACTGGTTAAGGAAAAATTCACCTTGGGGATTTGGAAACAGAGTTCAGTGTTCTGGTGGGAAGAAGATGAATGCAATAACCCAATATAAAAACCAAAAGTCACAGGAATGGTCAAGAAGTATTCTGGAGTCCTGGTCCTTTGAAAAAAGGAAAAACTGACTTATTAGAGCTGGACTACATTTGAAACCTCTTCTTGCTACTTTTTCTCTAAAACATTCTAAATGAAAGCATTTTGTTATTCATTGTTATAGAGTAAGCTAAAATAAATCAAATGATATTCTATGTGTCACAGTTTTATTGATTCATTCATGAAAATTAAGCTCTTTATTGTGACAGAAGCTGCATTCTATTAACTTTAGGTTTAAAATTAAATTTAATTACTCTATTTTGGCACCACTTATCAATCCTAATATACCCTGCTATAAATTCAACATTAATAATTAAAAAAAGTTTTCAATAAAAATATGGACCATTATGTGTGTAAGCTTGACTATGAAAAGTATCTCAAAGTTACTACTCAGTGAAGACAAATTCCTATTAGCTTCTGCAAAGAATGAAAGACTGATTTTTTTTCATTTTTGTTATTTATTTTAAGAAAAGTTTCTTGAAGCCACCAACCATCTAAATAACATTAGTTAACTTACTTTCAATCCTGAATAATGACAAATGATAAAAGTCATGCAGGAATTCAGCATCAACAACAAATAATTAAACATTGAATGAACCTGACAGAAGACCTTTAAAATGTTGCCAAAATCTATTAGGACAAACTGAATGTTTACAACAGCATAATGATTTCATCAGTCTTAATTATAACTGTAGCTTAGTAAAAGACTCACATTCACTAAAAGTAATGAAGAATGTGTCAAATGTTTGAACAGGGACAATTAACTTCTGCCCAAATGTTTATTGTTTTGCAAATAATCAGAAACTTGAGGAAATGATGGTAATTGCAAGAGAAAGACTATTGTCTCTATAATACCATAATGATTACCTGATTCAGCAGCTAAGTGACAGTGTCATGAATTGTTAAGTTATATATCTCCTATAGACTACCTCTGCTTTTCTTTTCATAAGATTTTGTTAAAGGAATATTGAAGTTTGTTCTCTGAAGAGTTTTTTAGCATAGTAGTGAATAGTTTGAATAACTTGCCATAGACACTGATTAACTATTTCTAAGAAAGAAGTTTTGGGGTGGAAATTTTGAACTAAAATGAATTTAAAATATATAAAAATTTAAAACACAGTTTCCACAACTTTTTCCTTCATACTGAAATAAAGAACATTATATTACAATTAATGAATGAATCATCTTTTTAAAAGAAAAGAAAATTTATCAACATCAAGGAACACAAAAATTGACATGTGGTCTTTAAGTATTCCAGATTGAGAGTCATTGCTGCTGTCACTGACCTCCACATAACATGTGAACGTAGGAAAAGGCCTGATATTGGAGACCAGAAAAGATGAAACAGTTTTCATTTAAGTTTCATATGGCCTCCTGTCCCTTTAAAATTGATGCCTGATTTTGAGATTTTGTTGGGATATATTTAAAATTTTCATGCAATAGGCAGGCTCATAATGTTGAATTCTCCAGAACTGGACTTTATTTTTTACTCATTGAAAATAATTTTATTGTGTTTTTCCATTTAAAAAAATAGTTAAATAATTAATTAAGAATATTTTTCTGTGGTTACATGATTCATGTTCTTTCCCTCTCCTCCTCCCAACCCCCTCCCATAGTCAACAAGCAATTCCACTGGGTTTTACATGTGTTCTTGATCAATACCTATTTCCATATTATTAATATTTGCACTAGAGTGAAAATTTAGTCTATATCTCCAATCATATCCCCATCAAACCATGTGATCAAGCAGTTGTTTTCCATTTTTTTCTTTTTTTTTAAATTTCTTTTACTTTTTTTTTCAGTATTTCCAAAGATAAAGACCCCCAGTTTTCTTTTTTTGAAAATTTTATTTAATTAGTTAATTTAGAATATGTTTCCATGGTTACACGAATCATGTTCCTTCCTTTCCTTTCCCAATCCCCTCCCTTAGGGAATATGCAATTCTACTGGGTTTTACACATGTCATTGATCAAGAACTATTTCCATATTATTGATATTAGCACTAGAGTGATCAATTAGAGTCTATATCCTCAATCATATCTCCATCAACTCAGGTGATCAAGCAGTTGTTTTTCTTCTATGTTTCTAATCCCACAGTTCTTCCTCTGAATGTGGATAGTGTTCTTTCTCATAAGTCCCTCAGAATTGTCCTGGGATCATTACATTACTGCTAGTAGAGAAGCCCATTACATTCAATTGTACCACAGTGTATCAGACTCTGTGTATAATGTTCTTCTGGTTTTACTCTTTTACTCTGCATCAATTCCTAGAAGTCATTTCAGTTCACATGGAATTCCTCTAGTTCATTATTCCTTTGGACATAATAGTATTCCATCAACAATATATGCCACAATTTGTTTAGTCATTCCCCAATCAGAGAGCATCCTCTAATTTTCCATTTTTTTTTGCCACCACAAAGAGTGCAGCTATGAATATTCTTGTACAAGTCTTTTTCCTTATTATCTCTTTGAGGTACAGACCCAGCAGTGCTATGGCTTGATCAAAGGGCAGAAAGTCTTTTAGCACCCTTTGGGCATAGTTCCAAATTGCCTTCCAGAATGGCTAGATCAATTTAAAACTCCATGAGCAATGCATTAATGTCCCAATTTTGCCACATCCCCTCCAAGATTTATTACTTTCCTTTACCATCATGTTAGCCAATCTGTTAGAAGTGAGGTGATACCTCAAAGTTGTTTTGATTTGTATTTTTCTGATTATAAGAGATTTAGAAAACTTTTTCATGTGCTTATTAATAGTTTGGATTTCTTTATCTGAAAACTGCATATATTCATTTTTCTTGCCCATTTATCAATTGGGGAATTGCTCAATTTTTGTACAATAGACTTAGCTCCTTTTAGATTTGAGTAATTAGACCTTTATCAGAGATTTTTGTTATAAAGATTTTTTTGGTGCTTTTAAAATTTCTTTTACTTTTTTTTCAGTATGTGCTTTTGGTGCTTCCCTTCTAATTTTGGCCACATTGGTTTTGTTTGTACAAAAATTTAGTTTAATGTAATCAAAATTATTTATTTTACATTTTGTAAATTTTTCTAACTCTTGCTTTGTCATAAAATCTTTCCTTTCTCAAATATCTGACAACTATATTATTCTGTGTTCAACTAATTTACTTATAGTTTCCTTATGTCATTCACCCATTCTGAGTTTGTGTGAGATGTTGTATTATAAACCTGATCTCTCCCATACTGTTTTCCAATTTTCCTAGCAGTTTTTGCCAAATAGTGGATTTTTGTCCCAAAAGCTGGGATCTTTGGATTTATCGTAGATTGTCTTGTTGAGGTCACTTACCCCAAGTCTATTCCACTGATCCTCCCTCCTGTATCTTAGCCAGTATCATATTCTTTTGATGACCACTGTTTTATAGTACAGTTTGAGATCTGGGAGTGCAAGACCACCTTCCTTCACATTTTTTTCATTATTTCTCTAGATATTCTTGATCTTTTGTTCTTCCAAATGAACTTTGTTGTATTTTTTTTCTAATTAATTAAAAATTTTCTTGGTAGTTTGATGGGTATTGCACTAAATAATTAAATTAGTTTGGGTAGAATTGTCATTTTTACTATGTTAGCTCATACTACTGTGACATGGAAATCACTTTAAAAGACTGATATATATTAATTTAAGGTCACCAAGGAATTCAGCTATGTAATTCCTAAATGAAAACTCAAGTCAGCAGTCAACCTTTTATGGAGTTTAATTACAAACAGGAGGAAGAAAGGCATTAGAGAGAGAGAGAGAGAGAGAGAGAGAGAGAGAGAGAGAGAGAGAGAGAGAGAGAGAGAGAGAAAGAGGAGAGAAGGGAATAGGGCTTAAATACCCCCTCTGTTTAGGCTGGGCCAAAAGGCCCAAGTCCTTAGATAGCTGAGGCAAAGAAAAGAGATCAGTCCCTATCACTCACGTGACCAAAATGGAGAAACAGTCTCAGGGGCCTCCACCTCCAGCTTCCCTCAGAGCAAGCTCCTCAGAGCACAACCTCTCAGAGCAAAACCTCTCCAACCTCCTTCAGTCCTCAGGCCCCGCTATCTTTAAGGAAACCCTCCAAGTTCCCTCCCCTCAGTTCTCACATCTACCAATCACTGTCCATGTCTTCCCTGTGCCAATGGTGGCTCTAGCTTAACCCAGGACAGCCCAGAGGTCTGCCCCCCTTTGCACATGTCTGTTGAAGGTCATATTCTCAAATAATTAAATCTTGATCCTTTGCTGCAGCCCTTCCTAAATCCTGTTACCCTGAGCAGGGTGGAGATTGGAAGTTCCAAGACCTGGTTCTGTCATTCCAAGTATCTCTATTGTATCAATTCTAAAATCAATCATGACTCAAAGAACTTCCTGTTCTATGCTTAAGCATAGGTCAAAGCCCTTTCCATTGTTCAGCAAAAGGTTTCTGTCCTAAAGTAATCTTAAGAAGGGAGGAGGAGGAACCTCCCATGCCAATGGGGTTCACATTCCAATAGAGTTCCCACTATCAGTAGGAAATTCCCTACAAGCATGAAACCTTCCAATGGTGAAATTTCCAACATTCACAAGTCTAAGAAATTTTAAGGTTTACACTACCCAAGTGCGATTAATGTTTTTTTTTAATTATTTAGATCTACTTTTAATTGTGTGGAAAGTGTTTTGTAGTTGTGATCATATAGTTCCTGTGTTTGTTTTGACAGATATATTCCTAAGTATTTTATATTGTCTAGGGTGATTTTAAATGGAATTTCTCTTTCTAATTCTTGCTGCTGAGAGGTATTGGAAATATATATAAATGCTGATGGACTTATGTCAGTTTATTTTGTATCCTGCCACTTTGCTAAAGTTGTTGGTTATTTCCACTAGCTTTTTAGTTGATTCTCTAGGATTCTTTATGTAGACCATCATGTCATCTGCAAAGAGCAGTAGCTTGGTCTACTCATTGCCTATTTTAATACCTTCAATTTCTTTTTCTTCTTTAATTGCTACTGCTACTGTTTCTTGTATAATGTTTAATAATAGAGATGTTAATAGGTCTGCTTATTTCACTCCTGGTATTATTGGGAATGCTTCTAATTTATCCCCATTGAAGATGATGCTTGCTAATGGTTTTAGATATATACTGTTTATTATTTGTAGAAAAGACCCTTCTATTGCTATAGGTTCTAGTGTTTTCAAAGGAAATGAGTGTTGTAGTGTTGTATTTTATCAAAGGCCTTTTCTGCATCTATTTAGATAATCAGTTGATTTTGTTGGTTTGCTTGCGGATATAGTCAATTATGTGGATGGTTTTCCTAATATTTTGAACCATCATTACATTCCTGGTATAAATACCACCTGATCATAATGAATAACCCTCATGATCACTTTCTGGAATATTTTTGCTAGGATTCTATTTAAGATTTTTGTATCAATGTTCATTAGGGAGATCAAACTGTAGTTTTCTTTCTCTGTTTTTGAGTTACCTGGCTTTGGAATCAGTACCGTATTTGTGTCATAAAAGGAATTTCATAGAGTTCCTTCTTTGCTTATTCTATCATATAGTTTATATAGTATTGGGATAGTTGTTCTTTGAATGTTTGATAGAATTCCTTTGTCAATCCATCTGGTTCAGGGGATGTATTCTTAGGGAGTTCCTTGATGACTTGTTCAATTTCTTACTCTTATATGGGGTAATTTAGGTATTCTATTTCTTCTGTTAATCTATGCAATTTATATTTTTTATAAATATTCATCCATGTCACCTAGATTGCCAGATGCATTGCCATATAATTGGGCAAAATAGTTGTTAATGATTGCCTTAATTTACTCTTCATTAGAGGTGAGGTCTCTCTTTTCATATTGAATACTGTTAATTTAGTTTTCTTCTTTCCTTTTTTTAATTAGATTCATCAGTAATTTGTCTATGTTATTTTTTTCAAAGTACCAGCTTCTAGTCTTATTTATTAATTCAATAGTTCTTTTACTTTTACTTTTATTACTTTGTCCTTTAATTTTTAGGATCTCTAATTAAGTTTTCATCTGAGGTTTTATCATTTGTTTACTTTCTACTTCACTCCAATGTTTAATTTACATGCCCAATTCATTGACCTCTGCCCTCCCTAATTTATTAATATATGTATTCAAGGATATAAATTTCCCCCTGATTACTGCTTTGGCTACATCCCATAGATTTTGAAAGGATGTCTCACCATTGTCATTTTCTTCAATGAAATTATTAATTGTTTCTTTGATTTGTTCCTTAACTACCCTAGAGAATCTTATTTAATTTCCAATTGATTTTTGATTTGTCTCCATGTTCCCTACTAATTATTATTTTTTATTACATTAAGATCTTAGAAGTTTGCATTTATTATATCTGCTCTTTTTCACTTGTTTGCAATGTTTTTATGTCCTAGCACATGGTCAGTCTTTGTGACTATACCATGTGCTGCTCAAAAGAAGGTGTATTCCTTTTTCTCCCTATTTATTTTTCTCTACATATCTATTAACTCTATTTTTGTCTAAGATTTTATTCATATCTCTTACCTCTTTCTTTGCCAGGAGTCATCAAAGACCACGCTGTTTGACACGATACATGTGGAAACCGGAGACTTCAAAGATGCCACCAGGAAGGGCAGAAACTCCCACTGAAACCCCCACTAAGTTACTTTCCTTATTAACATCCCCTTATTATTGGAATTGCTATGATTATTATTTTTACTTAGTTCCAGGAAAAAAAGATGAGAGCAACATGCTTGCAAGGTTAATACAGATGTCCCACTTACAAAATTAAAACTAAGGATTCTTATTCTTATTCTTATACCCACTTAGATAGGACCATCATTTCTAGGCATAAAAACTTCTGGAAATCTGTGCTCTGAATTCTCTAACCTATATCTGGGTCATGTTGATTCTACCCACTGTGTCCTGCCCTTAGCAACAATGTTTCATTGATTATCTCCCTGGGGTTCCTGTCTGTTATTAGGATCCATGGAAACATGTATGTTAAGAATGAAACAGTGTGCCAAGTAGATGTGTGATCATGATGGTATAAAATAATGCCAGGCCTCAGCCAAGGCAGAGCAATTTATCCTTTGAAACCTGTGCTGTGGTTTGAATGTGAAAGCTGTGTCCCATCCATTATTCCATCCACAATATCCCACCTCCAGGATATCATCCCCTTTGTGAGGTTGGCCCACCCCACAGCATTTCTTATTTATTTTTTAGTTTGATTTATCTAGATCTCAGAGGAAGGTTTAGGCCTTCCACTAGTATAATTTTTCTATCTATTTCATCCTTGATTCCCTCTAGTTTCTCCTTTAGAAATTTGAAAGCTATACCATTTGGTGCATACATGTTGAGTACTGATATTTCCTTATTGTCTATACTGACTTTTATCAGGATGTAATTACCTTCCCTATTAAAACTACTGCCTTCCTTTTCTCAGTTGATGCCCCATAGATTTTGTTCCACCTGCTTATATTTACCCTGTGTGTGTCTACCTTCCTTATGTGTGTTTCTTGTAGACAACATATGGTAGGATTTGGGTTTCTAATCCACTCTGCTATTTGCTTCTGTTTTATGGGTGAGTTTATTCCATACACATTCAGAGTTATGATTACCAGCTGTGTATTTCCCAGCACTTTGATTTCCACTCCTAGTCCTGTCCTTTCTTCTTTCACAATTTCCTTCTATACCAGTATTTTGTTTTTAATCCATCTGCCTAATTCCCACCTTTATTTTGTTCCCCTCCTCCCTTCTCATTCCCCTCTTTTTAAACTAGTCCCACACTCTCCTTCCCTGGTATTGCTTCCCTTCCCACCAGTTATCCTTCTACTTCTACATTGAGCAAGCCAGTTCTCTGCTGCAATGGATCTGATTGTTCTTACCTCTTTGAGCCAATTCCAATGCACTTAAAAAATTAAGTATTTCCTGTCTCCAATCTCTTTACACTTCCAGTATATTGGTGTTCTTCCCCAATCCTATGATGTGCTTCTTTATGAAATATAAATTTACCTCATTTTGTCTCTTTCCCATTTCTCTTAGTATGAACCTCTTTTTTGCCATTAGTTTTTCTATATATTTCCATATATATATATATATTTCTATATATATATTTCTATATATTTCAATATATATATATTGACATTTTGTCCTATACAGTAGTTTATCACTATTCCCTCTAAGTATAATTCTTCTAGCTACCCCGGTGATATTAAGAATTTTTAAGAGTTACCAATATCATCTTTTCTTTTAGGAGTACAAATCATTTTAACTTATTGGGTCCCTTAAAAATTTTCCCCCTTTCTTAATTAACTTTTGGTGATACTTGTATTTGGGCATTGAATTTTCTGTTCAAGTCTGGTCTTTTCTTTAGGAATACTTTGAAGTCTTCTATTTTAATAAATGACCATATTTTCTCCTGCACGAATATAGTCAGTTTTGCATGTAGTTGATTCTTGGTTGTAGACCCAGTTCCCCTGCTTTCTAGAAAGTAATATTCCAGGCCTTCTTGTCCTTCAGTGTAGATGTATCCAGAACTTGAGATATCCTAACTGTGGTTCCCTTGGTATATGAATGACTTCTTAGTAGCTTGTAATATTTTCTCCTTGGTCTGGTAGTTCTTGAATTTGGCTATAACATTCCTGGACATTGTCATTTGAGGATTAAGTACAGGAGGTGATCTGTGGATTCTTTCAATCTCCACTCTTCCCTCTTGCTCTATAATGTTGGTACAGTTTTCTGGATAATTTCCTGTAGAATGATGTCCAGGCTTTTTCTTTTGTCATGATCTTCCAGTAGTCCAGTGATTCTTAAATTGTACCTCTTGAATCTGTTTTCTAGTTCTGATGCTTTTTCAATGAGGTGTTTTATGTTTTCCTCAATTTTTTTATTATGATGATTTTGTTTTATAGATTCTTGCTGCCTTGGGAAGTCATTTCCTTCTAGTTGTTGGATTCTAGTTTTTTAAAGACTTAATTTCATCTGTGGCTTTTCAGTCATTGTTCTCCTTCTGGTCTGATTTTCTTTGTAGGTAATCTTTCATTTCCTTTGCTTCATTTTCAAGCTGATTAATTTTGGCTTTCAAGACACTATTTTCTGGTTCCAGATGACTTATTTTGCTTTTTAAGTTTTTTTTCCCAGTTGTCTTCAGCCTCTCATAATTGTTTTTTGAATTGAATTGTATTTTGAGTTTTTCCAAAGTCTGTGTCCAATTCACTGGAGCTTCTGTGTTTTTGCCTGATGTTCCTTGGCCCTTCTCTGTTCTGTTTGCTCTTTGTTCATTACCTGGATAGAAGCTGTCTATTGTAATTTTTTTGTTTACTCATATTTTTTCCTTCTTTACCTCCTGTAATTGCCTGTAATGTTGCTCTGTTGATTATGTGCTGAATCTGTGGGTTTGGACTATTCTGTCCTGAAAGGGGCTTCTTCTTTGCTCTGCTGATTGATCAGGTTATGCTGATGGTATTGATCAGCTCTGAAGTCAGATCTTCCCTGGCTGGCAGCAGAAGCTGAAAAGGAACTGGGTTTCCCACCCTGTTATCTAGATTGAAGCCTATTGTGGTTGCAGCTCTTATTCTTAGAGCTTAGTCAGCAAGGCACTCAGAGCATTCTAAGGGGGAAGGGTATTAGAGCTTGAGCTTCCCTGCCCTCTGAAGGCTTCTTGTCTGCCATAGTGATAAGATTAAGCCAGATTGGAGTTGATCTGCAGAGTTGGATGTGCCCTGATTCCAAAACCCCTAGAAGGGGAAGGGTCAAGATGGAGTGTCTTGTCTGTGACTAGGCTGCCTTCTCTTTGCTTCTCCCTCAGCTGCATCCCTGCTACCTGTTTTCAATGTCCTGAGTCTGGCACAGCTGTGCCAGCAAGGTATTCCCTCTTGACTAGCACCCTTTCCCACCCAATATTCCCAGCCATTGCTGGAGGCTCAGCACTGTAGATGTGGGAGGGGTCCTGGGACCTTCTTTCTTCCTTCCCCTTAAATCTGAGTGTTAAATAATTCAGGCTTTTGGGAGCATACCTTTTAAGCTGAATTCAGCAGGAGGGTTCCTTAGCTTTGTTCTGTGGTGGGATTTTGTTTTCTATCCCCTTGAAGCATTCTGATTTTGATTGGCATGAAAGGATTTTCAGAGGTCTGGACTTTTTCTTTGTCTAAGTCACCATCTTCTTGTTTTTCTTTTATGTTTCTACTTCCACAGTTCGTTCTTTGGGTGTGAATAGCATTCTTTCTCATAAGTCCCTCAGAATTTTCCTGCATCATTGCATTGCTGCTAATAGAGAAGTCCATTACATTCTATCGTACCATAGTATTTCTGTCTCAGTGTATAATGTTCTCCTGCTTCTGATCCTTTCACTCTGCATTAATTCTTGGAGGTCTTTCCAGTTCACATGGAATTTCTCCAGTTAATTATTCCTTTTAGCACAATAGTAGTCCATAACCAACTAATACTAAAATTTGTTCAGCTATTCCCCAATGGTAGTGCTAAGCTGATCTTTTCTAAAATGCCCCAAGGTAAGTTAAAAAAGTAAGAAATCTATGACTACTTAAACTAGACATAGCTACTTTCTCTCTTATATTACTAAAATTTTAAAATAAACATCAAATCAATAATGAGTATGCTCCCTTTGTCAAATCGGGAGAACTTTAGGAACACAATAAATTAATCTAAAACAATGGATTGTCTTTCAATACTGGAAACTATTTAATTATATTTCATTGTCCTTAGTATATATGTGATTTCCAAATTTTCATTACTGGATCTTTAGACAACCTGTTAATATAGCAAAGTTAAATTTTGTAAAATTAAAATTAATATTTATTAACATCAAGTATTATATTTTATAAGTTTTGTTAATAATTACTTGAAGTAGAGGAAATGTATAACCTGAGTAAATACAACTATACCAGACCACCAAAGCATGAGGAGTGAGCAAGCCAGGAGAGGCATAGTTACAGAAACTTATTTCCAAAACTTAAGTATATAATGTGAGGATATAAGTAAGATTCTGGAAAACATAGTCCTGGGGTACAGAATTCTAATTATATAAATCCCCTCTGTGATTCCAATGGAACATGAGCATATAGAAAACTCCCAGATTTATGTGCCAGTTTTCCTCAAGGAATCAGAACACATAAACAACTTAAAAGGTCTTCAACTAGAGATACATACAACAGTGAAGTTTCTAAGGGTAAATTACAATAATTTGGGGATGAGGAAAATTAAAGAGAAAAAACAACAAAATCAATGATTGCTATATTGACAAAACACAATTTGGGGCAGTTCCCTTTGGCATAAGAATGGACATTTCAAAACAAATGCATTCAACCCTCCACAGTTCAAATCACCACATGCCAACATTCACTATGGATCTTTTGGTGAAACATGTGATCTCTGCAGGCATCTTCATGGCACTTTCTCCAAACAGTTCACTTTCTGGATTTCGGGAGCTAGCATGGTTCTTATCCTAAAATTACTCTCAAAATAATTGCATTATAGGATAATAATACAATCCCCCTTGAGCAGAGGGTTGATAAACAAAGGGATTACCTAGGAATACATGGCTGAGTTATGAGGTATATAAAACAATTGTCCAAAGAAAATAAAAAACTTCAAAAATCCATATAAAAGAGAAAAAATAACTTCCGGGTGAAATATAAAATATCAAAGTATTATGTATAAAAATTCTAAGTAAAAAAAATAAACCTATAACAGGTCCTTGAATCAAGGCCCAATTAAAATGATTTATGCCCCACAAACCTATAGTAGCAATTATGCACTTATTCAGCAGCCAGGACTACAGAAAATTGCCACACTATGAAAGACAGAAAAGGGACTAGGTTTTAACAGGAAATGGGAAATAGCATTCCCTGGTTTTATTTTACCTTTGCTCTCAGGGATAGGGGAGCCAGAATGGAGGTCAAGGTGAGATACTTGGTAGGAATGTGGATCTGGCTTATGGGAATCCTGCATCTAACTTTACAAACAGCTTTTTCCTTGAATCCCAAAATAAGTTCAAGTCCCCTGACTTGGCACAGAATCTCATCAATCAATGCCACTGAGATTTGTTGGTCTCTTTGACCTTGTGCTCCTTGGCACTGTGCATCAACTATTTTGTGATCCCTTCTAGGGACAAAGATTAATAACATTACCATTGAAAACAAAAGGTAATATGAAAAGGCCAAGGTGGATTAATGGTGAAAATGCACCTAATAATCTTTCCCCGTGTCAGTGAGTGCATAACCCCAAGAGACTCTCTTTAGAAAAACACATTATTTCTGCTTACTTGTAGATTAAGGATAGAAAATTCTTAAACAAAATAAGGTGTCCCTAATACTAAGATCTAACTCTCCAACCCAGCCTTCTATGACCCTCTCATGAAAGAACTCCTCAGGTCTTCCATATCTTCCTACTAGCTCTCTGTTCTAGCTACGAAACAAACAAACAAAAAAATCTATCTAGCAATCTAAACTTAATTCCCAGACTGGGAATTCTCAGCCAAAGAAATCAAAACTATTAATAAGCACACGAAAAAGTATTCTGCATCTCTTATAATCAGAGAGATGCAAATCAAAGCAACTCTGAGGTATCACCTCACACCTAGCAGACTGGCTTACATGACAGCTATGGAAAGTATTGAATGCTGGAGGGGATGCGGCAAAGTAGGGACACTAATTCATTGCTGGTGGAGTTGTGAATTGATCCAACCATTCTGGAGGGCAATTTGGAACTATGCCCAAAGGGTTATAAAAGACTATCTGCCCTTTGATCCAGCTATAGCACTGCTGTGTTTGTAACCCAAAGAGACAATAAGTAAAAAGACTTGGTCAAGAATATTCATAGCTGCACTTTTTGTGGTGGCCAAAAATTGGAAAATGAGGGGATGCCCTTCAATTGGGGAATGGCTGAACAAATCGTGGTATATGTTGATGATGGAATACTATTGTGCTAAAAGGAATAAGAAAGTGGAGTAATTCTGGAACAACCTCCAGGAAGTGATGCAGAGCGAAAGGAGCAGAACCAGGAAATCATTATACACTGTAAACCTCAAAATTCCTTAGACTTATAAATGTTGGAAATTTCACCATTGGGATATTTCATACTTGGAAAATTTCTTACTGATAGTCTATTGGAATGGGAACCCCATTGGCATGGGAGGTTCCTTCTCTTCCCTTCTTAAGATTACTTTAGGACAGAGACCCTTTGCTGAACAATGGAAAGGACTTTGACCTATGCTTAAGCATAGAACAGGAATTTCTTTGAGTCTTGATTGATTTTAGAATTGATACAATGGAGATACTTGGAATAAATCTCCACCCTATTCAGTCCTAATAGGATTGAGTAAGGGCTGCAGCCTAGATCAAAATTTAATTATTCCAATCTCTACCATACTCAAGTTAACAGGATTTAGAAAGGGCTGTAACAAAGGAGTAAAGATTTAATCATTTGAAAAATATGACCTTCAACAGACATGTGCAAAAGCCAGAAACCTCTGGGCGGTCCTGGGTTAAGCAAGAGCCTCCATTGACAGGGAAATTGATGAAGAGTGATTGGTAGATGTGAGGACTGAGGGGAGGCAACTTGGATGGTGTCCTTAAAGATAGGAGGGTCTGGAAACTGGAGGGTGGTTGAGTTTTTTGGTCGGTGTGGTTCCTGGGCTCTGAGAAGGCTTGCTCTGAAGGAAGCTGAAGGTGGGGGCCCCTGAGACTGTTTCTCCATTTTGGACACGTGAGTAATAGGGACTGGTCTCTTTTCTTTGCTCCAGCTATCTAAGGGCTTGGGCCTTTTGGCCCAGCCTAAACAGAAGGGGTATTTAAGCCCTATTCCCTTCTCTCTCTATATATATCTCTAATTCCTTTCTTGCTCCTATTGTAATTAAACTCCAAAAAAAGGCTGACGGCTGACTTGAGTTTTTCATTTAGGAATTACATAGCTGATTCCTTGGCGACCTTAAATTAATATATATATATCAGTCCTTTAAAGTGATTCCCTTGTAACATTGTGGCTGACCACACGGGAGTCTAAAGAATCCTCTCAATAAAACTTTTTCCTTGCCTTTTTACTATACTGTTTCACCACTTAGTCTTTTTTTTTTTAACAAAAAACTTGGCTTAAAGACACAGCTGCTAGAACACGTGAGTATAAAAAACTTTTTCTCTTTTCTCCTTAAGTTAAATTGGAATCAGCAGTTTTTTCTTTTTCTTCCCTTTAATCTTAAGGGACAGCTGGGTAGCTCAGCGGATTGAGAGCCAGGCCTAGAGACAGAAGGTCCTGGGTTCAAATCGGACCTCAGATACTTCCCAGCTGTGTGACTCTGATAGACAGAAAACAGCTGTTTTAAATCTCAGCAACAGGACTCTAAAGTCCTGGCTGGAAGAACTGTTTCTAAATATCCTTTCCCTTAAGGAACAACTTCCTGGATTAGAAAAAAAAAAAACCCTGTGGAAAGTTTGTTGCTTTGCCCTGCTCCCCACGTGTTTTGTGAAATTACAAAATATACATATAAAAATGAGTACTACATTCTTTGACAATTATATGGCAGCTGAAGAAGTAGGGGCATTGAGGAATGAAGGATACCTCCAAATTTTTATATTAATAGGTACTGTCATTTTTGTACTCCTCAATACTATATTTAGAGATGAAAAAATAAAAAATATTGAGGATAAAATAAAACAAAATGAGGATAAAATAAAACAAAATGAGGATAAAATAAAACAAAATGAGGATAAAATAGAAAATATTGAGGATAAAATAGAAAATGTTGAGGATAAAATAGAAAAAAATGAGGATAAAATAGAAAATATTGAGGATAAAATAGAAAATATTGAGGATAAAATAGAAAAAATTGAGGATAAAATAGAAAAAATTGAGGATACAATAGAAAAAATTGAGGATAAAATAGGAAATATTGAGAATAAAATAGAAAAACTTGAGGATAAAATAGGAAATATTGAGGATAAAATGGGAGATATGGAAGATAAAATAGGAAAAATTGAGGATAAAATGCAAGCCCAATTAGAAGATCTAAAATGTTTCTTACAGGATCAATGGGCAAACACCCACTCTACCAGAAACAGACCTGTTTCTGAACCTTTGAATGAGGAAATTTCCTTCCCTGAAATAGAGATGGAAAACACCTTCCCTATAGCCCAGTTAACAGACTGCTTCTCTCGTGTAGTGCAAATCTTGTCTGAATTTAATCCCCCAAACCCTTCCCCTGCAATCCCAGCTTCTCATGTTCCTTCTCCTACAGAAAACCAAATTCCAATGCAAGGGAGATCTTGTCCTCCTAGAGAAACCTGTCCTTGTCAAACTGACCCACAGGTGCAAAATTCAACTAGAGGCCTGTTTCCTCTAAGAGAAGTACCTGAAATAGGACGAAATGGGGATGTGGTGACTTTAAGACATAGGATACCGTTTACTCCCCAAGAAATAAATGAATTTACACGAAATATCCCCACATATGAACAAGATCCTTTTCTAGTAACAAAAAAGATGGGAGACATATTTTTTTCAATATAATCCGTCTTACAAGGACGTTGAGAGCTTACTACAGGCTTTTTTAAGTGAACGTGAAAAAAATAAAATAATTGCTCATGTCAACAAAACCCGGGGGCGTAATGCAGCACATTGGCCATCTCAGGATCCCGAATGGGACTATAATAATCCTGAGGACTATCTACAACTATACCGTTGTAGAGAGGCCATCCTCACGGCCATGAAGGAATGTGCGGACAGTACAGATAAGTGGATGGAACTGGAAAAAATTAAGCAAAAGGAAAACGAAACACCCTCCAGATTTATGGACAGAATTATCGAGTTTGGGGACAGATACTTAGATTGGGACTTAAATAAAGAGAATAGTTTAAGACAAGTTAGAAGAATCTTTGTAAACAATTCTTGCAAAGTAATTAAAAATTATTTTAAAACACAATGCCCAAGATGGTCAGATATGGACCTTGAAGAATTGCGAAAAACAGCTATATATGTTTTTAAGGGAAACGAAGAAAAGGAGAAAGAGAATAATGATGACATGGAGGAAATGAAGAAAAAAAAGAGATGTGTAATAGATAGGATAACTAAATTAGAAAGTGGGCATGATAATGAACCAACGACAATTGCCCCTCTCCAGAAATCCAATTATCAATCCATTACTTGCCACTTCTGTGAGAAGAAGGGCCACAAAATGATGGAATGTAGAACCTTTCTTAAGATGTTTGGAAGGAATACACAGTTTAATAATAGTTTTAGAAATAATAACTATAGAAATTATGATAATGGTTATGGAAACCAGAATTCTAGAAATTATAATAATGACTATGGAAATAACTATAATGAATATAGAAATAAGAACTTTAGAAACCAGAATTATAGAAATAGGAATTGGGAAAATGACAATGCTCAAATTAAAGAAAATTATGATAATGAACAACAACAATATATGAGAAATGGAGCTCGTCCAAAAATTACTCGAGGTGCTAATGATCCTCAGAGATGTGCCCTTCAGGAGGGTGCCCAGGGAACTTCCCAGTATAATAAAGATGATTCTTCTTAGATTGTATTGATTTTGTTGATATTAATTAACCTTTTTCAGTTTTTTTTCTCCTCTCCAAATAGTAGGAAAGATGAATAAAGAACTTAAGACTATGATTGGAAAATTATGCACTGAGACCCATTTAAAATGGCCTGAAATTCTCCCTCTGGCCCTATTTTATCTTAGAAGCAGGCCTAGAGGAGACTTACATATTTCACCTTTTGAGATGCTTTTTGGACATCCGCCTATACAGGCTAAGCCTTTCTCCCCGGCTTATACATCGCTATTAGGGGGAGATATTACTATTGCTTCCTATATACAGGAGTTACAGCACAAACTACGTGAACTTCATGAATCTGGAGCTGCAGTACAAGCTGGACCATTAGACTTTTCTCTGCATGACCTGAACCCAGGAGATAAAGTTTATATCAAGAATTTCAAGCGAACTGGAGCAACTGAACCTTCATGGGAAGGACCATTCCAAATATTATTAACTACTCCAACATCTATAAAGATTGGAGAAAGAGACTCTTGGATTCACTGCTCACATGTGAAGAAAGCATCTTCTGCTGAGACTGATTAACTCTATCTTATCATATGAATTGTGACTCTATCTTATCATAAGAATTGGAGATAATAATCCATAGACAAATGGATGCTGGTTTTTTTTCTTTCAAGAATATATTGAATTACTGATTTTTTTCTTATTTTTTCTTATTTCTTTTCTTTTGTTTTTTGATCAGAATATTTGATTTTTTTTCTCATTTTTTGTACTGAAGGTACACATAATTAATATTAATATTTTTTTCCCTGCAGTAATACAAGTTAATATATATACTCTTGCTATAATACCAATATATGCCTAAAAGCTTTAAACTATGGGAACCTGCCATTTATTGATAAAATATTATAGGACTGTGATTAATGTTTGTGTCTGATTCCAGGAAAAGGGATAAAAACAAGGAGCACAGACTAAACCTGAATAGTGCCAATAGAGCACACTAGAAATATTAAAGTGAGACTCGAGGTTGCGACGCTTAACTTATGTTTAAGTCGTAGGACTTCCTTGTATCTACACTCTTTTCGAAATACTCAAACAAGTACAAAGCTTGACTATCATGCTGGCTCCCTATATCTCTGAAGGAAAAAAATCAGACAAGGGAATGACATTTCCCCATCAAAATAGAATTCTAATTCTTTCCTTCTTATATTATGGCAACTTCCTGTAGTCTTGGCTACAAATGGCTAAGTGAAATATTACTGCATTCTGTCCTACATACTTGTGGGATAGAAATTACTTAAACTGGACCTATACAAGGTCTATTTTGAATTTTTCTTATGTTTTTGATTATTTTTCTATTCTTTTGATAATTGACACATACACCCCCATAACTGAACATTGCATTCTGAGCTAAACTTGATAATTTTTTTTAAATACTTACTTCAGGGGGGATTGTATTTTAATTTAAAATCTAAGAATTTTTGAATTTTTTTTTGTTTGAGATTATATTTTTATAAAAATCCAAGACTTTTGTTTAAGATTTTACTGTTATAAAAAATTCAAAGACTTTGATTTTGTTTGAGAAAAGATCTTCAAGAAAGAAGCTTGAAACTTTTATATCCAGAGAATGAACTGTTGCAGAAAGATGCCGAAAACCTACACTTCATCAAGAAGATCAAGAATGAACTTTGGATGTGATTGATTGGACTGAACTTTTGATTGAACATTTATTGTAACATTTATGCCAAAAGGGACTGCCCCTAATTTGGCTTTCTGTCAATGCGCCTAGCAAACATTGGTTTTGCTTTCCTTTCCTTTCTATTTCCTCTCTCACTATTCTAATTTCTCCTAGAAAATTGAATATTGTGTATATCTTTAGTTAGAAGTGAATTTAGAACTACAAAATGATTATGTTAAATGATCAATGGGGAGACTAGTCTCCCAATGATCATCAGGGGGGATTGTAAACCTCAAAATTCCTTAGACTTATAAATGTTGGAAATTTCACCATTGGGATATTTCATACTTGGAAAATTTCTTACTGATAGTCTATTGGAATGGGAACCCCATTGGCATGGGAGGTTCCTTCTCTTCCCTTCTTAAGATTACTTTAGGACAGAGACCCTTTGCTGAACAATGGAAAGGACTTTGACCTATGCTTAAGCATAGAACAGGAATTTCTTTGAGTCTTGATTGATTTTAGAATTGATACAATGGAGATACTTGGAATAAATCTCCACCCTATTCAGTCCTAATAGGATTGAGTAAGGGCTGCAGCCTAGATCAAAATTTAATTATTCCAATCTCTACCATACTCAAGTTAACAGGATTTAGAAAGGGCTGTAACAAAGGAGTAAAGATTTAATCATTTGAAAAATATGACCTTCAACAGACATGTGCAAAAGCCAGAAACCTCTGGGCGGTCCTGGGTTAAGCAAGAGCCTCCATTGACAGGGAAATTGATGAAGAGTGATTGGTAGATGTGAGGACTGAGGGGAGGCAACTTGGATGGTGTCCTTAAAGATAGGAGGGTCTGGAGACTGGAGGGTGGTTGAGTTTTTTGGTCAGTGTGGTTCCTGGGCTCTGAGAAGGCTTGCTCTGAAGGAAGCTGAAGGTGGGGGCCCCTGAGACTGTTTCTCCATTTTGGACACATGAGTAATAGGGACTGGTCTCTTTTCTTTGCTCCAGCTATCTAAGGGCTTGGGCCTTTTGGCCCAGCCTAAACAGAAGGGGTATTTAAGCCCTATTCCCTTCTCTCTATATATATATCTCTAATTCCTTTCTTGCTCCTATTGCAATTAAACTCCAAAAAAAGGCTGACGGCTGACTTGAGTTTTTCATTTAGGAATTACATAGCTGATTCCTTGGCGACCTTAAATTAATATATATATATCAGTCCTTTAAAGTGATTCCCTTGTAACAACACAGAGACTGATACACTGTGGTACAATCGAAGTTAATGGACTTCTCCATTGGTGTCAATGCAATGTCCCTGAACAATCTTCAGGGATCTAAAAAACACTATCCACAAGCAGAGGATAAACTGTGAGAGTAAAAACACCAAGGAAAAGCAATTGCTTGACTGCAGGGGTGGAGGGGATATGACTGAGGAGAGACTCTAAATGAACACAGAAATGGGTTTGAGTTAAGAACACATGTGATACACAGTGGAATCATGTGCTGGCTATGGGAGAGGTGGTGAGGGGTTGGGGGGGAAGGAAAAGAAAATGATTTTTGTTTCCAACGAATAATGTTTGGAAATGACCAAATGATATAATGTTTAAAAAAAAGGTGTGTAAGCCAGAGGACACCCAACAAAATTGTTGCCACAAATGGAGTGCTGATTGAATGCTTGCAGGTAGGGCAGTCTGTACATACTTTAAAGCCTATGGTAGTTATGCCAGGGGCTATCCACACTTTTTTAACAGAATCTAAAATGCCCTGGGTACCAAAGTGGCCATTTTTGTTAATGGATTGGAAACTTTGGTGATAAAAACTTCTAAGTAGTTGAGGTTTTCTTTCAGATGATACTCATACCCCATTTATAAACTTTGCATTAAATTTATGCTTCCATTTTTCCACTTCCTTTTCATTATAAGAAAGGGACAAATTTAAGGCAAAACTAGTTGCCAATGTTAAAATTGACTTAGGTCCTTCTCAGGCTGCTAGCTTTGCAACAGTACCTGCCTGGTTATTTCCCCTAGAGACAGGCTAAGTGCCACCTGTATGGGCATGAAAATGAACTACAGGTAGGGTTTTCGGGAACTAAAGGGAAGAAATAACTTCATTTATATTTTCTGCATTTGCTATATGTTTTCCAGCTGATGTTAAAGACCCCATTTGAAGCCATAGTATACCCACTTCATGATATATGCCAAATGCTTGTCTAGAGTTTGTATAAATTGCTAAATTCTTATCTTTGACTATCATACAGACATATTTTGGAGCTATCAGTTCTGCATCTTGAACACTTATATTTGAGGGCAGTGAAGCTGACCACAGAGTGTCAAATTCTGTGACTATAGAAGCTGCAGTGTAACATATGCTATCCCTCATGAATGAAGAACCATCAGTGAATAAGACAAGAAGTGGACTGTCTAAAGGAATGTCCATGTGATTATCTCAAGGTTTTTCAGCCATGGACACTAAAAATTCACAATTGTGCAAAGGTTCTCCTGAACCTGGTAAATCAGGGAGCAAGGTTGCAGGATTTAGAACTGTACAGAATTTCAAGATATTTTATTTTTATTACCTAAAATGTTTACCTCTTACCTTGCAAGTCTCTAATCAGAAAATGCCTGTGTTCTATGTCTTAGCAATAATCCTTCAACTCCATGTGGGCACATTATGGTTAAAGACCATTCCAATACTAAATCAGCAGATTTACTAGCTGGTTACTAGCAAGGCTGTGGCAGCTATGCCTCTAAGACATGCTGGCACATATAAAACTACTGGATCCAGCTAGGCTGAGTAATAAGCAACTGGGTGATGAGCAGATTCCAGAGTTTGAGATAGAACACCTGAAGCTACCCCTTTCTGTTTATGTACATACAAAATAAATGGCTCTTTGTAATCTGGGATCCCTAGAGCAAGGGAAGACAGGATAGCCTGTTTTAATTTTAAAAGCGCTGACAGGTATTGCTCTTCTAATTTAAGCAGTTCAGGGACTGATTTTTTTGTCAATACTATAAGGGCTTTAGTGATTTCCCATAGCAAGGGGTCCACTGTCTACAAAATCCTGTTGCTCCAAGAATTGCCTTCAGCTGTTTCTTAGTGGAGGGTGTGCTCAATTTTTTAATAATTTTAATGCCCTTAGGGGAAATGAAGTAGGCACCAACAATTAAAATAAACCCTAAATTTTTCACTTGGGGGAGACACCACTGTACCTTTGCTTTTGAGACCCTGTGGCCTCTTTTATGAGACTCTAAAAGGAGATCTTTGCTATCTTCCTGGAATACTGTAGCATTTGGTGAGGCCAAGAGCAAATCACTGTTGTATTTAATTAAACAGTTATTCTTAAATTTAACATTATCTGTATCTTGACTCAAAAGTGGTGATAACAATGTTGGGCTGTCCACAAACCCTTGTGGAAGCCAACATCTTTCCAAATAAAGGCAAATATATTAATGTAATTCTCATGAATTAGTATTGAGAAAAATGCTGAGCACAAGCCTACTACAGTAATGTATGTTACTGTGCTAGGAATAGAGGAGATATTTGTATTTGAGTTTGGAGCCACAGGATATCTCTATAACATAATTATTCACAGCCATTAAATCTGGTAGAAGTCTATAAACAGTTTTCCCATCAGGGCCTAATTTTGGCTTTTTACAGATAGAATGGGTGTATTATATTCACATTTGCATGGAATTATTATTCCTTGCTTAATTAATGAATCTATCACTGGGATAATTCCCTTAATTACCTCTTTTGATATCTTTTAATGAGGAATGAAAGGAGGTAGACCAGTTTTTGTTCTAATTTGAATAGAAACAGCTGATTTAAGTAGGACAACATCATGAGATGATGTGGCACAGAAAGACTCAGATATATCAGAGGGGATTTCAAAAATTGGAAGTTCCTTCATCTCCTGACTATCTGAAAAAAGTACATGGAGCAAAGCAAATTTAAGGATTCCTCAACATAGAGCTGTCTGCAGAGCAAGTAATTGTGGCTCTAATCTTGCATAAAAGATCTCTTCTTAGCAAATTTATAGGGGAGCTAGGCATTAAAAGGAAAGAATATTCCACTAATAAGGGTACTACATACACCATTCGAGGGGAAAACTTTGGGAAACTTAAGGGTGGCCCTGAAAGCCCAATTACATTTAGTTAGCCAATGGAGTCACAATCAGAATCAGATATATTCATAAATAATGTCCTGGAGGCTCCAGGGTCCAAGGGGCAATCATAATACATATTTCCAAATTTCAGGGTTACATGAGGTTCATAACTATGGGGGGGGAGTGGATAGGGAGATTGTAATTAAAACATTAGGGTCTGGAAAATCAATTCTACTGTTGTATTCCAGTCCTCTTATCACACTCCCCCAACTGCATAAAGATTTTTGGGTATTACCCTGGGACCCTCTAGACTGAGGGGAAATTTCACCCTGATTATAGCATGGATGAGTTACACTTTGGATATATAGTTTTGGGGCATTTTGTTGTGAGCTATCATTTGCCTCACTTGGGTTATTATTTCTATAATTGCTATTATTTCTTTTTTTTGTTTGTTTGTGGTTTTTTTTAGTTTTTAAAACATTATTTTATTTGGTAATTTTTAAAAATTGTTCATTGGAAACAGATCATTTTCTTTTCCTTCCCCGCAACCCCCCCGCCACCCCTTCCCTAACCGACGTGCAATTCGTCTGGGTATCATATGTGTCCTTGCTCTGAAACCATTTCCTTGTTGTTGGTATTTGCATTAGGGCGCTCATTTGTCTCTCCTCAATCATGTCCCCTCAACATCTGTAGTCAAGCAATTGCTTTTCATAGGTCTTTTTACTCCCTCAATTTGTCCTCTGCTTGAGGATAGTTTTTTTTTTCCTTCTCTTAGATCACTGCAGGTTGTTCAGGGACATTGGAGAAGTCCTTTAACTTCAATTGTACCACAGTGTATCAGTCTCTGTGTATAATGATTTCCTGGTTCTGCTCCTTTCACTCTGCATCACTTCCTGGAGGTTGTTCCAGATTCCATGGATTTACTCCACTTTCTTATTCCTTTTAGCACAATAGTATTCCATCACCAACATATACCACAATTTGTTCAGTCATTCCGCAATTGAAGGGCATCCCCTCATTTTCCAATTTTTGGCCACCACAAAGAGTGCAGCTATGAATATTCTTGTACATGTTTTTTTCCTTATTATCTCTTTGGGGTACAAACACAGCAGTGCTATGGCTGGATCAAAGGGCAGATAGTCTTTTATAACCCTTTGGGCATACTTCCAAATTGCCTTCCAGAATGATTGGATCAATTCACAACTCCACCATCAATGAATTAATGTCCCTACTTTGCCACATTCCCTCCAACATTCATTACTTTCCTTTGCTGTCAGGTTGAACAATCTGCTAGGTGTGAGGTAATACCTCAAAGTTGTTTTGATTTGCATCTCTCTGATTATAAGAGATCTAGAACACTTTTTCATGTGCTTATTAATAGTCTTGATTTCTTTAACTGAAAATTGCCTATTTATGTCCCTTGCCCATTTTTCAATTGGAGAATGGCTTTTTTTTTGTACAACTGGTTTAGCTCTTTATAGATTTGAGTAATTAGACTTTTGTCAGAGGTTTTTGTTATGAAGATTGTTTCCCAATTTGTTGCTTTCCTTCTAATTTTAGTTACATTGGTTTTGTTTGTACAGAAACTTTTAAATTTGATGTATTCCAAATTATTTATTTTGCATTTTGTGTCTCTTTCTAAGTCTTGCTTGGTTTTAAAATCTTTCCCTTCCCAAGGGTCTGACATGTATACTATTCTGTGTTTACCTAATTTACTTATAGTTTCCTTCTTTATATTTAAATCATTCGCCCATTATGAGTTTATCTTGGTGTAGGGTGTGAGGTGTTGATCCAAACCTAATCTCTCCCACATTGTCTTCCAATTTTCCCAGCAGTTTTTAACAAATACTGGGTTTTTGCCCCCAAAGTTGGGGTCTTTGGGTTTGTCAAATACTGTCTTGCTGAGGTCATTTACCCCAAGTCTATTCCACCAATCCTCCTTTCTGTCTCTTAGCCCGTACCAAATGGTTTTGATGACCACTGCTTTGTAATATAGTTTGAGATCTGGGACTGCAAGGCCAACTTCCTTTGTATTTTTTTCATTATTTCCCTAGATATCCTTGATTCTTTATTCTTCCAAATGATCTTCGTTATGGTTTTCTCTAATTCAGTAAAATAGTTTTTTGGTAGTTCAATGGTATGGCACTAAATAAATAGATAAGTTTGGGTAGGATGGTCATTTTTGTTATGTTAGCTCATCCCAACCATGAGCAGTCAATGTTTTTCCAATTGTTTAGATCTAGTTTTAATTGTATGGAGAGTGTTTTGTAGTTGTGTTCATATAGTTCCTGTGTTTCTCTCGGCTGATAGATTCCTAAGTATTTTATATTGTCTCCGGTGACTTTAAATGGAATTTCTCTTTCTAATTCTTGTTGCAGAACTGGGTTGGAGATATATAGAAATGCTGATGACTTATGTAGGTTTATTTTGTATCCTGCAACTTTGCTAAAGTTGTTGATTATTTCGATTATCTTTTTGGTTGATTCTCTAGGATTCTTTAAGTAAATCATCATATCATCCACAAAGAGTGACAGCTTGGTCTCCTCATTGCCCTTTTTAATACCTTCAATTTCTTTTTCTTCTCTAATTGCTACTGCTAGTGTTTCTAGTACAATATAAAATAATAAAGGTGATAATAGGCATCCTTGTTTGACTCCTGATCTTATTGGGAATGCTTTCAGTTTTTCCCCATTGCAGATGATATTAGTTGATGGTTTTAGATATATACTGTTTATTATTTTTAGGAATGATCCTTCTATTCCTATACTTTCTAGTTTTTCAATAGGAATGGGTGTTATATTTTATCAAAGGTTTTTTTCTGCATCTATTGAGATAATCATGTGAGTTTTGTTGGTTTGCTTGTTTATATGGTCAATTTTATGGATGGTTTTCCTAATATTGAACCATCCTTGCATTCCTGGTATTAATCCTACCTGATCGTAGTGGATAACCCTTGTGATGCCTTGCTGGAGTATTTTTGCTAGTATCCTATTTAAGATTTTTGCATCTATAATCATTAAGGAGATTGACCTATAGTTTTCTTTCTCTGTTTTTGGCCTGCCTGGCTTTGGGATCAGTACCATGCTTCTGTCATAAAAAGAATTTGGAAGAACCCCTTCTTGGCTTATTCTGTCAAATAGTTTGTATAGTATTGGGGTTAGCTGTTCTTTGAATGTTTGATAGAATTCATTTTTGAATCCATCTGGACCTAGGGATTTTTTCTTAGAATGTTCTTTGATAGCTTGTTCAATTTCTTTGGGGTTGTTTAGGTAATTTATTTCTTCTTCTTTTAGTCTAGGCAATTTGTATTTTTGTAAGTATTCATCCATATCACTTAGATTGCCATATTTTTGCCATATAATTGGGCATAGTAGGTTTTAATGATTGCCTTGATTTCCTCTTCATTAGAGGTGACGTCTCCTTTTTCATCTTGGATATTGACAATTTGTTTTTTTTTCTTTCCTTTTTTTAATTAGACTGACTAGTACTTTGTCAATTTTATTTGTTTTTTTCAAAGTACCAGCTTCTAGTCTTATTTATTAAATCAATAGTTATTTGACTTTCAATTTTATCAATTTCTCCTTTGATTTTTAGGATCTCTAATTTAGTCTTCATCTGAGGGTTTTTAATTTGGTCGCTTTCTAGTTTTTTTAATTTGCATGCCCAAATCATTGACCTCTGCCCTTCTTAATTTGTTTATATATGAACTCAAGCACATGAATTTCCCCCTGAGTACTGCTTTGGCTGCATCCCATAGGTTTTGATGGATGTCTCACCATTGTAATTTTCTTCAATGAAGTTATTAATTGTTTCTACCAATTGTTTTTTAACTAGCTGGTTTTGGAGAGTCATATTGTTTAATTTCCAATTAGTTTTTGATTTATCTATCCATGTACCCTTACTAATTATTATGTTATTGAATTGTGTAAATCTTGAAATTTCTCAGACTTGTGAATGTTAAAAATTTCCACATTGAGGAACCCTCCATTGGAACAAATTGCCTACTGGAAACATTCCCCATTTTGATGTGAGAATTCCCCAGGATCAGAAATGGGAGGACCTCTACTCCACCCATAGTTAAGACTGCTTTAGGGGAGAAAACTCCTTGCTAAACAATGAAAGTACTTGGACCCATGCTCATAATAAGGCAAGGAGTTCTTTGAGCCATGCCTGTTTTTTAGAATTGATACAATGGGATGCTAGGTACCTAAAAGGGTTGGGCAAGTTTTCTCTTAATGAGATTAATCGACTCAGCTGTGTTTTCTCTGGTTCAGACTTACTGAGGAGGTTAATCGACTTAGAAGAAATTCAGATGAGCTGTCTTTTAGAAAACATCTAAGGTGATTGGTAGATGGAAGAACTTGGGGGGGTGACATAGGAAAAAACCTCCTATATAAGAAAAGGAATCTCTTGAGCAAGGGATCCTTGGAGGCTTGGAAAGGCTTGGATATCCTTGGATCCTTGGAGATAGATCCTTGGAGATAGATCCTTTTGCAGGAGGCCCTTTGAAGATCTGTTGAAAAGAAGTCCCTTGGGAGGCTGATTCTGGCTGGAACTCCCTCTGGGGAGATTCTGTTCCCCAGACATCCTTGGTTAAGACAAATGCTATGGTAAGTGATAACTGACTGGTTTCTCTCTTAAGGCTTAGGCCTGGGTTGGCCAGGCCTGCCCTGGCCAACCTATTTCTTCTCATTAATTCCTTTTCTCTCTCTTTCTCCTTTTCTTTAATTCCTCATTGTACTATTAATTAAATTCTCTAAAAAACCCAGTTGACTTGGGCATATTCATAATTTGGGAATATATTCTTTGGAGACCAACTTATATTTGATTTAAAAACCAAGACACTGTAGAGAAACATATTTTCTGCGGTCAAATTTATTCACCCTCTCTTATATCTATCACAATTTATATCTTCCACCATTTTAACTCACTACAGTTTACAACATCAACCATTTTAATTATAACAGTTTATGGCTCCCACTCTTTTAACTGTTACAGTTTAAGGCCTTCAACTTATTTTAAATCTTACAATTATGGTCTGAGAACTTTGCATTTATTATTTCTGCCCTTTTGCACTTGTTTGCAATGATTTTGTGCCCTAGTACATGGTCAATTTTTGTGAATGTACCATATACTGCTGAAAAGAAAGTGTATTCCTTTTTGTCCCTATTTATTTTTCTCCATATGTCTACTAACTCTAATTTTTCTAAGATTTCATTTGCTTCTCTCACCTCTCTCTTATTTATTTTTTTATTTGATTTATCTAGTTTGAATAGGGGAAGGTTCAGATCTCCCACTAGTATAGTTTTTCTATCTATTTCATCCTTGAGCTCCTCTAGTTTCTCCTTTAAAAATTTGGATGCTCTGCCATTTGGTGCATACATATTGAGTACAGATATTTCCTTGTTGTCTATACTGCCTTTTGTCAGGATGTAATTACCTTCCCTATCTCTTTTAACTAGATTTATTTTTACTTTGGCTTTATCAGATATCATGTTTGCTACTCCTGCCTTCTTTTTATCATTTGATGCCCAATAGATTTGGCTCCATCCTCTTACTTTCACCCTATGTGTATCTACCTTTCTTATGTGTGTTTCTTGCAGACAGCATATGGTAGGATTTTGAATTCTAATCCACTCTGCTATTCGCTTGCATTTTATGGGTGAATTCATTCCACTCACATTCAGAGTTATAATTATTAGCTGTGTATTTCCCAGCATTTTTATTTCTACTCCTGGTCCTGCCTTTTCTTCTTTCACTATTTCCTTCTATACCAATGTTTGTTTATGGTCAGTCCCCCCAGTCCCCCTTATTTTACTTCCCTTTCTTCCCCCCTCCCTTCTTATTCTCTCCCTCATTTTCCCCTGTAGTCTTTTTAAAATTTACCCCCCTCCCTTTCCCTCCCTTGTACTGCTTCCCTCCCCACCAGTCCATTTTTTACCCTTCTACTCCCCTATAGGGCGCAAATCTATTCTCTTCCCCAATGGATTGGATTGTTCTTCCCTCTTTGGGTCAGTTTCAAAGTACATAAGAGTTGAGTATTTCTTATCTCCAACCTCTTTACCCTTCCAGTGTATCGATGGTCTCCCCCCTCCTGCAATGAGCTTCTTTGTGACATATAAATTTACCCCCATTTTCTTTTCCCATTTCTTTTAGTCATAACCTCTTTTCTTTTTTAGCTCTAGTCATGTTTATATATATATATATATATATATATATATACACAACATGTATATGTATTTATGTATGCATATATCTATATACCTATTTATGTCTTGTCCTTTCATCCTATACAGTTTATCACTGTTCCCTCTGAGTGTAATTCTTCTAGCTGCTCAGGTGATAGCAACAGTTTTTAAGAGTTACCAATGACCTCTTTTCTTATAGGGATACATATCATTTTAACTTATTGAGTCTCTTATAAATTTTTGTTGTTGTTTTGTTTGTTTTTTTCCCCTCTTTTTTAATTATCTTTTGATGATTCTCTTGAGTTCTGTGGTTGGACATCAAATTTTCTGTTCAGGTCTGGTCTTTTATTTATGAATGCTTGGAACTCTTCTGTTGTGTTGAATGACCATACTTTCCCCTGTAAGAATATAGTCAGTTTTGATGGGTATTTTATTCTTGGTTGTAGACCTAGGTCCCTTGCTTTCCGGAATATTGTATTTCATGCCTTTCGGTCCTTCAGTGTGGATACAGCCAGATCCTGTGTTAACCTCATCATGTTTCCATGGTATCTGAATGGCTTCTTCTTAGCAGCTTGTAATATCTTTTCTTTCATCTGATTGTTTTTGAATTTGGCTATAACATTTCTTGGTGTTGTCAGTTGGGTATTAAATACAGGGGGTGATCTGTGGATTCTTTCAATCTCCACTATCCCCTCTTTTTCTAGCATCTCGGGACAGTTTTCCTGGATAATTTCCTCTAGTATTATGTACAGGCTTTTTCTTTTGTCGTGGTCTTCTGGTAGTACAATTATTCTTAAAAATTGTCTCTTCTTGAATGATTTTCTAAATCTGCTGTTTTGTGAATGAGATGCCTCACATTTTCCTCAATTTTTTCATTCTTTTTGTTTTGTTTTATAGTGTCTTGCTGCCTTGTGAGGTCACTTGATTCTAGTTGTTTTATTCTGGTTCTTAAAGATTGGATTTCATCTCTTGCTTTTTGGTCGTCTTTTTCCTTCTGGTCTAATTTGCTTTGAAGATTGTCTTTCATCCTCTTTCCGTCGTCTTTCATCTCTTTTGCCTCATCTTTCATTTCCTCTGCCTCATTTTCCAGCTGGTTGATTTTGGCTTTCAGGACACTATTTTCTCATTTTAGTTCAAGTGCCTCTTTTTCCAGATAACTTATCTTAATTTTTAAGTTCTTTTCCCAATTGTCTTCAGCCTCTCTTAGTTTTGTTTTGAGTTCTTACACAGTCTGTATCCAATTCGCTGGGATTTCTGGTTTATAGTTTGCTGATCTCTCCCCTTCTGTTCCATTTGCTGAGTATTAGCTGTCTATTGTAGTTTCTTTCTTCTTTTTCTGTTGTTTGCTCAAATTCACCCCTTCTTTACTTTGTATTTGTCTGTGCTCTTGTTCCTCTTTTTTATTTTTTGGGGAACTTCTATCAGTCTCCCCTCTTGGAGCTTTAAAAGAAGATCTCTTGGTGTAGTCCCTGGGGGAGTGTTGTTGAGGGTTTGAGCTTTCCTGTCGTCTGGAGGCTTTTGATTGTCTTAAAGTCCAGCAGTCAATGAGGGTGCTTGGGGAGCCTGGGCTTCCCTGCATTCTGGATGCTTTTGATGGGATTGGGTTCAGCTTATTTGGGCTGGGTTTACTCTGAGTTTTAAGCTTCCTGGAAAGCTGGAGCAAATATGGAGGATCTCCAAAGCTCTGGCCAGGCTGCCAGGTCTATGCTCCTATTCTGCCATCTTAACTCCACCTCTAGGTTCTGGTTTTTTCAGAAGACCCTGCTCTCTAAGGGGGAGGGGTCATGGCCTCCCTGGGCTCTGAGGGCTCCTGATGGGATTAGGTTCAGCTGGTTTGGATCGAATGAGCCCTGAAGCAAAAAACCTCCTTCTCCACAATCTGTGTTGAATGCCCGGAGACTGGCCCAGGTTACTTTCAAGGTAAGCTCTTCAAAGCAACCCCTTTTCCGGCCCTGAGGTTTCTGTCCTTTCAGTAACTCTGAGGGCTCCTGATGGG
Organism: Monodelphis domestica; assembly: GCF_027887165.1. Lineage (NCBI taxonomy): Eukaryota > Metazoa > Chordata > Mammalia > Didelphimorphia > Didelphidae > Monodelphis > Monodelphis domestica. The sequence continues at coordinate 366,791,574 of NC_077228.1, forward strand.
ATTGGGTTCAGCTGGTGCCCTAAAGCTGGGACCTCCTTTGAGACTCAGATGGAAGGACCCAGCCGGGGGCTACAGGCTTCCCCCTTCTCTCTATGTTTCCCTGTCATCTGTGTTGGGCACCCTGGAGACTGGCTCTGGTTGATTTCAAGGTGAGTCCTTCAAAGTAGCCAGCCCTGAGGCCCTTTTGCTGGCCCTGAGGTTGAGATCAAAATCAAAACAATTGTGAACAGTGAAAGGTATAAAGCAGAGAGAGAGAGAGAAGGGGAAAATGGGGGGGGGGATCAGATGAAGGAAAACCTACAATTAGCAGGGACATACACACAGAGTAAAAGCAAGAGTCTAGATCCGAATCCATTATGCTACAACTACAGTGAAAAAAGCAGGGATAGCAAGCACAATGTCAGCAAAGCAAAATTAAAAATTAATTTTATCAAAAGAGAAAAAGGAGAAAATTACATCTTGATAAAAGGCATAATAGAGAATATGGAGACTCTAGAGATGAGTTGATAGAGACATGGCTTTCAAGAGATGGAAGAGTTGAAATTTGTGAACAAAAGAATTTGCCTAGGATATAGAAACTAATAATATATATATATATATATATATATATATATATATATATATATATATATATATATATATATATAAATTGGAGGTTAATTGTTTAAGCCAGGAAATGAAAGCAAGCTGAATGTTAAATATCTGAAGAGCCTAGGGAAGTGACAAGAGATTGCAGGATCTGGAAAGAAAAAGGAAAGAATACCTATGTATTCAGCAAAAGATTGAGATAAAGACATACAGAGAAAGGGTTTGTCCTGTATTCAGAATACTTGTGTTTGACTATAGGTCAGTATCCCAAAAAGATCAAAGATAGGAGAAAAGGACCTACTTGCATCAAAATATTTAAAACAACTCTTCGTTGTGGCAAAAATTGGAAACTGAAGAGATAGTCACAATTTAAGAAAGTCTGAAGAAATCGTGTTATTAAATTGTAATGAAATATAATTGTGTCATAAGAAACAACAGCTAAGGAGTTCACTCACACACAAAACAATTGGAAAGACATGTGAAGTGATGCAAAAGGAATTGAACGGAACCAAAAGAACATTATACATAGTAACAACAATAAAGTTCAATGATCAACTGTGAATGACAACTATTATCAACAATGCAAGAATTTGGAACAATCCCAAGGGACACATAATAAAAAAGAATGCTGACTGATATAGAAAGAACTGAGTATTGATTGAAGTCAGATTGACATTTACTATTCTTCACTTAATTTCCTCCATGAACTTTTCTTTAGTGTTAGCTATATGTCTTGTTTCCTATGACAAACATGGAAATATGCATTGTATGATAATACATGTACAACCATATTATATTACCTGTTGTCTTGGTAGAAAAGGAAGAACAAGAGAGGGAGAGAACATGGTTCACAAAAATCAGAAAGTAATTAAAAATTGAATTGACTTACAATCTGTGAATTTAAATAATATTTAAAATAAAATAAAGACCCCTCCAAAAAGAATCAGTTTGACTTGAGTTGTATACTTGTAATACATGTACATTCATGTAAGAATGACTTCATGTTTGATCTTATAAATACACACATATTTAATCTTTTTGAGTTTTAGTTAACTAATATATTAAATGGGTAAAAAAAACTCAACTCTAGACAATGAAATAGTATCAATGCTAAACATGTATGCATCAAATGGCATAGCATCCAACCAAACTCCTAAAGGATGAAGTTACATGAGTGACAAAAGAAAATAGTAAAACTTTACAAGTAGGAACACTCAAAATTCCCTTCTCAGTAGATAAATCTAACAAAAAAAAGAAAAAAGAAAGATGTTAAGGCAGTAAATAAAACTTTAGAAAAGTTAGATATACTAGACTCCTGTAGAAAAGTAAATGGAAATAGAAAAGAATATACATTTATCTCAACAGTAAATGACACCTTCACAAAAAAACAACTGTATACAGTAATACATTGTTTTTAATTGACATCAGTTATCATTGGTTTCAATTCTCCAGGATTTCTCTCTGTTTTTGTAGTTTTCCTCATATTTCCTTGGAGTGCCCACTTGATCTTGAAGCTAACTTTGAGAAAACAAAGAGTGACCCAGGCATTCTCTTGCTCAGTATGAGCAATACATGTATTGAAAAGCAAATAGTCATTTACCTATACATATAGCAAATGAAAATCAGATAAAACATACAGAGGAGAATAGATATAGAGATAGAGATAGAGATAGAGATAGAGATAGAGATAGAGATAGAGATAGAGATAGAGATAGAGATAGAGATAGAGATAGAGATAGAGATAGAGATAGAGATAGAGAGATTTACAAGATTCCAAGGCAACTCCATGAGACTCATGATAAAAATGTATCTATATCCTAAAAAGTAACTATTGGAATCTGATTACAGGTGAAAGTATGCCATCTTTCACTTTATTCCTTTCTTGAGATTAATATTGTGTTTTTGATATGTATCTCCTATCATAGCTTGAGTAATATGGACATACTTGTTGCATGAAAGAACTGCCGTAACTCATATATGACTATTTACTGCTTCAGGGAATGGAGGAGATCAAAAGAGGGAGAGAAAGAATTTGAAACACACCACTTCAGAAAACAATTGTCAAAAATTGTTTCTACATGTAATTGAAAAAATTCAAAGCTAAATTAAAAAAAACACTTAAAAAAGGAAATTAAATGGAATAATGGCTCTCAGGTATAATTTTGTTAGGCCAAATAAAAAGGAGATGGTGAAATGAAATTTTATTGTATATACAGAACTACCCAAAATATTATGTTGTGATATATTAGGTTGTCTTGTTTTATATTGCTGCTGATAAATATTTATGAAATGACCTGCAACAAACTCACTGCTCCTTATTAACCAATATATCAGTTCCTGATGATAAATAATTTGATATTACCCACTAAATTAAATTTAAAAATTCACTATAGGTGAGGATGAGGTGAAATATTTGAGAAATTATGGTTCAGAAAAAAAAAACAAACACCAAAAATTTGATAATTTCATGGATATCTCATGCTGCTATTTCCTGAACTTTTTAATTAATAATATTTATTTACAAGTGTTCCAGTCCCACTCTCTCTTCCCCACATCATATAAGACATCATCTTGGAGAGAGATATGTACATATAAATTATGTCTTCCTTTTATCCTTTTTAGAGTTCATTTTCTTTAGGTAACATTCATAGTGTATTCTTCAAGTATTAAATATATAGGTGTGTATGATGTTCTCTTGGTTCTACTAATTTTGCTTTTCATTATCCCATGTGATTCTTTCCAAGGATTTCTTAAAAATTACCCTAAACATTTTTTATGGTGCATTAGTAAACAATTATGAGCAATATCTTCTCATAGAACAGAGAGAAATTGAATGTAAATTGTTATTGCTATTTCTCTGACAACTTTTTTTTTTTGTTATGAAAATGTCTGTGTTTCTATGGTTTTCTTTCTTTAATTCAAGCTACTAATTTACAATTTTCATATCACTTCCTTTTCAGGCAGCTAAATGGTTGTTTCCTTCTCAGGAAAACAGGGAAAATAATGGCAACTGCTTTACTGATGTTATGAGAATCAAATACAGTAACATTTAAAGTACTTTGTAAATTCAATTAAAATTGTTATTATTATTATTAGATATAAGATTAATGTTAAATGTTGACTATTATAAGAAAATTGTTAATTGCCTATTAATTACATTTTTTTTATTGTGTAAGGGGAGCATAGTGCTTTCTTACACAAATCCACAAGATGATATTGACTAGATTGAACACCATTAATTTAAACAGTTAAGAGATTCTCTTCTTAATACAACTTCTAGTGATTTCCCTAACTAGGAATGTAAGGTATTATGAAGAGAATTTAAAATCAATAACCTATATTCTTAAGTTCACTCCCAAAACAATGAAACCACATTTTACTGAAAGCCATTGACTGTTGCCTAAGGACTATAAACATTTATTATTTGATGCAGTCAAATTTCTTTGTAATTCAAGAGTACCAAGAAACTCACCAGGCTCAGCCAATAGAGAAGGTAAAACAAAAGTGCCTGGTATACAGGAGAAGGTGCTTCCAAAATAAGGCTAATAACAGGTGCCAGGACATGTCTTTGGGTGAAGTTTACCTTTAATTATCTCCAAAGATGAAGAAATCTCCCTTAAACCTAGCACCATCTTTACATTTGTCTATTAAAATTTCAACAGAGAAATTATTATAGATTTTAATGGCATTGTTCTCTCTGTTAACAGAATTTAAAATCATGCTTGTCTTCTAAATTGGGTGATATAATATTCTCCCTATAGTTTTTCTTTGGAAAAGCTTATGTAATTACATTTTAATGATTTTTAAATTTTAGTAATGAGTCCATTAGAGGTAGTAATTTTTATTTGTTTGGGGATAATATTAGCAGATATATCAGATACTACATTTTCTTAATGTTGTCACATCTTTTAACTGTCTATCATTTCCTTCCAGTAGTTCTATTCTCCAGAATCCAAAGGAGAAGAGAAAGGTTCCATTAGTTATTTTCAATTTTATACTTTTTAAATATTAAATCTCTTGTGATATCTGGACTATATAAAAACCTGAACTTAAGTATTATAACTTGGGAAGTAATCGGACCGTGTTTTGTTTTGTTTTGATTTTGTTAATACAAATTCTGGAATGGGATTCTATTTTTGTGTCTCATATCCATGAGATTGTCTTTCGGTTCAAGAAAATTTTCTTTAATTATTTTCCTGATTAGTTTCCACATCATTAGGCTTTTATATTGCCTCTAGTATTCCTATTATTCATAAAGAGGATCTCCGTGAGGCAGTATCTTTGTTCTTCTATTTCTCTTGGATTATTAGCAACTCATCTGTGTAATTTAGCTGTGATTTCAGTTTGCTGTTAATAGGTCGTCAGCACCATAGATATTTTGTGTTCTGCTATATGAAATCTCTTGATTATAGCTGGAATTCATGTTTTTTTTTTACTTTTTCTGCAACATTTAAAAACTTAGTGCTTATTTTTATAGCAGAGTATATTCTTTGACCCTTTATTTCTTTTTAAAAACCCTTTAAGGGAATCAGTCTGAATTAATTGGCATTTACTTTTCAGTTTTTAAGTACTGTTGGACTTTTTATTTTTACCATTTTGAATATCCTCCAGGATGTTCCCAATTTAATTTTACCTTTTGGTGTTGAGAGATTTGTTAATTTTCTTTCCTTGCCATATGTTTTTTTTTTCCCTTCCATATTTTCACACTTTCCTAAAGCAAACCATTGATCATGTCATCTATCTGTTCTAAACATATTAAAAGCCTCATTTTGGTTCTATTCTTTATTTCCTATTTAACTTGTAGGCAAGTCATTTCCCTTCTCTGTAAATCAAGTCATCTATCTGTAAAATGAAATGGTTGAGCCAGGCGATTTTTGTGTACCCATTTTTACTATAAATCTATAATTTTATAATCTCCACTGCATGAAAATTAAATGCAATCTCCTCTGCCTAACATTTGACATTTTCCACACTGGATATAATATTGTCTTTCCAACAACATCTCATACTTTTCTTGCTCTTTTGCCTGATACTTCAATCAAATTGGTCAACTTAAAATTCTACAATTATGTTTTTTTTAATTTTCCTAACTCCATGAATTTGTTTAATTCACTGTTTCTGAAATGCTTTCCATTCCATTTCCCTTATTAAAACATTACCATTCTAATACCATATCTTGTGTGAAGTTTCTCCTCAACCTGAACTCAGAAGTCATCTTTCCCTTTTCTGGATTAATGACATATCGAAGCACTCATGAACCCCTTCTCTTACATTACTATGTTAAGATCTAGTAATTTTTATGTATTTTTCCTCTAACTGGATTTTAATTTACTTGACAATAGGGACTATGTTATAATCACCTTTTAAAAATAGACTTGGCATAACATAAATATAATTACTTTTACATGGTAGTTCAATAAATCATTTGGGATAAACACAAGAAATAATAAAGTATCTCCCCCTATCAGAAATTAACTCAAGTGGATTAGCTGGAAATTTAGTGATATTTATTTTTCACTTAGAATCCGTAGAATCTGTAAATAGATATTACTTATGGTTCACAGAGAACCAAATTACTGTTGTGTGGCAAAATGTATGGACATTGGGCTTGTGCTCACTTTCTACCTAGTAATGTCCTTTTTTGCCTTTCTGGAAACTTTCCATTCCAATTCTGAAAACTACTCATTGTTTTGTTCTCTAGTTGATTTATCCTGGCCTCAACTTATCAGTGTCTTAACATTGTTTTGCCTATGACATCACAGGTATAGAAATGACCAAATCCAAGTAAAAGAGATTTATAATCACCTATAAAACACCTGCTCTTTGTCTATTTTAGTGAGTGCCTTGGTGTAAAAGTAATTGTGGCACCAATACTCCACACCAACTAATAGTGACTGGGACGTCATTAGACTTGGATATATCAAGTCTGAATGTAATTTCTCCAATATTATATTACTTCCCTCTCTCTTTCTGCTACCTTTCTCTGAAAACAATAATACTTAGCATTCTGGAGGCCACTATTATTACATCATTATTACATCATTCCTTCACTGAACATACTGCAATAGGTTTCATTTCTTCTTTTCTTTTTGACTTTGACCTTTCTCCTTATAAGTTAAAATCAATTGATATGAAGACATTACTTATCAACTCACTATCTTACTCTCCACAGCAGGTCTTCTAAACATTTTTATCCCTCCTCATTCCTCCCACGTCTACCCTTTACCCTACACTTTCAGTTAAGTGGTTGGTCTTGTATCTCACAGAATAAAAGGAATTTTCCATGAGTATCTCTTCTCACATTTTCTTCATCTCAGAATCTTGATGTCTTGTGCCACTCTCTCTTCCTACACCCTGATTCACATGAAAAGATAATCTTATTCATTACCATGCAAGCCCCTCTACCTGCTCAAATGAATGTTTTCCATCATGTATTCTCCAACAGATTATCCCCTCTATCACTCCCACTTTATCACTTATCTTCAATCTCTCCCTATCTATTGGTTCCTTCTCTACTGCTTGCAACCTCAAAAAACTTCATTCAGTCCTTGCATCTTTGCTAAGTATTATCTCATATCTCTTCTGTCCTTTGTTTTTTAATCCCTAAATAACTCATCTACAATATGCAACTCCACTTTGTCCTTTAACACAATAATCCAATTTCAATCTTTTTATAATTCCACCAAAACTGCTCTCCAAAATTACCAATGATCTCTGAGATGTCAAATTTAAAAGTCTTTTCTCAGTCTTCATTTCTCTTGACCTTTATACAGACTTTAAAACTGTTGATCACCATCTTCTCCTTGATAGTTTGTTTTTATTATCTCTAGGCTTTCAGGATAACATTATTTCCTGAACTTCTCTTAACTTTGACTCATCCTCTGACTCTTGCTAGACCCTTTGACTCCTCCTTCTCTGATTCTTGCTAGACCCTTTTCCAGAAAATATTCTTTAAATATATGTGTCCCACAAGTCTCTGTGCTGGGCCTTCTTCTCTTCTCCTTCTATACTACTTAACTTGGTGATGTCATCAGTTCATATTAATTTATAAATCATCTCTAAGCTGATGATTCTCAAATCCATTTACTCTACTCTGATATCTCTGCTAAAATATAATCACTCTAATGATTGATTGCCTTTCATACATCCTGATTTGTATGTCCAGTGTACATTTTAAATTCAACATGTATCATATATTCCTCAAAATCACCCTTCTTATTTTCTTCCATGTTACTTTCAAAGAAAACATCATACCTAAATTCGTCCCTTTAAACTCTTCATCATATCTTACCACTCCATATTCAGTGTGCTGCCAAAGCCTGTGGATTTAACATTTATAACATTTCTAAACTACACCCTTACCATCTCACACTTAAGACTATTGCAGTAACTTGCTAGTGGGCTCCCCTGCTTCATGCCTTTCCCCTCTCTACCCCATTCTTAATTCAACTACCAAAGTTACCTTCCTAATACTCCAGTATGAATGTGTCAGGTTCTTACTTGTTAAAATTAATTAGCTCTCTATTATCCCTAAGTATAAAATTTAAAATATTCTGTTTGGCATTTGAAGTCCCTCATAACTTCTCATCTTTGCAGTCTTCTTACACCTTATACTCTTATACCTTGTACATCTTATACCTTATACATCTCTGCCTTATGTTCTTCAATATCTAGTGACACTGGATTCCTTGCTGTGCCACAAACATGGTTTCACCATGGTTGCAATAGAATCAGAAGAGGAAAAGGGGATAGTATTAAGATTTACCAAGATGAAATTAACAGACCTTGGTAATAATTGGATATGGAGTCTAAGAGATAGTGAGAAGTTGAGGATGACATCCAGGTTTCAAATTGCCTGGATAATAATGGTGTCCTTGACAGTAATAAGGATTTTTGAAGATAGGGGCATAGTTTCAGGAAAATAATGACTTTAATTTTGGACTTAATGAGCTTAAAGTATCTTTTAGATATCCAGTTTGAGCCATTTAAAAATGATTTAGACATGGGAAGCTAGATATCAGCAGAAAAGCTGGTATTGAATAAATGTATATTATTTGGGAATTCAAAGCATAGAGATGATAATTGAATTCATGGGAGCTGATGATTTCACAAAGTGAAATATTATAAAGGAGAAAAAAGAAGAGAGCTTAGGAGAGATTCTGTGGGACACCCATGATTAAAAGGCAAGATCTTATTAAAGATCCAGCAAAGGAGATTTGCATTTATTCTTTACCAAGTACAAAAATCACAAGTTTTTAAGTTCAAAGTGTACCTTCTGGGAATCTTACTTATGTCTTCCCTCCATTAGCTTTGATTATAAACAAGCAGATCCATAACTATACATGTGAAAGAACTATAAAAATGGATATGTAGTACAAATATCTTAAATATATGTCAGAGGGATAAAAATGGGATAATAATTATTTTTTAAAGATTCAAATTGCATGAAATATAGTGTTCAAGTAAAAATTTATTAGGAAATTTATCATGTGAATAGATGTAAGGAGACAGTAGTAGATATTAATGTATTTCTCAAAAAAACTAAACAATTAAATGATAGATCTAGAACTTGAAGGATCACAAGAGACTGTCTAGTCCAATTTCTACATTACATGTGGTTAAATTGAAAAACAGGATGTTAAATGATTTCAATAAGTAGCACAGGTAAACATGAGAGAGAAGACTGATTACATATATTTTGACATTAGAATCAGTGATTTTGTCCCTTCATAAAACAGTAGTCAAAAGATATATATATATAATTTCTTTACTTTTTTTCTGGAGGAAGGTTCTGAAGAGTGGGAAGAGTAGCAGGTTGGAAGCAATTTAAAGACTAAAGTGACCAGATATTGGGATGAATGATGATGATTACAAGGAGAAATACACTCAAAGTTTGAAAGATAGATTGACAGAATAAAATTGAGTAGAAGGACTGGAAATCAAATAATAAGTTTAATGAGAGTGATAGAAATGGTTTTAGTAATAAAATAAAATTTAAATATTCTAGGTGTGTAGAGAGAAAATAATAAATTTGTTCTTTTCAGGGTAGAATTCAATTAGATCCCATTAGAGAAGGAAAATCTGCTTAGGATTTAAAGCAACTTCTCATAGGCCCAGTGAGTTTGAGAGATCTCTTATCCCAAAGAGAACAAACCATTAAGCTATCCTACCTCCTTATCTCCTATGACCTTTAGAAGTCAGAAGAACCACTCCTAAGGACATAGCTACTTGTTCATACTCCCCCATTCTGTTTGAAACTCCTAATAAAGACCACACTGTGAAGGGGCTTTAGCTGTGTAGCCTGTCATTTTCTAATTGACTAGACAGGGGTCCCCAAACAGCCTGCAGGCCACAAATAGCCCCCTGAGGCCATTTATCCAGTCCCCACCACATTTCTGGAATGGGCACCTCTTTCATTGGTGGTCAGTGAGAGAAGCATTGTATGTGGTGGCACCACAAAGTGAGGTATCGCTCACATACAGTACTACTTCCAGTGACCTAATCTTTTGCTTGGTACTTTTTGCTGAGAGTAACTGAAGGAGAACGAGGCACCTCACAAATGATTATGTGGCTGCACAATGGAATCTGTGTAAAAAGTTTGGGGATCCCTGGGCTAGACTTTTGTTCCTAGATTGTAAGTTCAACTCCCATATCATGGGGTATTGAACAGAAAGGGAAAGGGGACTTGCATCAGGAATCTATATGCTTTCATTTGCCCCCATCAATTGGTCATCACCATAAGGGTATTTTTCCTTTCTCATGAGGAAGATGAGACTTGCCTCTGCTCACCTAGTTGGTCTTTGTTACCTTTAAGCCATATCTTTTCATGTAGAGGTCTTGAAAATGAAATTCTAAATGAGTACAAAGTATTGGATTTGACAAGTTTGGTGTAGCTGAACTGTAATGAAGAAGCATATCCTTGCAGTTAAGAAGGATGAAATCCTCAAAAGTAGAGGTAAATTTATGTTCTATGATCTATTGACAGAAATTAGGCATGAGATAACTTACTATCAATCAAAGATTTGGAATATATACTTTAGAACTGATATTTTTGGGAGATCTCCTTCTGTATTCTCATCTCACTGGTAGTAAAATGATATAATTTATTCTCTATGGTAAGATTGACTTCTTTTTTTTTCTGGACAGGAAGTTGGAAAGCAAATAAGCACCTAATATGTGACTGACACTGTTAGGTGCCTGACATATTATTCCATTTGATCTCACAGCAATCCTGGGGGATATGTGGTATTTTAAAACCCATTTTACAGTTGAAGAAACAGAAAATATATCAAAAGAGACTTGCCAAAAGTCACACAGCTAGTAAGTGTTTGAATTTTTATTTCATCTCTGGTCTTACTCACCCCAGGCCCAGTGTGCTATATGTATTTAACTCTATGTTGTAGGGGAATTGGAACAAATAGATGATCAGATGGAAAGAACTTTTCTAAGCATTACAATAAATATATCAATTAGAAGAAATTAAAATTAAAACCTGAGAAGGATAGTATAAATGATCTTATTTCCTTCTCATATTTTATAGCTGAGAAAACTGATGACAAGAGTTTCAAAGGGACTTTCCCAGGGTTACTTGGGTGCTATCAATTATACTGTTGATTGTTCTATCAGTCTTTAAGTGTATTTATACCCTATTTTATCATAGGAAAACAGATTTAGTGTGATAAAGGACATCAAAAGTTCATTTCATCCTTTGTAATTAGTAAAATGAAGTCAAAATAACTTGAGAAATGACTAAAGTTACACAGATACCAAGTGGCAGAATCCAGGTTTGAACATAAGTCTTGAACCAACAACCAGAATATCCTTTAGACCATTTTTAAAATGTCACTCACTCCTCCATAATAGGTAGTGGTAGGATGTCTAAGTACAAATATTACAGGAGACAGTGATGTCACAGTGGTTAAGAACCTGGACGAGGATTAAGGGAGACCTGAATTCAATCCAACCTCAGATGCTTACTAGCTGTGTGATTAACCTCCAAGTACATAACAAAAAATGTCCACTGAAGAAGGAAATGGCAATCTACTCCAGTATCCTTGCCAAGAATACCCCATAGTTATAGCCCATGGGGTAAAAAAAAGTAAGACAGAGATAAAAGACTTAAGAACAACAACAAAATTTACCCACATTGCCTTATCTTTTTAATGGATGTATAAATGAAAGGACAATTACTTCCAGATGTTCCCAGGTAAATAATAGAAATTACTGGAGTATTCAGAGTCTGTGAAGACAATTAGAAAATTGTTTTTTGGTATAAATGTAAATTGGGCAGAAGTGCAAAAGAAGGGAGTTTTTCTCTGTTTATAATTTCAAAAATACTACTACTGCACATTCTAGAACTAGAAAGGGGAGAATCTTATGAATACTTAACAAGCACCCAGCTGAATGTTTTATTTTTGTTCCTTCATTGTCAATTGTAGAATAATGTGTTGATTTGGGGGGTCCTACTCAGCAGAAAGTCCATTTCTCTTTTCAGAGGTGTAGAAGTCACACATAATTTCTGCTGAATAAGTTTTCAGTGAGTATACTCAGTAAGAATAAGTATAATATATGACTTATTGGTGATCATGTTTCCTACTATTAATGTTCACTTGCTTCTCCCCCATTTTTTTTCTTTCCAAGTCCTCCCAGACTAGTCTAAATGAAAATCAATACAAACATTTATGATATTTATGAAATTCACTTCCTTTTACAAATCTATGGAGTAAAGAATATGAACCTCCAAAATTCACATTTTAAAGCTGTTATTATCTGATTAATATTTAGAAATTATATTCTAAGTATAATATCTGTGTTTTCATTTAATTTGACTTTTGAATCAGCATGGCATTTCAGTGCAGGCATAATAATATTTTTTATATTGTTACTTGGATGATAGTAGCATAATAATGGAAAAGGAGATGAAATATTTTTCAACATAAATTCATACAACCAGTACTTACTTCAGGCTTGTGGTTGGATTAAGTAGATATTTAAAGACTCAAATTTGTATGTAATATGTCATAATTATTTTCTCAGTTATAGAGTGAGACCTAACAATGACCTGGGAACTTGACATCCTGCACTTAGAAGGATCATAGTCTTAGAGCTTGCCTGAGCCTAAAGATGAAGAGAGGGACACAAAAATATGAAAAACATGTTTAGCCACAGAAGTTCATGAGAAATAACACCACATTGAAAGGCAATAGACTTAAAAAAAAAAACACTTAGAAATGGGTTCCAGCCAAACTTTTCTGAAATAAAGTATGGGGTGGGTGTTAAAAGACAACAGTTCTTCCTTCCCCATCCTTTTTTGGTATTCTAGGTGCAAGAAAAATTTTCCCCAAAATACAAATAGAAAAATAATAAATCATAAAATCACACAAAACAAAACAAAAATAGTTTTATACAACATGATTTATTCCTTTAGGTTTTATCTTTTCAGTCTTCTTAAAAGTATTTTGATCTTATGAATAGGAAAAATGATACCAATATCACCACTTCAGCTGGCAAGGTTGGGCTTCATATTCCATATTGGTTGGGGTGGAGAGAGGGATTGTTTTCCTCTCTATGTTGCTTTCTATCCTTTTCCAATAGTTTTATGTTAGCTTATGTATAATTTACATATTCAAATCAATTGTTAAAATTTGAAGTTTGTGATTTTGCACATTTTTTATTTATTTGTTTAGTCAAGCATGTTTAGGTGGTGGTGGTGGTGGTTACTATGTATATAATAAAACCATTCCCACCCCAGGATTGAAATATTCTTTAATTTCTGTACTCAGCACAGAAACAAAATATTAAAAATACGAAATATCTATGAAAATCCAGGATCATTCTCTTGCAAAAAGTATTATATATCTATACACACATTTAAAAATACATACACATATGCATGTTTACATATGTGCGTACAGAGGTTACAGAGAAAAAAACTATTACATCATTATATACCACCAAAAAATCCTCATTATGTTATAAAAAACTTAACCTAAAAACACAAATGGAAAAACAATCATAAATATGTAAAAGAAAAAAAAACCCTCAAAAATAATAAAAAATTAAAGCAGAAATTCAAATTTTTCCAAATGAATTTCAAAATCTAGAATAACATTATATGATATATCCAAGGGAATAGTAAATTTCTAGTCACAATGAATTATGAATGGTAGGGACCTTGCTTGGTTCTCTCTGACCCTAAGCCCATTTTTTTACCTTTTCAGAAATGACTGTATTTGGATGTCTTGGGACAATTTAATCACAGGGTCTCTGTTTGGAAGTTTGTGAAATCCAAATCCTTATGAAGTGAGAGGTGGATAGGCTACATCTACTATATTTGAAATCTTCAAAGCATTTATCAGCTTTGTGCAGGAAAAGACTGTGGTTGCTGTGAATCTGAAAAAAAAAACAACAAGATTTGCTTTCTAGTCTACTTTCTGGTCTTCATTTTTAAACATAAAGCCATGCAAAACATAGAAATTGTCTGTTTGAGGAAAATAAACTTATATTATTATCTCAGATTTTATAGTGATATTTTTATATTGCAATTATTTTAACTTGCTGATCCTCAAAACAAATTCAATCAAAAGAATGTAAACTTATAATCACTATCCTGTTATAATAAAAGTATATGAAAATGTTATAGAATAAATAAGTACATGTCCATAAAATTTATTTAAAATTATTTACATGATATGTCTATATAACAGTTCCTTTGGTCTCTGCAAATTGGTATCATTTTTTTAAAGAGAGAGAAAAGTACTCACTATTCAACTTTGAAATAATAGTGTGTTCTTTTACATTTTTTTAGGAGCCATCTCATGCTTAGTTGTATTTTTCCTCCAGAATTGATAACTCCTTCTTTTTCAACAGTTAATTATGAAGTCTGTGAGTTATCCTGAAGCTTGACTGCTATTCCTTACCCTAGATGGAAAAGAAAAAGAATAGGAGATTTTTTCAAACATCATTCATGATTTCAGTATTATGTTCCTTGGTTTCTCTTGGTCTTTACCATTAATCATGTTTTTTCCAGAATTTATTGTAAGGTACCAGAGTAGAGATGTGAAGAGGAAGAAAAAGATGCATTATATCTCTGAGTTATCTTCTCAGTAAAGGAAGCAAAATCAAAGAAAAAAAATGACTGAATATTCATAAAAATAATATTTTAAAATTTTAGAGCTTTAAATAATTTTTACTCTTTTCTATTTTTCTAATATTTATTTTTCATCAATTACATTTTTAAAAATTTCAACTTTTTTAACTTTGAGCCATATTTTCCCTTCTTCCCTCCCTTTATTCCACCCCCTCCCCAAGATATCAAGAAATGAATAAATATATTTAAATGTGTAATAATGTAAAATATTTTTCCATATTAGGCATTTTATTAAAGAGAATTCAAAAAGAAAAGAGAAAGTGAAAAATAGTAAATTTTAGTCTGAATTCACATTTCATCAATTCTTTCTCTGGAGGCAGATGTTTTTTTCATCATGAGTCCTTGAGGATTATCTTACATCACTGTATTGATAGGAATAGCTAAGTCATTCAAAATTGCTCATAATGTAATATTGTTATTGCTGTGTGCAATATTCTCCTAATTCTGTTCACTTCATTGTGCATTTGAATATAATTGTAATCATGTACCCCCACTTGTTCAGACATCCCACAATTGATGGATATTCTCTCAATTTCTAATCTTTTGCCTAAAATGAACTGTTATAAAGATTTTTTGTACAAATAGACCTGTCTCCACTCTCTTTGATCTCTTTGGGATATAGATCAAGAATTGTTGTTACTGACTCAAAACTCTTTGGGCATAGTTTCAGATTGCCCACCAGATTCACAACTCCACCCACAGTACACTAGTGTTCCAACTTTCCCAAATCCCCTCCAAACTATATTATTTTCCTTTTTTGTCATCTGATGGACATGAAATAGTACCTGAGAGTTTTTCAAATTTGCATTGTTCCAATGAGGAGTTATTTAAATCATTTTTCATGCAATTATAGATATCCTTCATTTCTTCACCTGAAAACTGCCTATTTATATCATTTCCATTTATATACTTGAGAATGACTTTTATTCTTATACATTAGACTCAGTTCATGGCCTTAATCTGAGATGCTTGCTGCCAAAAATTTTTCCAGTTCTCTGTTTTTCTTCTAATCTTGGTTATATTGGTTTTGTTTTTGCAAAAAGTTTTTAATTTAATATAATCAAAGTTATCCATTTATATCATATAATGCTTTTAATCTTTTGTTTGCTCATAAATTCTACTCTGAGCCATAGATTTGGCAAGTAAATTATTCTATGCTCTCCAAATTTGATTGTGGTCATGCAATTTTTATCTAAATCATGTATACTTTTTCTCCTTATTTTGGTATATGATGTGAGATTTTAGTCTAGATTCAGCCTTTGTCATATTTTTTCTATTTTTCCTGTCAGTTTTTGTCAAATATTGATTTCTTGTCCTCAAATACTATGGTCATTTGATATTTCATATTGTAAAGCTAATCTATTCCACTGATTTCACCTACTTTAGAGAATTAGAAGATATTTTTTTTTTATTTTACAACACCTGAAATATGAAAGTATTGAGTGGACTATGGATATTTTATTTTGTTCATTGAAACAGTTGGATATATGAACTGTGAATCACTTTCAAAATGTCACTTTGAAATAGATATTTGATTTTTTTGTTTCACTTTGTTTTTAATTGGCAGGTATATGGCACAGTAGATAGCATAGAACAATGAGGCTAGATTCAAGATGACTTGAATTTAAACTCTTCCTCAAACACTCACTCAGACACTTCATATCCTTATGCAAATCATTTAACCTTTCTTTGCTTCTTCTCTGCCACTGTAAAATATAGATTAAGAATGGCACCTACTTTTTAATAGGGTTGTGAGGATAAAATGTGGTACTATAAGAGAAAAAGACATATCTTATTTAATAGGTGCTTTATTACTAAGTTAACTATAAGAAGTTAATATGTAATTTATTGGGATATTCATTCTTTTCAATAAATTTCCTGGTAAAAGATATGTTAAATTTAATAAAATGAGTAAAATTATATATAAGTTTCTTTGTTTAGTAGAAAGAGAGCTTTTTTCAGATTCAGGAAGATCTGTTTTCAAATCTGCCTTCTGAAATATACCCACTATGTGATCTTGTGCTAATTAAAATATTTTACTGCCTCAGGCAATAATCTTAGACTATTAACTTATACTAGAGTAGAGTATTGGCATTGAAGTTTCCTCAGCAGAAGGAATCTCGATGCCTTTATCAAGGCCCTAAATCAATTAAATCAGTGTTCTAAAATTTCAAAACAACAACCAGTTAATTTATTGCCAGATGGCACCACAAGTCATTAAACTGTTTCAACTGAGCAGGAAATATCCAAGTGTCAATCGGTCCCAGGTATATGCCTTGTCAGAACTTCATATCACTTAACAAAATTGCTGGGCAAATGACAAGATTACTCTTTTTTTGATGGATCTCAATGTAAGGATAGTCTTTTTATTTCAATTCATATTTGAATGGTTATGGGAGTATTTGTCACAGAAGTATAGTTTACATATATTTTACCCTATCAGACTAGATTGAATCCTTACAAAGTGGCCTTTTCCTAACTCCTCCTACAATTTGCTATATTTCAATTAGATCTGACCAAATGAAATTGGCATAATGGAGGTGACCCCACTTTAAAATAAGTAAAACATGCTTACAAGTATAATTAAAAAAAATTTTTTTTGAATGGAGATGCATATAGACCCAAGCAGCCCTTAAAAATGAGCCTACACTGATCTTGTTACCCTCTGGAAAACATCATTTGATCTGTCAAATTTTCCAGTTCCTTCTTTTGACACATGGACAAAAAAAAAAGCGTAGGAAACAAAATACAATCATGACTGATCTTCAATTCAACTTCACAAGGAAAGAAGGACTTGGATATTGGTACAAATTTAAAATCTTTGTAGCTGGTACTTTCCTGTTTATCTATCTTTCCTTGAGTTTTTTAATTCAAGTTTCCTTTGACTAAGAGATAAATTTCATTCCCTCTGATCCTTATAAAAAATTCTAAATTTATTATCTACTACACCACTATCTCCTCTTTACTAGACCCTACAGAGTAAGGTGGGATGGAATGGCAATGTTACAACTAAAATAGACCCCTTTTTCATTGCTTTATAAAGAGTATTGTAGAAACTATTACTTTAACATCAATGAGAAACTATTTGAGAGAAGTGGCTCAAAACTCTAAATGAAATGCATTCTCTGAACTGAACCTAGATAGACAAATGACCAACAATTGTGTCCCACTCTCTTTGGTTCAAAATATTATTGAGGCATGAAGACAATAAGAAAGGGATTTCCATTCAACTTCAATTAAAGGAGAGAGGAGAACAACTTTCAAAATTAACCAGAAGAGGAGATAAAATGATAAAACTATTCTTGGATAATTAGGTGTGTGTTAATATATGGAGGCAGATGCCAAGTCAGACAAAACAGGGGAAACTAGGAGAAAAATAAGTAGATCCAAGATTGATAAATATATATATATATGAAGAGTTTCTATATCTCTCTTTATTAACATGTAAATATAATATGAAGTTCTATCTTTATCTTTAACTTTGTTTCACTCTATCAAAAGAAGTTAAGTTATCCCAAAAATCTATCTTACAAAATGATGTTTCCTTTAAAAATATTGATTTCCCAGTATACATTCCCTTATACTGCTCTCTAATAATTCCCCCAAAACTCCTAAGAAAGATACTTTATGAGAATTCAATGGAAATGATTGAATTATATTTTTACTAAGAGACAGTATTAAAATTAAGAAAATGATACACTGATATTTAATAATTTTATATATAAACCAGTGAGGTCAAAGACAGGGAAAAGAAGTTATTTGGTCAAATATATTTATCATAATAGCAAAGAAATGGAAGGAAATTAGGTGGTCATCAATAATGAATGACTGAAAGTTTCATGATAATACAGGTGAATATAATTTTGCTAATAAGAAATTATTATAAAATCCTTTGGGAAGATATAAATAAATATATGTAAAGCAAAATAAGTAATTAAGAAAATAGGATAGTTTACCTAATGATAGCAATATAATGTAAAGATGGAAAAAATTCAGAACTCTGATCACTACAGAGACCTGTTATGAACTGAGAGGACTGATGAAATTTGTCTTCAACCTCTTGGTAGAGACATTTTAGTCTATGATTGGAAAATATTAAATATTTTCAAATGTGTCAAAAGTCATCCCTTGGTTTTCCAAAGTTATATTTGATTCTGACAAACAAGAGTCCTACTAATGTTGGAGAGTAGTCATGAGATAGTTATATTGATATTTAAAAGGAAAAGATCATAGAAGTAGAATTCAAAAGTATCATAGAAGCCTTTGAGTCCAGCTCTCTCCTTTTACATATAAAAAAACCGAACCACAGAAGGAGTAAGTTGTTTGTCTAGCATCACATAATTAATAAGTTTCAAAGATGGAATTTAAAAAAAAATCTTTCTTACCAAATGTCTAGTTACAAAAAAAGGGGGGGGGAATAAATAGAGAAGAAAAAGTGGTTAAAACAGAATGAAAATAATGTAAATCATCATCAAATAGAGAATTGGACTTTCTAAAGGAAAAAAAAAAGTATGGTGACAGAGCAAGAAACTTTGGCAAAAATTTATTAGCTGAGACAGAAAAAATAAAAACCAAGTCACCAAGCCAAAAAGAAATGGGTTTATTAAGAGAGGGTCAGTCTCACAATAAAACTAGACTATGGTTAGCAACTGAAGGCAACTGACTTTTTTTTATTTAGAATTTTTTTCAATGGTTACATGACTCATGATCTGCTCCTCCCTTTCCTTTCCCCCCCTCCAGCCCCTGGCTCTCTCCCATCCTCTGGTGGTTGACAAATACTTCCATTAGATTATAAATGTATCACTGTTCAAGAACTATTTCTATGTAGAGTGATTTTTTAACATCAAAACCTAGATCACATCCCTATTGTACTACATGATTGATCATATATTTTGCTAATGGTTTTCAGGTTCCAGACTTCTTTCTCTGGATGTAGATAGTGTTTTCTCCTAAGTTCCTCCACATTGTCCAGGGTCATTGCATTGCTACTGGTAGAAACATCTATTACATTTGATTGTGCCACAATGCATGAGTCTCTATATACAATGTTTTCTGGTTCTTCTCCTTTTGCTTTGCATAGATTCCTGGAGGTCATTCTGGTTCACATGAAATTCCTCCAGCTCTCTATTCCTTTCAGTACAATAATATTCCATCACCAACATATACCACAATATATTCAACTATTTCCCAATAGATGGACACCCCTTCATGTTCCAATTTCTTTCTAGTACAAAGAGTGCAGTTATAAATATTTTTGTATGTCTTTTTCCTTAT
Source organism: Monodelphis domestica (assembly GCF_027887165.1). Classification (NCBI taxonomy): domain Eukaryota; kingdom Metazoa; phylum Chordata; class Mammalia; order Didelphimorphia; family Didelphidae; genus Monodelphis; species Monodelphis domestica. Next base: position 366,811,585 of record NC_077228.1, read on the forward strand.
TATCTCTTTGGGGGTACAAACCTAGCAATGTTAAGCCTGGGTCAAAAGGTGAGCATTCATTTAAAGCCCTTTGCACATAGTTCCAAATTGTCTTCCAGAATGGTTGAACCAATTCAGAACTCCACCAGCAGCATATTACTGTACTGATTTTGCCACAGTCCCGCCAAGAATTATCACTTTCCTTTGCTGTCATATTGGCCAATCTACTAGGTGCGAGGTTGTACCTCAGAGTTGTTTTAATTTGCATTTCTCTAATCAGGAGGGATTTAGAATATTTTTTTCATGATAGTTTTGATTTCTTTATCTGAAAACTGCCTACTCATGTCCCTTGATCATTTGTTAATTCAAGAATGGCTTGGGTTTTTTTGTTTGTTTGTTTTTTTGTTTGTTTGTCTTTTGTAGATTTGACTTAGTTCCCTATATATTTGGGAAATTAAACTTTTGTCAGAAAGTTTTGTTATAAAAATCTTCTCTTCATTTATTTCTTTCCTTCTAAATCTGGTTGCTCTGGTTTTGTTTATTCACAAACTTTTTAATTTGATATAATCAGTGTTTCATTTTACATTTTGCAATGTTCTCTGTCTCTTACTTTGTCTTAAAGTCCTTTCTTTCCCACAGATCTGACAGGTATACTAATCTATTTTCACCTAAATTATTCATTATTTCATTCTTTATACTGAAGATATTTACCTATTTTAACTTATCTTGGTATAAGGTATAATATGTTGATCTAAACCAAATTTTCTCCATACATTTTTTCTAATTTTCCAGTAGTTTTTTTTTGTCATATACTGAGTTCTTGTCCCAAAAGCTAGAGTCTTTGGATTTATTGAACACTAATATATTGAACCCCTAGTCTATTCCATTTATCCAACCTTCTGTCTTTTAGACAGTACCATATTGTTTTGATGACCACTGCTTTATAGTACAGTTTCAGATCTGTTACTGATAGGGCCCCATCCCTCACATTTTTTCCCATTATTTCCCTTTATATTCTTGATCTTTTGTTCTTCCATGGAACTTTGTTATAATTTTTTCTAATTCTATAAAATAGTTTTTTGGTAGTTTGATCAATACAACCCTGAATAAATAGATTAATTTGGGTAGGAATATCATTTTTATTATATTAACTCATCTTACCCAGGAACAATTAATGTTTTTTCCAGTTGTTTAGATCTAGTTTTAATTGGGTGAAAAATATTTGGTATTTGTGTTCATATAATTCCTGTGTTTGTCTTGGCAGATAGATTTCAAAATTATTTTATGTCTAGAGTGATTTTGAATGGAGTTTCTCTTTCTAACTCTTGCTGCTGAGTTTTGTTGGAAATATATAGAAATAATGATGATTTATGTGGGTATATCTTCTACCCTGCAATTTTACTGAAAACTATGAGATTATATTTGATCAAAGAAAGATTGAATTATATCAAAAAACCTGTGGGAGCTGCCTGCAGTTCATACTTAATTTCTTCATGGGGGGACACCTGAGAAGGAGAATGGAGACTGAGGGAAAATGGATGAAGGGGTTGGAGAGAGAGAGACAGAGACAGAGACAGAGACAGAGACAGAGACAGAGAGAGACAAAGAGAGAGACAGAGATAGAGAAAGAGACACAGAGAGAGAGACAGAGACAGAGACAGAGAGACAGAGAGAGAAAGAGAGAGAGAAAGGAATAAAGACTCAGAGACAAAGAATTAAAACACAAGGGATCCAGTATGCTTGGGTGATGCTTTTCAGAGAGAGAGAGAGCGATTTGCACATGCCCCCGAACTTTTATTGGAGAGTTTAGGAATGTGTAGTGGGAGGTAGCTAATGAACATGGCATAGGTTTTAACATGGGCTCAATTGACAATCATGTAATCAAAGTGGAGGAGATCAATCAAACATGTGACTTGGTATGGAATGTGGTCTAACAAGCTGGGAGCTAGGACTCTGTGGCAAATAATGCCCTGTTCAGGAATTCTTTTGTCCTTTGGATTGAGGATTTGGAAATACAATAATCAAAAAGTAACATGACCATGAGTCTGATATATGAACACATAAGATACAATATCAATACATCAATAATACTTTCAAGATGCTAATATACCTGGTATGCTACAAAACCAGAAATATTTTTAAGCAAACATTAACACATTAAGGATATTGTGGCTAATCAGGAAGAAATCAAATTAACCAAGACACATTATGCCCTTAAGTATTGTATTAATATTACTTTTTTCCTGTATTATACTACAGATATTGTGAAATAATTATTTGAATATAATGAACATAAGCTTAATTTATTGTTATTATTCCAATCCTCCATTTCCTTTCCCAATAAATATTACATACATCTCTATCAGTCAACTATTTGTTATTAAAGACTGAGTACATGCCAGGTACTGTCAAAGAGCTATATCTCTTCCCAGTACTGGATCTTACTATTCATCTTCAACTTCATCTGGTTACTTCCTTATTATTTTGCTTTTTCTAGTTTCTTTCATATCTTTGTCAGACCCAGAGGAAAATCTCTTCTCCCTGTGTCTTCTGTAAAGAAGACATTAAAATGCTAAAGAAAATTATACCTAAATGACAGAATGGCAAAAAAGTCACAGAAATTAACTGAAGAAAAGAACATTCTAAAAAGAAGTATTGACCAAATGGGAAAGGAAATACAAAAGCTCACTAAAACAAAAATACCTCCAAATTAGAATTGGTCAAGTGGAAGTAAAAGACTCCACAAGACATTAAAAAATTATAAAACCAAGTGAAAAAAATGAATAAGTAGAAAATTGTGAAATATCTCATCAGAAAAAAACAATTTGGGGACAGCTGGGTAGCTCAGTGGATTGAGAGTTGGCCTTATAGACAGGAGGTCCTAGGTTCAAATCTGACCTCAGACACTTCCCAGCTGTGTGACCCTAGGCAAGTCCCTTGACCCCCATTGCCTAACCCTTACCAATCTTCTACCTTGGAGCCAATACACAGTATTGACTCCAAGATGTAAGGTAAGGGTTAAAAAAAAAGAAAAAACAATTTACCTAGAAAATACATGAATGAGAATTCATTGAAGAATTATTAGATTACCTGAAAACCACACACACATTATGGAGGGAAATACAGAGGAAATAATTCTAATTGAATGTGAACGGGATGAGCTTACATATAAAACAGAAGTGGACAACACGATAGATTAGAAACCAGTATCCAACAATATGTTTTTTATAAAAGACACAACTATTATGACACCAAAAGTTAAAATAAATAATTCAAATGGAATCTCATACTTTAGTTGAAATGTAAAGTATAAAAGTAGTAATCATGATGTCAGATAAAGTAACAAACAAAAAATAGACCTAATTAAAATACATAAGAAAATCACTTTTTGATAAAAGGTATCATACATTATAAAGTAATATCTTAAAAATAAATTACAGCAAGTTCCTTTGATAAAGGCCACATTTTTAAAAAATGTAGGGAGTCAAGTTAAATGTATAAAAATAAGAGTTGATTAATTGTTAATCATCAAAGCATATGAATAGGAAGTTTTCAGGAGAAGAAATCAAAGCTATCTATGGTCATATGAAAAAAATCACTATTGATTAAAGAAAAGCAAATCAAAACAACTCTGAGGTACTACCTAGCTCCTATCAGAAATGACAAATACTGGAGAAAATGGAGGGGAAAAATACATCCATAAATTTATGAAAAAGTTGTGAAATTATGCAATGTAGTACTGTTGCAACTATGGTCAGAGTCATATAACTATACATACCCTTTAATCCATGATGTAGTATAGTTGTGCTATGAGACATGAGGAAGGTGGTTTAAGAAAAAAAAAACATGGATAGATCTTTATGAACTATTGCAAATTGAAAAGAAAATTGAGAAATGGTATAATGAAGACCCACTATGTGACTTTGCTGCTCAATCAGTGTAATGATCCAAGGTAATTTTGAAGGATTTATAATAAATATATGCTATCTACCTTCAGAGAGAGAACTAATGAACTCTTGGGGCACATTGAAGTATATTTTTCACTTCATTCATTTTTGAAATATTACCAATATGGAAATGTTTTGCATGGGATTAAACATATATGGATAGATAGGTAGATAGGTAGGTAGGTAGGTAGACTGATATAATTGAAATCATATTGTCATTTCAATGGGTAAAGAACATTTATAACAAAATTTAAAAGAAAATAATGTCCAAAATAAATTATTAAAAATAGACAGGACCTGTTCTAAGAATATTTGTAGCTCCTGCAAACAGGACCAAAATATTTTTATATTTTGCATCCACTTTGTTTTGTCTTTTTTCTCCTCTATCTTAGGGTACATAAAGAACATTATCCTTTAATTTTGCAGTTTATATCTGCCATCTTGAACATGCTTTGTGTTTTTCCTCAGTCTTTTCCTATATTTCTTTGGTTTTTTTTTTGTTACAGTTATTTCTTAAAATATATCCTTTGCATAACTCTACTTTGGATGTCATTTGCTTGTGTGGCCTAATTGAACATTATTTCCTCACTTATCCAAGCCTAGTAATTCAATATTTCTTTACAATAACCTACTACAAAAATCCATCATGCATTTTTCGTCTTTTGTTAGTTTAATTTAATTTTCCCTGATTACATCTAAAACAGTTTCCAACATTTTAAAAAGAATTTTGAGTCTTGAATTCTCTCCCTTCCACCCTTCCCTCTGTTTTGCAGTGAAATAGTAAGTAATCTGATATAGGAAAATATTTTACCCATCATGATTACTGTGTTTTGTGCTTCATTCTATTTCTCTCTGTTTGGTTTCAGTTTGTCCCTTTTTCTATCAGCTCTATCCCCCACCTCTTCTTATCCTCTTCCCTTCCTACTATCGTATAGGGAAAGATTGACTTCTATACCCAATTGATTGTGTATGTTCTTCCCTCATTGAGCCAATTCTGATAGGAGTAAAGTTCACATACTACTTTTCCACTTCTTCCATGTCCCCTTGAAGATAAAAACATTTTCATGCCTCTGTTATGGTAGATAATGTACCTCACTATATTTTCCCTTTCCTTTCTCTCAATACATTCATTTCTCAAGATTTACTTGAGTTTTTAAAAATGTTATCACATCATATTCAACCCACATTCTTATCCTCTGTCTATGCATGCTACTTCTAACTGCCCTAATAATGATAAAGTTTTTAGGATTTATAAGAATTATCTTCCTATGTAGGAATGTAAGTAGTTTGACCTTATTGAATGTCTTTTGATGAGAAATTCATAGTGCACATTTTTTTAACTCAAAGAAAGATTGTTTAAATTTTAAATTAAATTTTATTAGACTTTGAAATATATGTATATGAAGATATATACATATATATTCCTTCTTGGTATCCTTAAATAATTAATTAATTATCTTTAAACTGTGTATAGTTACCAAGGTGGTTTTTTTTTTTTAGAATGTCTCTATATAGTTTCTTATTCTGTGATCTCATCAATTCTTATGCATTTGATTATAGTTTTTTATGCTATGCACAGTCTGAATCCCACTATCCAGCATACAGGAATTTTGATCTACTCAGTTTCCTACATTGACAGTAATTATAGGTTTATGCCTCCACTCCAGGCAAGATAGGTTCATTTGCTGTTTTCTGTATCTCAATAGCAGATTATAGAGGATGAACAGATTTTATTAACTAATTTTAATGTCATATGACAGAAAATTTTGATATGTTTATATCCTTTAATCAGTATTTTCTTTTAAGTGAAAGAAAGGTCCTCATGGATATAATAAAATCATTAGAAACTACATAATTTATTTCTACCAGAGTAACATTTTTTAAAACTTGTAATATGTTGTCATATAATATGCTTCATTTCATGAGCAATTGATTTCAATGTACCAATAGACAAGCGTGGAATGTGGAAAGAGTTCTTGATGTGATGTAATAATTTGAAACATGCCTCTGTTACTAACTACTTATCTTATTCTGTGAAAGCCATTTAAAATATCGAGGCCTTGATTTTCTCTTTTAATAAATGAGGAGATTTGACTCAATGGTGTCTAAGCTATAAATTTACTATGCTATCAACTAGTGAGAACTTGTTAATAATCAGCATCATTTCCTTTTAGGCAGATATTGCTTTTGTTAATTCAAAATTATTTTAAATTATTGTTATGAATATTCTGATAGATCTATTAATTGAAACATATTAATGAAGCTATCTGATCAGTTTGCTATGTCCATCAAGATAACAGTCCATATGTTTTGTTTTGTTTTTCCTGCTGATTCCTTCTTGTATTATTTTGTTTTTGTTTTTGAAAAATTTATTTAATCAACTTATAATATTTTTCCCTGGTTACAAAACACTTGTTCTTTCTCAACCCTTCCCCCACACCCTATTGTACCCAACACACAATTCCACTTGGTTTTACATGTGTCATTGATCAAGCCCTATTTCCATATTATTGATGTTTGCACTAGAGTGATCATTTAGAGTCTATATCCCCAATTATATCCCCATCAACCCATGCAATCAAGCAGTTATTTTTCTTTTTTGTTTCTGCTCCTACAGTTTTTCCTCTGAATGTGGATAATGTTCTTTCTCATAAATCTCTCCGAATTGTTCTGGATCATTGCATTGTTACTAATAGAGAAGTCCATTAAATTAGATTGTACCACAGTGTATCAATCTCTGTGTATAATGTTCTCCAGGTTCTGCTCTTTCACTCTGCATCACTTCCTGGAGGTCTTTCAAGTTCACATTAATTGCTTCACTTCAGTATTCCTTTGAGCACAATAGTAATACATTACCAACAGATAGCAAAATTTGATAAGCCATTACCCAATTTGAGGGCATCCCCTCAGTTTTCAATTCTTTGCCACCACAAAGAGTGCAGCTATAAATATTCTTGTACAAGTCTTTTTCCTTACTATCCTTTGGGGTATAAACCAAGCAGGGCTATGGCTGGATTAAAGGGCAGACAATCTTTTTGTGCACTTTGGGCATAGTTCCAAATTGTCATGCAGAATGGTTGACTAAATTCACCACTTCATCAGCAATGCATGAATGTCCCAACTTTGCCATATCCCCTGCAACATTCATTACTTTCCTTTGCTGTAATGTTACAATCTGCTAAGTATGAGGTGGTATCTCAGAGTTGTTTTGATTGCATTTCTCTTTATAAGAGATTTAGATATTTGCTTATTAATAGTTTTGATTTCTTTATCTGAAAATTGCCTATTGATATCCCTTGCCTAATTATTAATTAGGGAATGGCTTTAATTTTTGTACAATTGATTTAGCTCTTTATTAATTTGAGTAATTAGAACTTTGTCAGAAATTTTTATGATGATCTCCCCGCCCCAATTTGTTGCTTCTCTTCTAATGTTGGTTGCATTAGTTTTCTTTGTACAAAAAATTTTTAATTTGATGTAATCAAAATAATTGATTTTATATTTTGTAATTTTGTTTACCTCTTGCTAGTTCTTAAAATCTTTCCTTTCTCAAAGATCTGACAGGCATACTATTCTGTGTTCACCTAATTTAATTATAGTTTTTTTTTTTATTATATTCAAGTCATTCACACATTTTGAGATTTTGTTGATGTAGGGTGTGAGATAATGATCCAAACATAATCTCTCTCATACTGTCTTCCAATTTTCCCAGCAGTTTTTTGTCAAATAGTGGATTTTCATCCCAAAAGCTAGGATCTTTGGGTTTATCATATATACTGTCTTGATGGGGTCACTTAACCCAAGTCTATTCCACTGATCCTCCTTTCTGTCTTTTAGCCAGTTTTGATGGCCACTGCTTTATATTACATTTTTAGATCTTGTACAGCTAGGCCACCTTCCTTCACATTTTTTTAATTATTTCCCTTAATATCCTTGATCTTTTGTCCTTCCAAATGAAATTTGTTGTCTTTTTTTTTTCTAATTAAGTAAAAAAATGTCATGGTAGTTCAATGGGTATGGCACTAAATAACTAAATAAGTTTGTTTAGAATTGTCTTTTTTATGTTACCTTGTCCTACCCATGAGCAATTAAGTTTGCTCCAATTATTTAGATCTACTTTGAATTGTGTGGAAAGTGTTTTGTAGTTGTGCTCATATAGTTCCTGTGTTTGTTTTGACAAAGATTCCTTGTCTAGGGTGATTGTAAATGGAATTTCTCTTTCTAATTATTGCTGCTAAGATGTATTGGAAATATATAGAAATGATGATGATGTATGGGGGTTTACTTTGTATCATGTAACTTTGGTAAAGTTGTTGATTATTTCCACTATCCTTTTAGTGGATTCTTAGTGGACTCTAGTGGACTTTAGTGGACTCTAGGATTCTTTAAGTATAACAAGTATAACATCATATCAACTGCAAAGAGTGATAGCTTGATATCCTCATTGCCAATTTTAATACCTCCAATTTCTTTTTTCTCCTCTAATTGCTACAGCTAGTTTTTCTAGTATAATATTAAATAATAGAGATGATAATGGACATGCGTATTTCACTCCAGGTATTATTGAGAATGCTTCTAATGTATCCCCATTGCATGTAATGTTTGCTGATGATTTTAGATATATACTGTTTATTAGTTTTAGAAATTTCCCTCCTATATCTATACTTTCTAGTGTTTTCAATAGGAATGAGTGTTTTATTTTATCAAAGGCTTTTCCTGGATCAATTCAGATAATAAAGTGATTTTTGTTGGTTTACATGTTGATATCGTCAATTATGTGGATAGTTTTCCTAATATTGAGCCATCCTTACATCCCTGGTATAAATCCCACCTGATCATACTGAATAACCCTCATGATCACTTGCTGGAGTGTTTTTCTTAAATTAATTTATTTAGTCAATTTAAAACATTATTCCTTGGTTAGAAGAATCATATTATTCCCTCCCTCCTCTTCCCCACTCTTCCAGTGGCCGATGTGTAATTTCATTGGGTATTTCATGTGTCCTTGATCACAACCTATTTCCATGTTATTGGTGTTTGGATTAGGGTATTCATTTAGTCTACATCCCCAAACCATATCTCCTCAACCCATGCATTTAAGCAGTTGTTTTTCTTCTATGTTTCTACTCCCACAGTTCATCCTCTGAATGTGGATAGTATTTTATCTCCTACATCACTTAAAGTTGTCACTGCAAGGATCACTGAGTTCCCACTAATGTAGAAGTCCATTACATTCTATTGTAATACAGTGTATCAGTCTCTGTGTACAATGTTCTTCTGGTTCTGCTCCTTTTGCTCTGCATCAATTCCTGGAGGTCATTCCAGATCCCATGGAATTCATCTACTTTATTATTCCTTTGAGCACAGTAGTATTCCATCACCAACATATACCACAATTTGTTCAGCTATTCCCCAATTGAAGGGCATGCCCTCATTTTCCAATATTTTGTCACCACAAAGAGCACAGCTATGAATATTCTTGTACATGTAGTTTTCCTTATTATCTCTTTGGGGTACAAACCCAGTGGTGCTATTGCTGGATCAAAGGGCAGACAATCTTAGTGCCCTTTGGGCATAGTTCTAAATTGTCAAGCAGAATGATGGTATCAATTCACAACTCCACCAGCAATGAATTAATGTCCTGATTTTTCCACATCCCCTCCAGCATTCAATACTTTCCCTTGCTATAATGTTAGCCAATCTGCTAGGTGTGAGGTGATACCTCAGAGTTCTTTTGATTTGCATCTCTCTGATTATAAGAGATTTAGAACACTTTTTCATGTGCTTATTAATGGTTTTGATTTCTTTAACTGAAAATTGCCTAGTCATCTCCCTTGCCCATTTAACAATCGAGAATGCCATGATTATTTTTTTGTATAATTTGTTTAGCCCTTTATAAATTTGAGTAATTAGACCTTTGTCTGAGGATTTTGTCAGGAAGATTGTCCCCAATTTTTTGCTTCCCTTCTAATTTTGTTGCATTAGTTTTGTTTGTTACAAAACTTTTTAATTTGATATAATCAAAATTATTGATTTTACATTTTGTGTTTTTTGTCTAGCTCTTGCTTGTTTTTAAAGTCTTTCCTTCCCCAAAGATCTGACATGTATACGATTCTGTGTTCACCTAATTTGCTTATAGTTTCCTTCTTTATATTCAAGTCATTCACCCATTCTGAGTTTTTCTTGGTGTAGGGTGTGAGATATTGATCCTAACCTAATCTCTCTCATACTGTCTTCCAATTTTCCCAGCAGTTTTTAATCAAATAGTGGGTTTTGGTCCCAAAATATGGGATATTTGGGCTTCTCATAGACTGTCTTGTTAAGGTCACTTATCCCAAGTTTGTTCCACTGATCCTCCTTTCTGTCTCTTAGCCAGTACCAAATTATTTTGATGATCAGTGCTTTATAGTATAGTTTGATATCTGGGACTGCAAGGCCTTCTTATTTTGCATTTTATTTAATGGTTTCCCTGAATATCCTTGATCTTTTGTTCTTCCAAATGAACTTTGTTATGGTTTTCTCTAATGCAATAAAAATGTTTTCTGGTAGTTCAATGGCTATGGCACTAAATAAGTAAACTAATTTAGGTAGAATTGTCATTTTATTATGTTAGCGCATTCTACCCATGAGCAATTAATGTTTTTTTTCAATTATTTAGATCTACTTTTAATTGTGTGGAGATCGTTTTGTAGTTGTGTTCATATAGTTCCTGTGTTTGTTTTGTCAGATAGATTCCTAAGTATTTTATATTGTCTAGGGTGATTTTAAATGGCTTTCCTAATATTGAACCCTCTTTGCATTCCTGTTATGAATCCTACCTGATCTCTCGTGATGACTTGCTGAAGTCTTTTTGCTAGTATCCTATGTAAGATTCTTGTATGTATATTCATTAAGGAGATTGGTTTATAGTTTTCTTTCTCTGTTTTTCACCTGCCTGGTTTTGGAATCAGTATCATATTAGCATCATAAAAGGAATTTGGTAAAATTTGGGATTAGCTGTTCTTTGAATGTTTGATATAATTCATTTGTGAATCCATCTGCTCCTAGGCATCTTTTCTTTGGTAGTTCTTTAATGGCTTGTTCAATTTCTTTTTCTGATAAAGGAATTTTAGGAATACTATTTCTTCTTCTGTTAATTTAGACAATTTATATTTTTGTAAATATTCATTCATATTACCTATATTGCCATATTTATTTCCAAATAATTGGGCATAATAATTTTTAATTATTGCTTTAATTTCCTCTTCATTAGGGGCTAGGTCTCCCGTTTCATCTTGGATACTGTTAATTTGGTTTTCTTCTTTCCTTTTTTTTTTAAATTAGATTGACCAGTACTTTGTCTATTTAATTTCTTTTTTCAAAGTACCAGCTTCTAGTCTTATTTATTAATTCAATACTTCTTTTACTTTTGATTTTATTACTTTCTCCTTTAATTTTTAGAATCGCTAACTTAGTTTTCATCTGAGGATTTTTAATTTGTTCACTTTCTAGTTCTTTAACTTGCATGCCCAGTTCATTGTTCTCTGCCCTCCTTAATTTGTTAATATATGAACTCAAGGATATAAATTTTCCGCTGGGTACTACTTTGGCTACATCCCGTAGATTGTCATTGTCATTTTCTTCAAGGTAGTTATTAATTTCTATGACTTGTTCTTTAACCTTTTAGGAGAATCATATTAGTTAATTTCCAATTAATTTTTGATTTGACTCTCAATGTTCCCTTACTAATTATTATTTTCATTGCATTGTGATCTGAGATGGTTGCATTCATTATTTCTGCTCTTTTGCACATGTTTGCAAGGTTTTTATACCCTAGTACTTGAGCAATTTTTGTGAATGTACCATGATCTGCTGCAAAGATGTATTCCTTTTTGTCCCTATTTATTTTTCTCCACATGTCTACTAACTCTAATTTTTACTAAGATTTCATTGACTTCTCTTACCTCTTTCTTATTTACTTTTTGGTTTGATTTATTTACTTCTGATAGAGGAAGGTTCAGAACTCCCACTAGTATAGTTTTTCTATCTATTGCATCCTTGAGCTCCACTAGTTTCTACTTTAGAAATTTGGATGCTATACCATTTGGTGTATACATGTTGAATACTGATAGTTCCTCAATGGTTATACTGCCTTTTATCAGGGTGTAATTCCCTTCCTTATCTTTTTTAACTATATCTATTTTTACTATGGTTTTGTCAGATATCATAATTTTGACTACCACCTTCCTTTTCTCAGTTGATGTGGAATAGTTTTTCCTCAATCCTCTTACCTTTACCCTGCCTGTGTTTACCTTCTTCATGTGTGTTTCTTGTAGACAACATATGGTAGGATTTGGGTTTTTAATTGCCTCAGCTATTTGCTTGTTTTTTATGGGTCAGTTCATTCCATTTCCATTCAGAATTATGATTACCAGCTGTGTATTTTCCAACATTTTGATTTCTAGTCCTAGTCTGGTTCTTTATTATTTCACTATTTCCATCTATACCTGTGTTTTGTTTTCAACCAATCCCCCTAATTCCTACCCTTATTTTGCTTTCCTTTCCCCCTCTCACTTCTTATTCCCCCTCTTACTTTTCTTTAGGGTCTTTTTTAAAACACACCCCCATTCTTCCTCCCTTGTATTACTTCCTGCCCCACCAGTCCATTTGTTACCCTTCTATTTTTCTAGGGTGTGAATCAATTTTCTGCCGAAATGCATCTGGTTGTTCTTCAATCTTTGAGTCAATTTTTCCCCATTTGTATTAGTTTATTTAGTCAATTTAGAACATTATTCCTTGGTTACAATAATCACATTATTTCCCTCCCTCCTCTCCACCCACCCTTCTCCAGCCAAACTGCAATTTCATTGGGTATTACTTGTGTCCATAATCAGAACCTATTTCCATGTTGTTGATAACACTAGAATTTTCATTTAGAGTCTACATCCCCAACCATATCCCTTTGATCCATGTATTCAAGCAGTTGTTTTTCTTTGGTGTTTTTACTCCCCCAGTCATTCCTCTGGATGTGGATAGTGATTTTTCTCATAGATTCCTCCAAGTTATTCAGGATTATTGCATTGCCACTAATGGAGAAGTCCATTTCATTTGATTGTACCACAGAGTATCAGTTTCTGTGTACAATGTTTTCCTGGTTCTGCTCCTGTCACTCTGCATCAATTCCTGGAGGTTAATCCAGTTCCCATGGAATTTCTCCACTTTATTATTCCTTTGAGCACAATAGTATTCCAAAACTAACATATACCACAATTTGTTCAGCCAGTCCCCAATTGAAGGACATCCTATCATTTTCCAATTTTTTTCTCAGCACAAAGAGTGCAGCTATGAATTTTTTTTGTACATATCTTTTTACTTATATTCTCTTTGGGGTACAAACCCAGAAGTGCTATGGCTGGATCAAAGAGTAGACAGTCTTTTATCCCCCTTTTGCCATAGTTCCAAATTTCCCTCCAGAATGGTTGTATCAATTCACAACTCTACCAGAAATGAATTAATATCCCAACTTTGCCACATCCCCTCCAATATTCATTACTTTCCTTTGCTGTCTTGTTAGCCAATCTGCTAGGTGTGAGGTAATACCTCAGAGTTGTTTTGATTTACATTTCTCTGATTATAAGAGTGTTAGAATATTTTTTCATGTGCTTATTAATAGTTTTGATTTCTTTAACTGAAAATTGCCTATTCATTACCCATGCCCATTTATCAATTGTATAATGCCTTGATTTTTTTTACAATTGGTTTAGCTCTTTATAAATTTGAGTAATTATACCTTTGTCAGAAGTTTTGTCATGAAGATTGTTTCCCAATTTGTTGCTTCCCTTCTAATTTTGGATGCATTAGTTTTGTTTGTACAAAAACTTTTTAATTTGATGTAATCAAAATTATTTATTTTTACATGTAGTGATTTTTGTCTAGCTCTTGCTTGATTTTAAAGTCTTTCCTTTCCCAAAGATCTGACAAGTATACTATTCTGTGTTCACCTAATTTGCTTATAGTTTCCTTCTTTATATTCAGGTCATTCACCCATTCTGATTTTTTCCTGGTGGTAGGGTGTGAGATATTGATCCTAACCTAATCTCTCCCATACTGTCTTCCAATTTTCCCAGCAATTTTTATCAAATAGTGGGTTTTGGTCTCCAAAACTGGCATCTTTGGGCTTATCATAGACCGTCTTGCTGAGTTCATTTACCCCAAGTCTATTCCACTGATCACACTTTCTTTCTCTTAGCTAGTGCCAAATAGTTTTTATAACCACTGCTTTATTGTATAGTTGGAAATCTGGGACTGCAAGTTCTCCTTCCTTTGCATTTTTTTTCATGATTTCCCTGCATATCCGTGATCATTTTGTTCTTCCATATGAACTTTGTTATATTTTTTTCTAATTCCGTAAAAAAAGTTTTTTTTGGTAGTTCAATCTGTATTACAGTAAATAAGTAACTTTAATTTGGGTAGGATTGTTATTTTTTATTATGTTAGATCAACCCACCCATGAACAATCAATGTTTTCCCAGTTGTTTACATCTAGTTTTAATTGTGTGGAGAGTGTTTTGTAGTTGTGTTCATTTAGTTCCTGTGTTTGTTTTCTCAGATAGATTCCTAAGTATTTTATATTGTCTAGGGTGATTTTAAATGGAATTTCTCTTTCTAATTCTTGCTGCTGAAATGGGTTGGAGATATATAGAAATGCTGATGACTTATGCCAGTTCATTTTGTATCCTGCAAATTTGATAAAATTGTTGATTATTTTGACTAGCTTTTTGGTTGATTCTCTAGGATTCTTCAAGTAAACCATCATATCATCCTCAAAGAATGATAGCTTGGTCTCCTCATTGCCAATTTTAATAGCTTCAATTTCTTTTCTTCTCTAATTGCTACTGCTACTGTTTCTAGAACAATGTTAAATAATAGAGGTGATCATGGGCATCCTTGTTTCACTCCTGATTTTATTGGGAAGGCATCTAGTTTATCCCCATTGCAGATGATGTTTGCTGATGGTTTTAGATAGATACTGTTTATTATTTTAAGGAAAGGCTCTTCTATTTCTATACTTATGATGACTTGCTGAGGTCTTTTTGCTAGTATTCTTTTTAAGATTTTTGCATCTATATTCATTAAGGAGATTAGTCTATAGTTTTCTTTCTCTGTTTTTATGTCCAGGCTTTTTCTTTTGTCATGGTCTTCTGATAGATTAATGATTCTTAAATTTTCTCTCCTTGTATGATTTTTTAAATTATCAGTTTTGTGAATGAGATGCTTCATGTTTTTCTCATTTTTTTCATTCTTTTGGTTTTGTTTTATATTGTCCTGCT
Source organism: Monodelphis domestica (assembly GCF_027887165.1). Lineage (NCBI taxonomy): Eukaryota > Metazoa > Chordata > Mammalia > Didelphimorphia > Didelphidae > Monodelphis > Monodelphis domestica. The sequence goes on from NC_077228.1 coordinate 366,826,820, forward strand.
CTCTTGTGAGGTCACTTAATTCTAGTTGTTGTATTCTGGTTCTTAAAAACTGGATTTCATCCCTGGCTTTTTTAGTCATCCTTCTCCTTATGGTCTGATTTTCTTTGGACGTCATCATTCATCCTCTTTACCTCATCTTTCATCTCCTTTTTCTCATCTTCCATCTCCTTTGCCTCATTTTCCAGCTGCTTGATTTTGCCTTTCAAGACACTATTTTCTTGTTTTAGTTCAGGTGCCTCTGTTACCAGATGACTTATCTTAGTTTTTAAGTTCTTTCCCCAATTGTCTTCAGCCTCTCTTAATTGTGTTTTGAATTGCATTTTGAGTTCTTCCAAGACCAGTATTCAATTTGCTGGGATTTCTGATTTGTCATTTGTGAATCTCTCCCCCTCTGCTCCATTTGCTGAATAGACGCTGTCTATTATAATTTCTTTCTTCTTTTTCTGTTATATGGTCATATTCACTCCTCTTTGCTCCCCGTATTTGTCTATGCTCTTGGTCCTCTCATTGTTTTGTTTTTTGGGGCTTCTGTCAGTCTCCCCTCTTGTAGCTTTGACAGAGGATCTCTTGGTGTAGTCTGTTGGGGGAGGGTTGTTGGAATTTCAGCTTCCCTGTCCTTTGGAGGCTTTTGATTGAATTAAATCCCAGCAGTCCCTGAGGGAAGTGTGTTGGAGCCTGGACTTCCCTGAGTTCTGAAGACTTTTGATGGGATTATGCTCACCTGGTTTTGGCTCGGTGTGCCCTGAGGCCCAAAGCTCCTGGAAGCCTAGATCAATATGGAGGATCTCCATGGCTCTGACCTGGCTGCCAACTCTATTCTCCCTCTCCAGCTCCTTCCCTGCCATCTGTGTTCAGGGCTCTGAGCTTGGCACAGCCCTGCCCACAAGGTACACCCTCCAGACCAGCTCCTTTGCCCTCCCTGAGGTTCCTGCTGAAGCTGGGGGCTTAGCACTCTAGGTTGGGGGGGGAAGAGATCCTGGGAGCTTCCTTCTGTCTTCCCCTTAAACCTGAGTGTTCTCAGATTTCAGCTTTGGGGGGGGGCATAACTTTTGAAATGAGTCCAGCAGGAGGGTTCCTTGCCTCTGTCGTGTTGTTAGGTTTGATTTTCAGTCCCCTAGGAGCATTCAGTTTGTGATCGGTAAGGAAGGGTATTCAGAGGTCTGAACTTCTGCTCCTTCTAAGCCACCATTTTGACTCCACCCCTTCTTTGAGTCAATTTCAATGGACCTAAAAATTAAGTATTTCCTGTCTCCAATCTCTTTACCCTTATAGTGTATTGGTTTTCTCCCCCGCTCCTGCCATGAACTTCTTTATGAAATATAAATTTATCTCATTTTGTCTCTTTTCCCATTTTCCTTAGTATTAACCTTTTTTAACTCTAGTTTTATATATATTTATGCATACATATATATATGCCTATTGTTCCTTCAGTGTAGATGCAGCCAGATCTTGAGTTATCCTAACTGTGGTTCTCTCGGTATCTGAATGACTTCTTCTTAGGAGTTTGTAATATTTTTTCCTTGATCTGGCAGTTATTGCATTTGGCTATAACATTCCTGGGCATTGTCAATTCATAGTTAAATTCAGGAGGTGGTCTGTGAATTCTTTCAATCTCCAATTTTCCTTCTTTCTAGAGACTGTTGGGGCAGATTTCTTGGATAATTTCCTGTAGAATGATGTCCAGGCTTTTCCTTTTGATATACTCTTACAGTAGTCCATTAATTCTTAAATTATCTCTCCTGGCTCTGTTTTGCAGATCTGTTGTTTTGTGATTGATGTGTTTCATATTTTCCTCAATTTTTTCATTCATTTGATTTTGTTTTATACTTTCTTGTTGCTTTGTGAAGTCATTTGCTTCTACTTGTTGAATTCTAGTCTTTAAAGACTGAATTTCTTCCCTGGCTTGTTGGTCATCCTCCTTTTGCTCGTATTTTCTTTGTAAGTCATCTTTTATCTTCTTTGCCTCATCTTTCATCTCCTTTGCCTCATTTTCAAGCTGATGAATTTTGGCTTTGAAGAAATTTTCTGTTTCCAGATAACTTATTTTATTTTTAAGTTCTTTTACAAATACTCTTCAGACTCTCTTAATTATTTTTAATTGTATTTTGAGATCTTCCCAATCCTGTTTCCAATTTTCTGGAATTTCTGTGTTTTTGTTTAGTGTTCCTTGGTCTTCCTCTGTTCTAATTGCTCTTTGTTCATTACCTGGATAGAAACTATCAATTGTAATTTCTTTTTTCTTTTTCTGTTGTTTACTCACATTTTCCCCTTCTTTCTCCCCTGTAATTGCTTGTAATCTTGCTCATTTGATTATGTGCTGAATTTGTGGGTTTGGACTTGTAATGACGAGGAGAAGAAAAGAGAATTGTTGGGTGATGAACGGAATGTTGAGGATTGACAATTGCATAAGGCAAGAATGACAGTTGGGAACTGAATAAGGAATTCTGGGAAATCCTCCTGAGGAGCAGGATCTTGAGGGCTGAAACACAGAAGGGAGTGGAAGTAGGAGCTGTTTCTCAGGGCCTTTTTCAAGACACCTGTGGAAATTTCTGTCACAGACAGAAATCCTAATATTGAGGGTTCCTGTTAAAACATCACTGGTTCCTGTCAAGAAATCTAATTTCTTCAAAGACATACATTTCCATTAACTACTAAGATCCTGGACTCTAATTGGTTAGCCGTGTTCTCTCCCCTATTCTACCTCTCCCCTGGGTATGAGAAAACCTAGTACTCCAGTAATTCTCTTTCTATAGAAAAGAGATTTAGGGCAAACAGAACACCTGTAACTTCCACCCTTTGGCCCAGTCATCAATTAAATCTGACAATCAGTCAGATTGCGAATTCAATCTCTTTTATTTATATCTATAGAGTAAGCCCATTGGAAGACTCCATCCTGTTGTCAGTTTTAAAGGAGACACAAGGGGGAGGCTTGTGAGCTCCCCAAAGGAGTGCATATCTGGTTTGAGGTCCCATATGCCTCTCCTTGTAAAGAAGACTTCCCCATGGCCCTTGAGGGCTGACCCAGCCATCAAGGGGCAAGTCTTCACAGAGGGGAGATTTCCATTTTGTCTCACTCACGTAATTCAGGGACTCTGGGAGGGAAGCTATATTCATCAACCCTTTCCTCTCTGCCTTCAACCCTCATTTCTCCATCTCAGGAGTGTGGGAGTGTGAATCCCCTCAAAATTACAGGCTATTCTGTCATGCAGGGGCTTCTTCTCTGCTTTGCTGATTGGTCAGGTTGAGAACTGATGTCATATCTTTCCCAGCTGGCAACAGAAGCTAAAAATTGATTCTGCCTCTGATTCCTTCTTTTAAATAAAGATGAGTCACTTATTTTGATTATCACTCATCCTTCTGTATCAGATTAGGAAAGTTTTGAGATAATTCTTTAGAAGGTAACTAAATGTCCAGCTATGTTAGCAAAATTATTATAAATTAAAAGAATTAAATTACGCCATTGAAGTATACTTCCAAGGCAAATAAGAGTTGTTAGAGTCTAAAGGGGGAAAAGATGAGTCCCTAAAGGCTCAGACCAGGGATCAAGGGTCCCTTAGGTAGGAGCAAGAAATAAAAAGAAAAAAAAGAAAAAAAAAAGAAAAATCGAGAGATATAAGAATCTTTTGGGGTCAGGACTGCAGAGTTGATTAATACTGCAGCAAGGTTTATTGAATAGGGAAAGGGTTTATAAAGGAAAAAAAAACACAAGAATGAAGGAGTGGAGGGAGTGAGAGTACACGTGGGGTTCAGCAAGTTCATGATTAAATGGGTACCAAAACATATTCTGTCTCAAGATTATTTTTTTCTGGCCATCTGTGGCACTTCCTATGATATTTAGTCTACTGGGATAGGGGAGAGAGTAACATTCCAATCTTTGTCCTTAGACCTAGAATATTATTTACAAAGTTTAAACCCTTGCCTAATTTCTTAGTTAGTCTCTGTCATCCCCACCCTACTTTTTATTTGTTTAAGCTGTAACTTAAAGTGATGAGTGGCAGTTCATAACTGCCCATAGGATGCCATAAAAATCTTTATGAGACAGGGAAGGGCAAGACATAGGATAAAAGCTATAAGACTTATTGCTCATTATCCTCCAGGTAGATTCATTAAGGGTTAGAGGGGAAATAAAAATTGAGGTCTGTACATGCCAGGTATTGGATGTTGTGAAGATTGAATTTAGTCCCCCCCCCCAATTGTAACAATGAAGGTACTGAGCTCTTCCTTTATTGCAAAGATGAAATTATAATCCCCTGTCTATTTTTAGTTTTTAATCTCCAAAGTGTAAATCCAGTATTTAAACTAGATCTACCCATTTTAACCACAAAAAGGTATGAACTAATCACAAAAATGTGTCAACTAACCACAAACAGTGTGAGCAGTCATTTCATACATTGAGTGGGAGGTCTGCAACCCACATGTGAAAGAGTGGGCAGTCCTGGTGTGGAACATTGGCTGTGATTGGTAGATGTAAAATTTAGGGGAGGTGACATAAGAGAAAAAGGTCTTTAAATAGTGGAAACAGATACACAGGATCATTCATTCCCTTGGAACTGGACTGGAAGAGACTCACTCAGACTTGGAGTGAGACTCACTCAAACTTGGAGTAAAGGCAGTCACTCAGAGCTGAAGGGAAGTGAAGGTTCCTCAAACCCACGAGAAGCCTCAAGATAGGAATATAGAGGAAGGATAGAAGTTCTATATGCCACGAGGGGGATGATGGAGCCTAGTTAGAGATATGAGGTGGCAGGAATGAGTCAGAAATCCAGGCCTTATTAATTATCAAGGAGCCACAGCAAAAATCAATGGACTACTCAGAAGGCTTATAACCGTCCAATGATCCAAATTTAATACCACACAGGTCGGAGACATGATAGAGAAAAGAAAGTGCCTGGACGAAGGCCAGGTCCCAGGTGGGAGAGGTAGATAAGGAAAGGAATCAAAGATGGAGCTTGGCCAGAGGTCAAGCTCCAGCAAGGACAGGAATCAGTGAGAGCTGAGATCCAAGAGAGGCGGAGATTGCTGTGGTCCCCTTTTAATCTCTTTGATATGCAAATATACACAATATCATTGGTTAACGACAAGGTATAGGTGTGGCTTATCTTAGCCAGGTGAGCACAAAGAAACCTGTTTTCCCGCCTCAACTGGGGGAAGCTGGGGTCTAATAATTTGTTCCACCTAGGAGAGACAATGACTGCGCGTCCACAGAAATTGTCAAACCCAGAGTCCTCAGTGTGCTCCTGAGGTCTTACTTCCATATACCAGAACGTCTTCCAGTATATGAAAGGGAAGTCAATAGACCCCGAATCCAGCAGCCGTTTGAATTCTGAGACTGTTGGGAGAGAGCAAGAAATTGTTCCTATTAAGATAGTATCCACAAAGACAGGGTATCAGGAGTAATCGTTAACAATGGTATTAACACTTAACTACACCTATGGTAGTCAGCACGCAATGTCCATCCAGGTATTGTCAGGAACATAAGCTTTGCCTGGATGTCAATGATCTTTTACAATAACTCAGGTTCCTGATTAAAGATTTCATAGTGCATTTTGCCTGATCTCTCATCCTTTCTTGAGAGTAACATCAGTATCATCTATCCATTAAACATTCCTGTGCAGCATCTTCTGCTTAGCACCTCATGTTTGTTGTCAAAGGTATCAGATCTATGCTATGAATGAAAGTTTTCTATCTCCTACTCTTTGGAGAGTCATACCAATGTCTATACCCTTGTTGATAGTAGCATTTCATACAATACAAGTAGTAGTTTTACAGTGCATACAAAATAAATTCCTTTCGACAGTATCATATACAAAATACAAGGTCTACATTAGTAGCTAAACAATTGTAGCTAATTCATCTCAATCCCATAGTAAAGTCTCTTGAGTGTGGGATATATCTGGTGTCTTATACAGACATGAATGTGTCTTAGTCCTTCTGAGTTAACATACTTGATGTTGTTCTGGGTACCACATATCAATGGATGTCAGCATGACAATTGTCCATCAGTAGCCTAATAGCAAATGTCTCTAATAGTGTAATGTCATTGTTCTGGAGTGATATTAGTCACCAGAGAAGTGTCCTTCTAGCTTGCTTGGATTGTGGCTGGCATGTAGATAGCTAATGTCAACAGCATTCGTCTGCTTCTCTTCCTGGTCTGTGTCAGCTAGCATGAAGCATGACGTGGGTGACCAGATGTTTTCATTATCTGTGAACATACAAACAAGACCTCGACCCAACGTTATCATCCCCTTGGGTCCCTTACAGTCTCAATATCCTGATGATATTCAAGCTAATTCAGGTATATCATACAATGTAATTTTTATCATTACATTCAATACTGATTATTGCATAGCTTTAACTTATATTCCTTCTGGGGTGTAGAAGAGATAGATGATTAGTGATACCATATCCACCCATTTTCCTTATGAAAGTGGAAATGTCACAGCTTAACAAAATTGACTTCTAGATAAGTCTGATTCTAATAAAGACATGTTGTTTGCAAATATAATGTACCCTTCAAGACAATAATCACAATTACATTTTGGATAGTAATAACATTTTGTGCTGCCATTGGACAGGACATTGTGGTATCACAACATTCACAATTGTACCCTTTGATATATGACCAAATTTGGCTAACATGGAACAATTCCAATAAAATGATTGTAAGTTACACATTGTACCAATACCCTTCAAAATTTTCAGTCATGTGATAAAGTTAGATCTTACAACAAATACCCATATATTCATAGAACAGAATATCTGTCAGTGACTTAACGATATTCTTCTGCATGTAAATAGTTTTTCATACAAGTACATTTGTGTGGATAGTGTGTTAAACCTGCCTATAAGGCTGTGTTATTGCCTTTACATGTGCATGTGCTGCTTTTCTGGTGTCCTGTGCCAGACACCTCTGCCATCTGTCCTTCTTCTGGGCAGATTTTCTTTCCATCAGATGCTCTTGGTCATCTTCCATGGACTTCAGGTATCTGAGAAAATAGACAGAGAATCTCGACCCCAAATGAAAGCCTCATTGGGTCTTAGAAAGTTAGAAAGTGACAGAACATATATACCTTCAGTTTTTGAACCTTGGGGCTCATGAATTCCTTTGAGCTCTATTTACCATAGCTTGCATTTAAGCCATGAGCTATCCAATTCAGCCCATGCATTGCTGTTAACAGCACTGCTATTCCAAGCTGTTTGGAATAGACAATTGTGCACAATTATTCACAAGATCTGTAACCACTTTGCTCACTTCTTCATTTGAGCGTAAACCCATAAACCAGGAGAGTAAGTACCTCCTATTACTTCTCACAGTTCAACCTTTATGTCAGGAGCATGTTGAAATGCATCCTTTGTTCCACAATGTGTAGTGGATATCTTTCCCTCTGCTGGAGCAGAGAATCCTAGTAGCTGTCTGCTCAAAACAGCAGTTTCATAGCAGTTTCACCTTTGATTTTGCAAAGCACATGTATAGATGCTTAAACATTTGCCTTTTCAAACCCATAATCATAAAATCATCATATCATAAATCACGTATGATTTGACCCACGTGTGCTGTGATCTTAAGCATTTGTCTGTCTGCACACAATTTTTGCTTTTTGAAAAAATTCACATTGTGCAATCATTAATATTACAATATTGCCTTATGCTGTAAAAGTATGCATAGCATTATCAAACAGTTGCACAGGAGTTATTATTTCTGAACTATTGCAATTAACTTCATAACTGAAAAGATCTTGATACTGTGACTAGGATTATTACCTTCATCTGCCAATTCTGCAAACCTTCACTGCAAAAATAGATCATATTGTGCAAGTAACATTTTAAATCTACATTATTATCATAGGTCTCATTTCAATATCATGATCAGCTTCAATATTTGTAATTTGAGTAAATGGTAGTATTGCCCCTTTCAAATCATTAATAAATCACTGTACTGAATAACAAATTGCTTGATAACTTTAGTAATTAACCACTGGTAAACAGATTGAATCCTTCTAACCATGCTTTCACTCTGCTGAGCATGTGTCTTAGTTTTCATAGTTGAAGCTATTCCAGTTATAAATCATTTGCTTTCTGGATACAGGTACATTAATATGCCTCATAAAATGTTTCTGAACTGCATACAGGTTGTTTGAACAATCTCTGCCCAATATTTATCTTGTTGCCCTTATGTCCTGCTTAGGAAATTGTTAATAATTCCTCCATAGTTAAAATTAGAAAGCATTATAAATTCCTTTAAATCATATTCCAATTCATGCTTGTCATATCTTAGTATTAAATCTTCCTTCTAGCCAATTAGTGTTAGTGATAAAAAAAAACTTGCTGGGATGCTGCCTTCCACGTGGCTCAAGTCACGTGGCTGGGAGAGAGAAAAAAGTTTCATGCAGCTTTACATCTAAGCCCAAACCTTAAAATTCCTGTGTGCACCTTAATTACCACGTGATTTATATCACAATTCCATTGCAGATAAAACATTTCTAGTCCTGATATTCTGTGGCATATGACAAAAGTCAGAGATTTTTAATTTTCTTTAACTTTCTCTATCACAAAATATAAGCAGACATTCCTTTACAATTTTGCCTTGTCCAACCCAAATTAGAACAACTTAAATTCTTAAATCTTACTTCACTGTGATTTCCTATCATTGCAACTGACTTAAAAAGTCAAACCATTCCCTTCTGCCTTCCCCTGGCAGGACCTCAAACAAAGGATTTCCTAGGACCCTTTTCAAATGCTAAAGTTGTGTAGAGGCTAGCTTTAAAAAAAAAATCTGCCATTTGGCTACAGGATCGCAACATATCTTTTCAAACTAGGCTTATTTAAAGTAACTCAGGATTATTACCTCGATTTATCAATTTTGTTGAGACCTGTGGTTTTATTAGAAAAAGTTTTTAGAAATTATCTCTGTTGCCAATTGATTCTGATCCTTTCCTCCTTTAACTAAAGGAACTTGATTAACATACTGCTCATTTGCATCTGTTTAGAAGCCTGAGTCTTCCAGCCTTTGTCTTAGAACCAGGTAACTTTGAATTTGCACTTTCCTAATGAAATCTTAACTCCTGCTTTTTCTTTCCCTACCTCCTCTGTAGAGAAGATTTCCTAAGTTACCGAAATTGTGTCAGTGAGAGGTTGGGGGTGGGGTTACAGCCTTCATAGCTTCAGAAATCCTTCCCTAAAGTCAGACCCAGCCACCAGCTACCAAATGCTGTGGTAAGGGTTTTGCTGGGTTGAAATTCTCCTACCCCTCCCCCACCTCATACTTAGCCTCAGGTTAGCAAGCCTGTAGTATTGTATTTGTTTCAAAGGAGAGGAAATCTCTGAGCTTTTAAATTTGTATATCCTTGGCCAGCTACTGCCTGTTCCTGCTTTGTGCTGAAGCCTGTGGCTTTGTTTCCTGTGTTTGCGAAATTGCTTTCTCCCCAGAATTAGAAGTTCGGAAAGGTAGAACAGCTAAAAATCACACTCCAACCGACCATGTGTTCAATAGTTTGCCTGCCTCAGTTTCCCTCATTCTGATATTTTTCCAATCTTTGTCCCAAGTAGTTTAGCTTTTTGAGACCTTACTTCCTCCCCTGTCAATCAACGACATTAGGAGCCGAACAGGGTTCAGAGCAACCAATCACTCCACCCCCAGCAGGGGAAGACTTACCATCTTTGGCCAAAAAGACCGGCAAACTTCCTCGGAATTCCGTCACCACCAAGCCTTCTTTGTTCTTTCCCTCGCGTGAGGGGACACGTCCTGCCCCAGCTGTGTGAAATAAAGGGTTGAAAGCCACGAGGAGATGCCAGGCACGTGGGCACTGGGCACGTTGGGTGTCAGAATGAAGCTTCCTCGAACCCCGCCAGAGGCCAAGCTCCAGCAAGGACAGGCATCAGTGAGAGCTGAGATCCAAGTGAGGAAGAGAGAGAAGAGAGAGGAGGAGATTGCTGTGGCTGCTTTTAATGTCTTTGATATGCAAATATACATAGGGATGATTATCATTGGTTAATGACAAGGTATAGGTGTGGTATATCTTAGCCAGGTGAACACAAAAACCTGTTTTCAGCCTAACCTGGGGGAAGCTGGGGTCAAGGGTCAGAGGCTTTCCCAGCCATGCGCAAGACTGAGTATGCTCAAGACTGAGCATGCTCTCTTCTAAGCAATTCTGTACATATTAACTGTTTCCCTTGCCCATAGCTAGGGGTGGACTGCTACAGGAAGGAAGACACTTGAGAAGAGACTGGAAGCCAGACACTCAGACTTGTAGTGAAGATACTTGACTGTGGAACTAGACCCCTGGAGGAGCTCATGCAGGATACCTCACACTGCTTTCCTTTTAGACGTTCACCATGATGAGTGTAAAGGCTGACTTCCTTCCTTGCCATTTCTGGAGGTGTGAACCCCCAAGAAAGGTCCATTGTCTTGAGACTCCTTTCCCCTGACTGGTGCCTTAGAATTTCTCACTGGTTCAGAGGAAGCCGGTGCTTTCTCTCTCTCTTCTCTCTCTCTTCTCTCTCTCTCTCTCTCTCTCTCTCTCTCTCTCTCTCTCTCTCTCTCTCTCTCTCTCTCTCTCTCTCTTCTTTTCTTCCTTCCTTAATATCTTCCCTCTATTGTAAGATAAACTACCATAAATTCCATTTTACTTTAGTAATTCATTTTGGGATTTAGTCATTAATTCCCTGGCAACCACCAATTAAATATTCATGTCCAACCATAAATTTAACAATGTGGTGTGATATAACTGGACAATTTACAGTTTGAATATAAGTAATGGAAAGAATCATCAACAAATGTGATCCATAAATGTCTATGAGTGGTGTTCTTCTACTGTCTAAGGGGAGGCTAGAAACCCTTGAGGGTTAGAGAAGTTCACAGGTTGTGAAAAATTTCCAGGAAGGGAACAATCAATAAACTGGATAGAATTGATGATGGATAGCTGAAGAGGAGTCCTGGTAGCCATCAAGGCATGATGTCTTGACAAGGACATGATAGCCAAGAGGTCACAGAGTGGCTCTTTGGCAGGATGGACTTTTCCACTCTGCATGACTTCTCTTATCTATAATCCTCACTAATGGAACTGATATGATTCTTGTTCTTTCCCTAACCTTAGAAGAAATAATATAATAGCAATATACTTTCACTCTATTATCCTCAAAAGATCAGACTCTCAAATCCAAATACAAAAGACTACCATGGGTTAACTTTTACTTAGGTATATGATTCCCAGCAAAGCCAAGGCCAGAATATTCCCACTCATAGAAAATTATTCTCCTGCAGCCAGCATACAAATCAATCATAAAGGGCCATACAAAATGTGTAGGTACACCAAGTTTCATCACGCCTCAGTGATTTGATTCTTCCCCTTGAGAAACTCCCTACAAAACTCTGAAAAATGAACTGTCTAATATTAAATCTGAATTGTGTTCTCAGTACCTCTGAACCTCAATGTTATGATTGTTGAATTGTCTTTAAGAATTTCTGATTGATTATTTCTTTTTATTAAAAGTAATAAGAAAATTTCCTTGATTGTTTGTAAGCTCAAGCCCTTCACAGAATGATAATGAGAAAATAAAGCCACCAGGGATGAAATCGTTTATTTTGTGTGGAACCTTTATTCTATCAAGAATCGATAGTTATAATACAAGAATATAGTATGATCTCAGAATGTTAATCAAGTGATTTGTTAAAAGTTAATGTGTCACTTTTCCAATTATCTTTATTTGAGTGTGTGTTAGGTAATGTATCTGTGTGCCAAAAATAAAATGGGTATAAGAATAAACACCAGACCAGAGTATGGTGGAGCAGCTACCAGATGCAAAGCATGCCCATAGCTGAATGATACATGCAGCTGTCTTTCGTTTCTTATTTTCTTGACTGGCTGTTCACCATCTGACAGGAACCCCTGGAGCAATGAGAGAGGTTGGACTTTGCCCAGGGCAGAGGGGGATTAAAGGCACATTGATAAAATGGGTTATTGGGAGAGCCAGGAGTTAAAAATGTTTTCACATAGTGGTACTCTTGACAGAGGTGTCAAGAGTTCAGTGTTGTTATGCCAATTGATATAAATCTGCCTAGATGCATATATGGTTGGTCCTAAGGAGGTGAAGTTTAGGGAGGGTTTTTGAAGCACATATTGTGATATAGTAAAGGTGTTATATCCAGGATAAGGAGAAACAGATTAATTGTGTTATGGTGTACAGGTTACACAAAGGGAGGGTTAGGCAGATATGTCCAGTAAGTCTCTCCTTTTACAGATATTATGGTAAGGAGGGCAATGATAGCCATGAATAAGGCGTTAGTTTCTCAGCTAGGGGCATTGGTGGTAAAGTAGCCTCTGCAGTCAGATATGGAACCCAGATGGGAGAGTCAGAGGCCAAAGGAAAAATACAAAGAGATCCTCTTCCCCAAAGAGGACTGGGACAGGAGGCTGCCAAGAATTAGTAATGACATCTTTCTAAATGACCTTTTGGCTGGGGATATACGGGATTCCTGTCTTTAAAATTATTTTGAATTGTGAAGTGAAATTAGCAAGAGCTTTGGATGTGAATGCAAGGCCATTGCCTGTTTTAAGGGTTAGAGAATACCAATAAGCTGAAATGCAGAGAGTAAATAAGAAATTAGAGGATATACTGCTTCATCAGTATGGAATAGAAGCAAAAACTAGATTTAAAAAAGTATCCACAGATACATGAATGATGGAGAAACGTCAAAATGAAGGATAATGAATGATGTAAATTTTTTGTAAAGCTAACAGATAGTAAAATAAATTATTCTACTTCAGGAGATATAAAAATTCCTGAGGTCCAACCTATAACTTAAAATTTTAGATTATAATTCCATAGAAAATCACTAGATTATACTTGTGACATTTCATTGTAGGCTAAACAGAATCTCAGAAATGCAGAGGGAAATATCTTGTTAGAATTATACATGTACAGACAAAGCAGCAAATATTAATAAAATCAAAGTATAATATATGTGGTAATTTTCTTCTTAAAGAACAAAAAGTTCCACCCATAATCAATAATCTTCCAATTCCAGTCATTATTATAATTTGAAAACAAGTTGCTTCTATGCTCATATAACCTAGAAATTGCTAAAATATTTACCTTGTATAAATTTAAGCTTCTATCTTATCCTATATAAAATTATATTTAAAGTTAGTATTATCCAAATTATGATGTTATTTATTAGTGCTCTCTAAGAATCTTCACTGCATTATGAGAAGGAAGGGGTTTGAGTAGACAGGTTTACTTAAAAAAAATAAAATCTTCAATAGTAATATTTTAAAATCATAGTGATTTTGTTTAAAAAATATATATGTGGATTCTCATACATAAAGTTGGATAATGGAATCCTTTTCTAATAACCAATTAAATTATTTGTATTGAAAATACTTGGTTCTGCCTGTCAGCTAGAGCTCGTTTACTGAACTGCTGCTGTGAGAAAAGAGGGGAAGGGGAGCATCAAGTGAGTGACTCATCAAGTTTGCTTTTTGTCAATTCTAGCTTAATGAACAACTTTCTTAGAGGAGTTAATATACTTAACATTTCAAAATGAAATCTAAAATTTATATCAACAATGTTTATTGGTTGACACAGAAGCACTTAAAGAAAAGACTGACAAGTTGACATATTTTTAAAAAGGCAACGTAGATATTTTACCAAAAAAAAATTATCCTACCCATAAAACTGAACCATAAAACAACAACAGTTAATCATTGGATTACTAATTTAGTTTAACTAACTTTAACCTGTATGTGAGGAAGGGGTTAAATTACTTTTGCAAATATATGGAAGACCTTAGTTCTTATCTCAAGGCTTGGTTTTTATTCCAGTACAAGTATATTCCCAAAGAGAAAAAAAAATATCCCTTTCTTTACAATCCTTTTTTAACACTTTAAGAGACATATTTTTAAAATTTGCATGTTTTAAAACCTAAATGATAAATCCCTCCCAATGGATAGTAATTAAAAGCTTAACAACTTCCAAATTGACTTTGATTAAAGTCCCATAACAATGTTGCATATATTTCAATTTTCCTTTCAAACCTCTGCTAAGGGCAGAGTAAAACTTCTAGAATAAAACTCTCTAGACTTGCCACTATAACTTCAAACAGTTCTTCATGACTAATAATTTTTCTCTCATATTCTGAACAAACATTCAACATAACTAATTTTCCATCTACTATTATTCTCATTTCATTTGGCTTCTCCTCTTTACTATATAAATAGAAGAGAGGTAACTACTCTTTATCTATATTTAATAACCTAATACCAAGTTGTATTTGATTTCTGGACTGATCAAATTTCCATAGGCAATTCATTATACACAATTTGCATAAAAATTAATTTTCTTTACAGTACAAATTCATACTTTTATTATGACATTATAAAAATTATATTTGAATACATTCAAATTGTAAATACCTATATAACTGCAAATAAACAGATTACCAAATTTAAACTCCTAAAATCCCTAATGCTAACATGTAATCACTTGTAGCTATTTATAACTGTACTTGAAATTAAAGAACCTCTAATTTTAAAATCCAAAATTTAAATCTTAGAAAAAGTTTTACACAATACACTAAAACTTTTGTTTAACTGAATTTAGCACTAAAATATGTTACATTTAATAAGCAGCCAGAATGATTTGTGTGCCTTTGTAAAATAAAATTTCCTCTAGAGTTGAGCTGACTATAAATTACATTCAAATAGTTGTCAAATTTACTGAAATCATATATCTTATCAGTCCTAATGATAATAAAGAATTTTCTAAAGTTAGGTATTGTGCAGAATTAAATTGAACTGACATTTCAAATTTAGCTGATATAGAATAAATACCATAAAATTGAATTGTATCAAAATACATTGTCAGACTCATTAACAATTTTCCAAAGGTACATAGATCAATCTTTAATATTAAATTTAAGAGAATAGTCAAATTTGGGGACAAAATTTCCCTTAGTGTGTTCCAAACTAATCTTTTTTATTGTCTTAGAGGGCCTGTCAAAAACAAGAAAAAAGATGTATGTAACACTGTGATGAGTTTAGAGGTCAGAACTAATCACCTCTGTCTGTGGAGGAGTCTGAATCATATTTTGTGAACACTCAGTTTGGAAAATATGGAGACAAGATTTGTAAGGCAGACACAAATAAAGACACATAAAACAACCATGAAACATAAATTCAGGATACTGATAACTAATCTAATCTAATATGTATATATATGTATATATATATATGTATATATACATAATTCTTGGGTCATCTCATTCTGAAAACTTCACTGAAAAAATCTATTTTGCTTTTCCCAAAGTACTGTCTCCTTAAAAAAAAAAAATAAAGCATTTGACTCAAGGCTTGCTGAGATGGCCAACAGCTTTCACTTCTAACAGCCTGAGAATTAGATGGAATGACTTCAGGCTGTGAGGGAGGGGATTCCCCAGCATTTTGGTCTGGTCCTGAATGGGAATGGTAACCTGATAAAGGGCTAAGGCAGGGTATGGGATGTAAAGAAGACCTCTATGGGGGAGTGACTATGATATTGATCTTTTTCTCATTATCTTCCTTGGGTTTATGAGCCTCTGAATTTAGCTTTGATCTCGAAGGGTAGGATGCTGGTTTGAGTAATTCACAAATTAACCCCAAAAGAGTAAACATATGCTTTAAAATTTCTGTATGCAAGTCTGAAAAATCCTAACTCTATGAACATTTTACATATTAGTGAGGACCTCAGCAAAAAGCCGCTGGTCATAGATAAGAATAGACAGATTGCCTCAAGTTTTACTTCCGATATACTCCCTGATGGGGAGAAATCTCCTACCTATGTTTATATCCTCCATTAAATGCCACGTGTGTCCTCAGATGTAAAGGTGGCATGAAAGTCCCTGATTCATCACCAGATCTGTTAGAACCTAACAGGGAGAGAAGAGGAGCCCCAAAGGCTCAGACCAGGGGCCTTGGGTCCCTTAGGTAGGAGCGAGAAATAAAAGTCCAGAAAGATATGAATCTTTTGGGGTCAGAAGGACTGCAGAGCTGATTACTACTGCAGCAAAGTTTATTGAATAGGGGAAAGGTTTATATAGGAAAAAAACACTGGAACGAAGGAGTAGGGGGAGCATGAGTACATGTGGGGTTCAGCAAGTTCATGGTTAAATGAGTACTAAAACATATTCTGTCTCAAGATTATTTTTCTGGTCATCTGTGGCACTTCCTAGGATATTTACTCTACTGGGATAGGGGAGATATTAACATTCCAATCTTTGTCCTTAGACCTAGAATATTATTTCCAAGGTTTGGACCTTTGCCTAATTTCTTAGGCCCTAAACTTGGTTAGTCTCTGTCAAAGAGTAATGGAAAAATAATTATATTTTCAAAGACCCCTATGAATTGACATCAGTATCATGTTTTTAAATCTACTTTGAACATTCCACAGCAATATACTTTTCAATTACACAGTCGTCATGAAAAGGAAAGGAAATTTCAGTGTTCATTATTATGTTATTTATGGGACTTGGACTACCTGGAAAACATGAGAACATCTACTGATGTCTAAAAACAGCTCCCCCATCTGTAGGCCTGTCAACAAGCAAGGAAGAACACAAATGTGTGAATCCCCACATTTGTTTCCACCTTCTTTGAAGAAATAGCAAGACTTTTTTTACTGGTGAATAAAGTTTAAAATAATTATTTTTTTCTGTCCTGTGTGACAGAAATCTTCATGGATATGATGGAAGGTGTCTTCACTTATTTGAGAATATAGCATCGAATGATTTAATTTTAAGCCTCCAAACTAAGGCCTCTTGAAATTAGACTGAATTATACAAACCGACGTTGAGTACATATTGTGACTACATAGCTTGATTGAGCAGACTGTCACAACAACAGTTTTTAATAGATTTTCAGCAGATTTTTTTTCTCTTTGGTAGGGATTATTTTAGCAGTCAAGTACAAGCCAGAAAGAAAAATCGGTGCTAACTTTTAGATCAATAGTTAAATAGATTTTCATCTACTTGCCAGTTAATGTAAGGTACTGACAAAATCCCTTTCTAAATGTCAGTAGACATACTTTTCAGTAGAAAAATCATAGTAAAGATGCAAAATTTAGAGGACATTTTTTAGAATGACTATCATTATCTATAATTTTGTGGATTGTATAGTCTCTGTAACTATACATTCTCTATAACAAGAATTATATCAAAAATTTAGAGAAAAATTATTTTTATTACTCATTAATCTAAATATACTACAGCTCCTTCACAGTTGGCAAGATCAATAGAGTAATGTTCTTTTAATCACAAAGACCTGAGTTTAAAGAAAAATTTAGATACTTGCTAGCTGGTTTATCCTGGGCAACTTACTTAAATTTTATTTGGCTAAGTTTTCTTGCTTATGATATGCAGATAAAATCTAGCTCTCAAAGTTCTTGTGAGAATCAAATGTAATGTTATTTTAAATTGTTTAGTTCAGTGTCTAAAAATAATAGCTACTTATTGTTAGTTAATTTTATTATATTTATTTTAGTTCTTATATCTTTTTATTATTATAGGTTTTCAAAAATCTAGTTTCTAATTCTCAGTGTTGCCATCCCCTTGCAGTTTTCTTTTAAGCAAGTTATGAAACATCTCTGTGCTTCTGTTTCCATGTTGAATCACATAGGAATATAACTTATGTGTACCAGTGATTCGGTATAATCTTCAACCAATAAAGTAAAATCATTCTTTGTTGAAAAGGAATCATGTTCTAAATGGAGATATAACAAAAGTAAATAAACTAGATTGATACTAGACTTTTTGTAGTGGATAAGAATTTAAAATCCTAATTTGAATAGAATAACAGAGATTTATGGTTATAGCAGGTTATAATGGAAAGAACATTAGATTTGGCATCTAGCTTTGATATAATTTAAGTAAACTGAGAACTTCTGTTGTGAAGACTTGTAGAGCCAATTTCAAGGCTCTTTGGTGGCCACCTTTTACCTACCCTTCACCTGTGGCTTCAAGAACCTCTAGTTTGCACAGCAACCATATCCTGGTACAACATTCTTGGGAGATAGGCTAAACAAAATTAATGGTAACTGAAATGACTTCAGTGAAGTAGTGGGATGTCTATCCCAAACAACAGAAGATTCTTAGCCCAATAGAATGGGTTGAAAAGAATAACATGTTCCAGTGTCCATGAAGATGGCTGAAGCAGGCACTCTGTAGTCCTTACATCTTGGTCAGACAATAAAGAAACAAAGATCATTCACTGCATCAAGAGCCATTGTCAGTCATCCTGACTTTTGTCTTGCCTCTGCATTTGGATGACTAAAAGAACTGAGGTTGATGACTGTGAAACTCTGCCTCACTTAAATCTAATTTCATGCAAATTAAGACATTATATTACCACATGATATCCTTTGTCATCTCCAAAATGAAGGATGAATAGTTACACATTTCTAATTTCTTTCTGTACCTTTACTAATACTATAATCTATGTTTTGGGGTATATGGGGTGCTCAGAGAGGAGTAGTATCTTTGGTATGGAGGGCTTGTCGTGCCCTTCTAGGGCAGCTCTCCAGCCTCTGACCCCCACCTGACACCCAGCTCTCGCTTGTGGCTCCCAGTAGCTGCTAGCATGCGGCAGCGGCCACACCCCAGGCAACAGCTTCGACAGGCTGGCTAAACCTTGTGAGGGGAGCCATCGGGTCGTCGACCCCTGGTGAACTAGGGCTTTGCTCACCCAGCATGTGAAGACTGCTTTGGCGGAACAGA
This sequence comes from Monodelphis domestica, assembly GCF_027887165.1. NCBI lineage: Eukaryota > Metazoa > Chordata > Mammalia > Didelphimorphia > Didelphidae > Monodelphis > Monodelphis domestica. Next base: position 366,845,562 of record NC_077228.1, read on the forward strand.
CTGAAGAACCAATAAGAAGGTTCAACGGCTGAGATGGCAACGCAGCAAGGCACTTTGGAGTGCTTAGGGCGTGTTGGAGCACACGCCATCCAGTGCAGCTGAGGAAGTCTCCAGGTGTAACGACTTTTCGTACCACTGGACGCAGGCTTCCAATGCCAAGAGAGTGGGACTGTCTCTGTGCATCGGCTTTTCCATTTAAATCTCCTTCACACACAAGTATCTTTGTGCACACACATCTATCATAGATGAAAACGCACAAAAACAATCGTCATCCTCGGTTACCGAGAGACTACCACTACTGGTAATCTATATTTCAATTTTCTTTCTTAGTTGTAGCTAGGTTGCACAGTAGAGAATATGCCGATCTTGGAATCAGGAAGATTTGAGTTCAAATACACCTCATTTAATTAGTAGGTGTGTGACAGTTGGCAATCATTTAGTCCATAAGTTTCCTTATTTGTAGAATGGAGATAACAAAATAGTTATCTTCTCACTTATTGCAAAGATCAAGTGAAGTATCATGAAAAGTACCATATAAATGCTAATCATTATCATCTTAAAATGAGGACATGTGAAGTTCCAAAGTTTATTATTTTTAATGTCAGAATTACAAGAGAAAATAAAAAGTTGAGACAATGAGTTAAGTTTTGTTTAGTTGTTTAAGAATTTTTTTAATTTAAATTTATTTTTTAAATTTAAATTAAATTTATTTAAATTAAATTTATTTAATTTTTTAATTTAAATAAATTATTTTTTTTTATTTAAAAGAATTATCCAAAGTTTGAATCTTCTTATGAAATCTGCTTGAATTCCTAAAGCCCACACATAGTTAACAAGCCTATGTTGAGGAAATCAGAATAAGATATTCTTCTCTCCCAGAATAACTTCCCAAAGGAAACTTCTACTCAGTTTCAAAATAGAGCTATTATCAGTAAAATAAGGGAATGATTTGTAGAGTAGACAATTTACTCTATTAAGTCAGTCCTTAGGAAGAAAACCAAACCTTATCTATGTAGATCTCTAAGAAAAAAAAAAACATTCCTGCATATCTTCCACTTAGCAGAGAAGCCTGGGGAGTTCTTAGCTCAGTTGATCAAATACTTAAATGGACTAGATATTATCTAAGGATGGAGTTGCTACCTTTAATAATTGGCTGTGGCAGGAGTTTAGAATCCTTACAGCTGCAAATTTGTTGGAGCTCCTCTGGAATGGCTTTATGACTTAGCAACTTTGCCATTTTAGGCTACAAAATGACTAATGTGGAAGAGCATTCTAGACTTTCTTATAGGTTATAACATTGTTGTAGCCAAATATAAGTAGTACAGATAAGGGAGAATATGCCTTATGTAAATTAATGTAGTTTGATTATAGAATTCATTGAGATAATAAAGTATAAGATTAGGTAAGCAGGAAATGTTCCAGTGGTGAAAGGGTTTAAAAGACAGATATAGAATCTTATATTGGATCCTGGAGCTAAAAGGCACTCACTCAGAGATTACTGAATATTTGAGTATGTGTATAAGGGTAATAAATAAGAGATCCCTTTTTTTAAACCTTAACTTTCATCTCAAAATGGATACTAAATACTGGTTCTACAGCAGAAGAGAGTAAAGATCTAAGCAACAAAAGTTGTAACTTGTCCAAGGTCACATAATTAGGAAATTATTTGAAGCTGGATTTAAACACAGGACATCCTATTTCTTGGCCTTGACTCTCTAATCACTGAGCCACATAGGTGCCCTCTAAATAATAGTTGGAAAAACCCAAGACCTGGGAAAAATTCACAGGAAATATCAACTAACTAAAAAATCAGAATAATATAAAAAATGGAAGTATAAAAATACATTAAAGAAAATAACTACCTAAAGGATAGAAAGGACTAAAGAGAAATGGAGGTTAAAGTAAAAAAAAAACCCAAACACTTAAGAAAAAAAAACTTAATGAGTAGGGTTGACTAAATGGATTAAAAAAATCTCAAGAAAATAACTTCATAATAACTAGAATTAGAAAATTCAAGCTAATGAGTCCATAAGACAACAGTAAAACAATAAGACAAAAACAACAGAAAGAAAAGATTAGAAGTCATGGAATATAATAAGACAAAAGATCCAGGACTACAACAAAAAATTACATCACCAGCAAAATTATGTATAATCCTCCAGTGATGATGGAGGCATTGAGTTTTAATAAAATATAGGAATTTCAGACTTTCTTGACCACCCAAAAGCCAAAGCGGAAAATAAAGGTATTTATATTTTTTATTATATACCTAATAATCACTACCATCACTATTAACAATATTTAACTATATAGATGCACAAAAATAAGTGCAAACCAACAAACTCCTTTCCTTAAAATATATAAATTATGTGTGATTGTCAAAATAAGCATCCTCTGCTTTTGAGTTCCCTTTGAATTAGTTTTATTTGGATACTATTTTCTCTTGGTTTTGTGACTTATGTTTAATGTAATTGTGGTATGTATTATTCTTATTCTCTTTTTCTCTCTTCATAAAGTTGCATCATTTTCTTTACAGTTATAATATTTGTCATTTCTAATAATATAATATAATCCATGATATTCTATTGATTATAAGGAAGAGACAGAGTTATGAATTGGATATTGCCTCCCATAATAGAGGGAGCAGATAGAATGTTCCTGTGGGCTCTTTAAGGGAGAAGCCTTCTAAATAGGACTGAGGGTCCTTTAAGGGGAGAGGATAAAGGTCAGTGAAGAGGGAATCCTGGGTCCCATTTTCTCTGGACTGTCTGACAGAACAGGGGTGACTGGATTTTGCTCCCTGACAATTGGTGGCAGTTGGAAAGAAAGAAGAGACTTAAGAAAGCTAAGAAGCAAAGACTTACAACTAGTTGTTAAGAGTGGTATTCCCTGAAGAATTTTTCCTCTAGAGTCTGATTTACAGAGGGCGTTTCCCCTCTCGTCCACAGGGGCAGCTGAAGAGCAGTTAAACTGTCTGTGACAATTATAACAGGCAGGGAAATCTTTGGAGTGAAAGAAAAGATATAGGTGCTGCATTTTGACTTGTGAAGATATAGATAGATAGATAGATAGATAGATAGATAGATAGATAGATAGATAGATAGATAGATAGATGGACATATATATACATATATATGGATTAGAAAGATTTATAAATTAGAATAATTTAATAAGTTAGATGATAATATTTAGACAGTTGAGTTTAGACCAGTGCAGTTTCACCTTGGTGAACACAAAGATGCTCTGTGAGGAGCAGTTGGGGACGTTGTATTATTTAAATAAAATTTAGTATTAGAGACTTATAGATGTCCTAACTATTATTCCTACCTACTGTTCTTTTTATACCTCTCCTCCATAATAAATTAGTTGTTTTGGACTGCCTCAGGCCTTCAATCTACTCTCTGCATAGTTAACCTTAACAATTTAGTTCATCAATACAACTGGGCAATCAAAACTATTAATACTTACTATCAACACAGTCACATCAATTATATTCATATCATTTATTATACCAGTTTTAATTCACCCCATTATTATTGCCCCATACTAGAGTTAATATAATGAATATAAGTTTTAATATATGTTATAACAATTCAAATATCATAAACTATTCAGCTGCTTCTTCCATTCATTGCTTTTATGTAATTTACAGTTATTTTGTCATAGGAAACAAGGCTTCCATTAATATATCCATATATATATATATATACACATTTTTAACTTCTCAATAATCAAGAATGCCCATAGAGTTCAATCCTAATAATGGGTCCCTGAGGTCTATAAGCATGAACACTTTTATAATTCTTAATGTATAATTCCTAAAAAGATAAAAATGAAAAAATCCACAATTACTCTAGCAATATAATATCATATGTTCTCCATGTTTCCATAAACAATTAATTTCATCACTTTAGCCTGTTTGGTTCTCAATTAGCTTATATAACCTTGACCATATTTTGCTAGATTGGTACTAGTGCAGCAGATACAATCTGTTGCCAAGACCATATTTTTTTCCAAAAATAAATCTTTCCAGCCTTGTTATGCCTAATGGAACTCATGTTCCAGTTTCATAACCCTTTAGGGCTGAAAGATTACCTGCATAGTATGATAAATGTTAAGTTAAGACTTTTGAAGAATATTTACGTTCACTAAGCCATTATTGACCTACCAGAAACTATTTTTATATTATGTGTGCTCTCAGGCATAGATCCACTACTAATCTCATCCAGGTGTATAGGGACTCTCCAAATAGCTACTAATCTTTTGTAAAGTTCTATTCATATCCATAATTTCTTTCTTATTTACATTTAGTTAGATTTATCTAGTTCTGAGAGGGGAAAATTAAAATATACCACTATTATTATTTTGTTATCATTTCCATCTATATTTAATTTAGTTTTCCTTTAAAAATCAGAGCTTTATAACACTTAGTGCATACAGATCCAATATTGATAATGTTTCATTATCCATAGTAAATTCCTCTCCCCCCCCCCATTAACTTGTTCATGCCTTCTAATTGTGTTGATTTTAGCCCCATCTCTGTCTTCTCTGGATCAAATAAGGTACAATATATTTATTGCTCTAACCTCTCATCCTTACTCTGTAATTGCCTCTCATTTTCAGTGTGTTTCCGATAAATGACACATTGTTGGATCATTTTTCTATTCTTTTTGCTATCCATTTTCTTCCCATCTATGAATTAATCCCATTACAATAAATGTTATAGTAACTAGTTGTGTATTGCCATATACTCCATCCCCCCTCACTAATTGTCCCCTTCATCCTATCTTTCTGCAATATCCTTCCTCAGATGCCCAATTTCCTTTGATCAATACTTCTCCTATTCATATCCCTTCCAAAACTTCTCTTATCCTCTCAAATAGGTCCACCTTCCCAAAGGCCAGTATCCTATCCTTTCTCCTTTACATTGTGTGTCTTATTCTATTCATCTTTTCCAAAATCCCTTCCTTACTCCTCAAACTGTACCCTCCTACTTCTTGATTCCCTTATCCCCTCACCTTACCTGCCTACCTTTTGATATGTATTCCCCTTTATATCTCCTTACTTTCCCTCTCTTTTCTTATCCCTCTGTCCTTCTTTCTCTTCACAGACCATCTCATATTCCATCCCCCTTCTCTCATGTTTCTTTGTATGTTAAGAAAATCGTTAGCCTCCTAATTGTGTATGTTATCTCTCTTTATCCAAAGTCTGGTGAGAGTTGGGTTCTAGTACTGCCAGTCCTGTACCCCTTAATCCACTTCTCTGTGGCAGTTCCTCCTATTATTGCTCATCCACATAAGCTAGCCATTTCACCCTGCCACCTCCTGGTCTTTTCCATTACCATTTCAATTCATTCCTTTACAATCCCTCAACATTGAATCTTCCATCCATACTTGCCTCTTCAAAATATCCAGTCAATGATTCCATTCCTAGGGGTCCTTGATAATATTTTCCCATATGAGTTTCAATCAATTTGACTTATTTTGGTTGATTATGATTAGGCTTTCATTATCTTTGTATGTTTCTTTTAGTTCAAATTTTCTTCTGTATTCTGGGTTTTTCTCCAGGAATAGTTGAAACTCCTTTAAATCATTAAATATCTGGATTTTTTCCCTTTTGTAATTATGCTCATCTTTGCTATATGTATTATTCTTGGTTGTAAGCTCACTTCTTCTGCTCTATGGAATTATGTATTACACGTCCTACATCTTTATAATGATGTGGTTGCCAAATCTTATGACATTATGTAAATTGTTTTGTCCTTTTTTTCCTTGTTGTTTGTAGCATTTTCTCCTTATCCCTGGTGCTACAGAACTTAGCAATGATGTTCCTGTGCATTTACATATTTAGATCTCTCTGAGGTGATGATTGGTGTATTCTTTAAATTTATATTTTACTCTCTATTTCTGAAATTTCTAGCCAGTTTACTTGATGATTTCTTGGAGTAGGGTGTATAAACATTTTTTAGTGGCAATTTTCTGGGACTGGAAATATTTTCATATTGCCTTTCCTTGATCTTTTTTCCAAGTCAGTTGCTTATGGGATATTTTATATTGTCTTCTATTATTTCATCCTTTTGATTTAGCTTCATTATTTATTGTTCTCTTAGAAAATTATTTCCTTCTTGTCCAATTATACCTTTTAATGCATTATTTTCTTTCACAATTTTTCTGGATATCTTTTTCAATATGGGTGATCTTTCCTTAAAAACTTTCTTTATATTATTTCATTGCTCTCATTTTTTCCTAAAATTTCCTCGACCAGTCTCATTTGATTTTTGATGTCTTTTTAAAACACATCTGAGACTTCCAGTCAAGATGGCGGCTTAGAGAAAGCTAAAGTTCAGATCTCCTGAAACCCTTCCCAACCGATCTCAAACTATATGCTCCTAGGGCGCCATAATTCAAAAAGATCAACAGCATAGACCCTAGGAATCCTCCTCATGGACCTGGACTTGGATCAAAAGGTACAGGCCCCCTCAAAAGCCAGAACCCAAGAACACTCAGATCTAAGGGGTATGAGCGCAGAGTCCAAGGTTCTGGGAAGCTGTGGCCCCTCCCCCCTCAGAGAGCAGGGTCTTCTGAAACAACAGCAACCCTCAGGGCTGGCAAGACAGCCTCATGGGCCAGATCCTTCTATCCAAGTCTCAGTGAAAGTCACTGCCCTTGGAGCTCCTGGAAGCCGCGGCCCCTCCCCCCTCAGAGAGCAGGGTCCTCTGAAACAACAGCAACCCTCAGGGCCTGCAAGACAGCCTCAGGGCCAGCTATTCTAAAGGCAACTTCCGGAAAGCAACCTGACCCAGTGGAGGGGGCACCCAAAAAGCAGGGAAACAGAGAGAGCCGGGGGCAAATGTAACCCCCTGGCCGGATTCTTCCATTCCAGTTCCAGTGAAAGTCACTGCCTTAAGGCATACTCAGTTAAAGTCAGGGAAAGCTCATAGAAAGAACAATCTGCCCAGGACTAAAGCCTCTGAACACCAGACAGAGATAAGAAAAGCTAATCCTCCACATTCAGAGATGGCAAACTCCACAGAAGCACAGAAGTCCCAAAATCCCAAGAAAAATAAGAAAAAAGGGGAGACTTTGGACACATTCTATGGAGCCAAAATACAAACTACAGAGGATATAGAAGACAATACACCAGAAAATGCTCCGAAACCTTCCAAAGGAAATGGAAACTCTCCACAAACCCATGAAGAATTTGAATCAGAAATGACCAAAAAGATGGAAGCTTTGTGTGAGGAAAAGTGGGAAATAATGTAAAAGAAATTCACGCATGTACAAAACCGGTATGACCAAACTGAAAAGGAAAACCAGGCTTTAAAGGCCAGAATCAGGCAACTAGAAGACAACGATCATGTAAAAGAGCACGAATTAATAAAGCAAAGCCAAAAGACCGAGAAATTAGAAGAGAACATAAAATATCTCACTGACAAGGTGACAGATCTGGAAAATAGAGGGAGAAGAGACAATTTAAGAATAATTGGACTTCCAGAAAAGCCAGAAATGAACACCAAAATCGACATCGTGATACAAGATATAATCAAAGAAAATTGCCCAGAGATTCTAGAACAAGGGGGTAATACAGCCACTGACAGAGCTCACAGAACACCTTCTACACTAAACCCCCAAAAGACAACTCCCAGGAATGTAATTGCCAAATTCCTAAGGTCTCAAACAAAAGAAAAAATCCTACAGGAAGGCAGAAAAAGACAATTTAGATATAAAGGAATGCCAATCAGGGTCACACAAAACCTTGCAAGTTCCACTATGAATGATTGTAAGGCATGGAACATGATTTTCAGAAAGGCAAGAGAGCTGGGCCTTCAACCAAGAATCAGCTATCCATCAAAACTGACTATATACTTCCAAGGGAAAGTATGGGCATTCAACAAAATAGAAGATTTCCAACTTTTTGCAAAGAAAAGACCAGAGCTCTGTGGAAAGTTTGATACCGAAAATCAAAGAGCAAGGAATACCTGAAAAGGTAAATATTAAGGAAAGGGGAAAGGAGAAAAATGTTATCTTCTTCTTTTACTCAAACTCTCTTCTATAAGGACTACATTTATATCAATCTATGTATAGTAACATGTAGGGAAAATGTAATGTATAAATAGGGGGTAAAGAAAGACCAAATAGAATAATCTTTCTCACATAAAGATTTACATGGGAAGGAGAGGGGAAGAAAACTCCTATAAGAAGGAGAGGAAGAGAGGGTTTTTTACTTAAACCTTAATCTCAGGGAAATCAACTCTGAGAGGGAAAAACATCCAGATCCATTGGGATGTTGAATTCTATCTTACCCAACAAGTGTAGGGAGAAGGGAAAACCAAGGGGGGGGAGGGGGAGAGGGAAAACAAAAAGGGAGGGAAAGAGAGGGGGAATGGGAGGGAACAAAAAGGGAGGGACTAAAAAGGGAAACATCAAGGGAGGGGACAAGGGGGACTGATTCAAAGTAAATCACTGGACTAAAAGGTTATAGCTAAAGAAGAATGGTCAGAATTAGGAGAGGATATCAAAATGCCAGGGAGTCCACAAATGACAATCATAACTTTAAATAAAATAAATAGGGATAAAGAGGAATACACCTTCTTCTCAGCACCACATGGCACATTCACAAAAATTTACCATACATTAGGTCACAGAAACATAGCACACAAATGCAGAAAAGCAGAAATATTGTATGCAGCCTTCTCAGATCACAAGGCAATAAAAAGAATGATTAGTAATAGTACAAGGAAAATGAAATCATAAACCATTTGGAAATTAAACAATATGATACTACAAATTCATTTAGTTAAAGAAGAAATAATAGAAACAATTAATAATTTCATCGAGGAAAATGACAATGGTGAGACATCGTTTCAAACCTTTTGGGATGCAGGCAAAGCAGTAATCAGGGCTAAATTCATATCCCTGAATGCTTATATTAACAAACTAGGGAGAGCAGAGATCAATCAATTGGAAATTAAATAAAAAAACTCAAAAGTGATCAAATTAAAAACCCCCAGCAGAAAACCAAACTAGAAATCCTAAAAATTAAGGGAGAAATTAATAAAATTGAAAGTGATAGAACTATTGATTTAATAAATAAGATAAGAAACTGGTACTTTGAAAAAACAAACAAAATAGACAAAGTACTGGTCAATATAATTAAAAAAAGGAAGGAAGGAAAGCAAATTAACAGCATCAAAGATGAAAAGGGGGACAGCACCTCCAATGAAGAGGAAATTAAGGCAATCATTAAAAATTACTTTGCCTAATTATATGGCAATAAATACACCAATCTAGGTAATATGGACAAATATATACAAAAATGCAAACTGCCTAGACTAACAATAAGAAATAAAATTCTTAAATAATCCCATATTAGAAAATGAAATCCAACAGCCATCAAAGAACTCCCTAAGAAAAAATCCCCAGGGCCCTATGGATTCACAAGTAAATTCTATCAAACATTCAGAGAACAGTTAATCCCAATACTATACAAACTATTTGACATAATAAGCAAAGAGGGAGTTCTACCAAACTCCTTTTACGACACAAACATGGTACTGATCCCAAAACCAGGCAGGTCAAAAACAGAGAAAGAAAACTATAGACCAATCTCCCTAATGAATATAGATACAAAAATCTTAAATAGGATACTAGCAAAAAGACTCCAGCAAGTGATCAGAAGGATCATCCACCATGAACAAGTAGGATTTATACCAGGGATGCAGGGCTGGTTCAATATTAGGAAAACCATCCACATAATTGACCACATCAACAAGCAAACCAACAAGAACCACAGGATTATCTCAATAGATGCAGAAAAAGCCTTTGATAAAATACAACACCCATTCCTATTAAAAACACTAGAAAGCATAGGAATACAAGGGTCATTCCTAAAAATAATAAACAGTATATATCTAAAACCATCAGCTAATATCATCTGCAATGGGGATAAACTAGACGCATTCCCAATAAGATCAGGAGTGAAACAAGGATGCCCATTATCACCTCTACTATTTGACATTGTACTAGAAACACAATCAGTAGCAATTAGAGAATACAAAGAAATTGAAGGCATCAAAATAGGCAAGGAGGAGACCAAGTTATCACTCTTTGCAGATGACATGGTGGTCTACTTAAAGAATCCTAGAGATTCAACCAAAAAGCTAATTGAAATAATCAACAACTTTAGCAAAGTTGCAGGATACAAAATAAACCCACATAAATCATCAGCTTTTATGTATATCTCCAACACAGATCAGCAGCAAAAACTAGAAAGAGAAATCCCATTCAAAATCACCTTAGACAAAATAAAATACCTAGGAATCTATCTCCCAAGACAAACACAGGAACTATATGAACACAACTACAAAACACTTTCCACACAACTAAAACTAGACTTGAGCAATTGGAAAAACATTATCTGCTCATGGATAGGACGAGCCAATATAATAAAAATGACCATCCTACCCAAACTTATTTATCTATTTAGTGCCATACCCATTGAACTACCAAAATACTTCTTCACTGATTTAGAAAAAACCATAACAAAATTCATTTGGAACAACAAAAGATCAAGGATATCCAGGGAAATAATGAAAAAAAAAAAACACATATGATGGAGGCCTTGCAGTCCCAGACCTTAAACTATATTACAAAGCAGCAGTCATCAAAACAATTTGGTACTGGCTAAGAAACAGAAAGTAAGATCAGTGGAATAGACTGGGGGAAAGGGACCTCAGCAAGACAGTATACGAGAAACCCAAAGATCCCAGCTTTTGGGACAAAAATCCACTATTCGATAAAAACTGCTAGAAAAATTGGAAGACAATGTGGGAGAGACTAGGAATAGATCAACACCTCACACCCTACACCAAGATAAATTCAAAATGGGTGAATGACTTAAACATAAAGAAGGAAACCATACGTAATTTGGGTAAACACAGAATAGTATACATGTCAGACCTTTGGGAGGGGAAAGACTTTAAAACCAAGCAAGACATAGAAAGAATCACAAAATGTAAAATAAATAATTTTGACTACATCAAATTAAAAAGCTTTTGCACAAACAAAACCAATGTAACTAAAATCAGAAGGTAAACAACAAACTGGGAAAAAATCTTCATAGAAACCTCTGACAAAGGTTTAATTACTCAAATTTATAAAGAGCTAAATCAATTGTACAAAAAATCAAGCCATTCTCCAATTGATAAATGGGCAAGGGACATGGATAGGCAGTTCTCAGATAAAGAAATCAAAACTATTAATAAGCACATGAAGAAGTGTTCTAAATCTCTTATAAGCAGAGAGATGCAAATAAAAACAACTCTGAGGTATCACCTCATACCTAGCAGATTGTCTAACATAACAGCAAGGAAATTAATGAATGCTGGAGGGGATGTGGCAAAGTAGGGACATTAATTCATTGCTGGTGGAGTTGTGAACTGATCCAACCATTCTGGAGGGCAATTTGGAACTATGCCCAAAGGGTGAAAAAAGAATATCTACCCTTTGTTCCAGGCATAGCACTGCTGGGTCTGTACCCCAAAGAGATAATGGACAAAAAGACTTGTACAAAAATTTTCATAGCTGCGCTCTTTGTGGTGGCCAAAAACTGGAAAACGAGGGGATGCCCATCAATTGGGGAATGGTTGAGCAAATTGTGGTATATGTTGGTGATGGAATACTACTGTGCTAAAAGGAATAATAAAGTGGAGGAGTTCCATGGAGACTGGAACAACCTCCAGGAAGTGATGCAGAGCGAGAGGAGCAGAACCAGGAGAACATTGTACACAGAGACTAATACACTGTGGTATAATCGAACATAATGGACTTTTCCATGAGTGGTGGTGTAATGTCCCTGAACAATTTGCAGGGATCTAGGAGAAAAAAAACAAAACATTCATAAGTAGAGGATAAACTATGGGAGTAGAAACACCGAGGAAAAGCAACTGCCTGAATACAGCTGTTGAGTGGACATTACAGAGGAGAGACTCTAAATGAACACTCTAATGTAAATATTATCAACATAGCAATGGGTTCAAATCAAGAAAACATGTAATGCCCAGTGGATTTATGAGTCGGCTATGGGGGTGGGGGGAGGAAAAGAAAATGATCTATGTCTTTATTGAATAATGCTTGGAAATGATCAAATAAAATATTAAAAAAAACACATCTGAAAGTTTTTTATGAGCTTTTGTCCATTTATTCTATTCTTCCCCCTTTTGAAGTAGGCATTTTTTCTTCACTGTTCCCTGAATTTTAGCAGTGCTCTTTTCTGCCCCCATAATGCAGATGAATAATTGGGTCTTTCTTCTTTGTTTGATCATTTTTTTTTATTTCAATGGCTAGGCCAGCAGACATAATTTTTGGCTTTCTTCTGGAACCCCAGGGTTCCTTTTGTGTTGTTTATTAGCTCAGGTTTCAGGACTTGTGTGTGTGTGTGTGTGTGTGTGTGTGTGTGTGTGTGTATTTCTCTGAGTCTGATTTAGTTATTACAGTTTTTTATAGACCAGAGTTAGAGGTTCTCAGGGTCTTGTTCAAGTTCCTGTCCTGTGATTGAACTCAGGTGCTTGATCCAGAGCCTGTGGGCAGTTCTTCCACAGTAACTGCAGGCAACCAATCCATACATTCCTGAGGCAACAACCTCTGGCTCCACTAACTTGGGACTGACCTCAATTGATGTGGCCCCAGTCCCTTCAAAAATACCCTTAACCCTTTGTACTCCTCCTCATTCTTCCTTTCCTCTCTTGATATCCCCAGAGAGAGCAGTTGTGCAGTCTGTGTTTTTTTTCTTTTTGGCTTTGAACATCCTTCCTTGGCAATGATACTTGAGTTCTTGCCCTTAAAGCCTATCACCTGCACTCTGAGATATCTACTCCTTCAGTCACCAACCCCTGGCCAGCTATGGTCTCCAGAGAAAAGACTACAGCAAACACTCTTGCTCCTAGTGTCCTCCAGGGCTGCTTTGTGGATTCCCTCTGTTTGTTCTGTTCATGCGCCCAGGGACTGAGGTTGGGGAAGTTAAAAACCTTTCTCCCTAGTTTTATCTGGCTGTTCAGCTTCACTCTGAATTCCTGTTTTATCCACTTTTAAT